>NC_091991.1:157109560-157422719 GCF_044704955.1 Pristiophorus japonicus
ACAACTATACAGGGTATTGGTAAGGCCACACCTAGAGTACTGCGTACAGTTTTGATCTCCGTATTTAAGGAAGGATTTACTTGCATTGGAGGTTGTTCAGAGAAGGTTCACTAGGTTACTTCCGGAGATCAGGGAATTGACTTAGGTTGAGCCTATAATCATTGGAGTTCAGAAGAATGAGAGGTGATCTTATTGAAACATATAAGATAATGAGGGGGGCTCGATAAGGTGGATGCAGAGAGAATATTTCCACTCAGAGGAAACAAACTAGGTGACATAGGCCCCTATTTTTGCCACAATTGTGCACTGTTTTTTGCCGTCCAAATGTTTTTTGGCGTGAAATACTCACTTTCCAACTTTCGGCAACGACCATGTACGCCAGTTTAAAAATTTTTGCCGCAGACACGAGTCAAAACGGGACAGGGCGCCGTTCTTCTAGACTTAATAGATTTTGGCCGTCCATGATTTTTTTTCAGCGCAGCGCACACTGCCCAAAAGCCTCACAAAAAAAAACATACGTTAACTTAAGGAATCAGCGCGGGGCACAAGAGGACAGGAACAAGGCAATAAGGAGACACGATATGATGCCGTTTTTTTTCCCACAGGAAACTCTTTTTGGAGCAAGGGAAGAAGATTTCCGGGCCGAAAAGACTGCTTCCCACCAGCTGGACCCGCTGCAATACCGGGCCGAAAGGCCCCCCACTTAGTCCCACTCCACCTGCGAGTTGAAGTTCGGGAGCGGGAGGGCCATTCGGCCAGGAATTCAGCGGGTCCAGCCGGTGGGGAGTTGTCCTTTCAGCCCAGGAATTCAGCGGGTCCAGCCGGTGGGGAGTAGTCCTTTCGGCCCGGGAATGCAACGGGTCCAGTGGCAGCAGATCCAACCGGGAGGGGGGTGCGGTGGCCACGGGTCCAGCTGGGGGGGGGGATAGGGGGAAAGAGGTCTTATGTGGCCCTTTCGGCAGCAGTAGGGTACAAACCTTTTGGGGGAGCGGGCCTCTGCTTGCCCTGGCAACTTCAGATTTTCGCGCATGACCAGAGAGATTTTAGCGCAGACTTGAAGCTGCGACCCCCCGGACTGACGTCAGAGAGCATGGCGCCAAATTCAACTATTTCTTTGGTTAAAGTCCTGATTTTTTTTTCCAGGCGCAAACGTACACACACACAAAAAAAAAAATCATACGTTAACATGCGCAGGCGGCAAAAATCCAGCAAGTGGAAAATAGGGGCCATAGTTTCAGAATAAGGGGCCGCTTGTTTAAAACTGAGACGAGGAGGAATTTCTTCTCTTAGGGTTGTAAACCTATGGAATTCTCTGCTCCAGAGAGCTGTGGAGGCTGGGTCATTGAATGTATTTAAGGCGGAGATAGACAGATTTTATGAGCGATAAGGGAATAAAGGGTTATGGGGAGCGGGCAGGGAAGTGGAGCTGAGTCCATGATCAGATCAGCCATGATCTTATTAAATGGTGGAGCAGGTGTCAAATGGCCTTCTCCTGCTCCTATTTCTTATGTTCTTATCAGAGACCAGGGATCAACATTGGGACCTCCCAACTCTATGGATCATTGGGGAGCCTTCAATGGGGGAAGGAAGAGAAAGAGGGGAATAAAAGAGAGACTTGCACTTTTATAGAGCCTTATCACATCTTTCAAGAACATCTCAAAGCACATATAATGAAATGCAGCAATTGTTATGATGTAAAAAATTGCAGTTAAAACAAACCATTTACCAAATAAATGACCAAAACATTCATTCGCTTAAGCTGTAAAAGTACTTCACATTTGCCAAGCATACAGGATTGTAGCTGCCACTCATTCAGTTCCATCACATAATTAAGTAAACCAACATCTGAAATCCTGATTACATATAGAAGAAATATAGTTGTTAAAAGAAAGCTAAAAGACAAGTACCTGGCAGGGAAATTGCCAGAGGAGAATCACCATCTTCATTAGCATGGCTGCCATGTTCATTGTTGCTATCTTGTACAATTTCCTCAGAGCGAGGTCGGTCAACTGGAAGAAAATAAAGAGATAGGAATCACCCTGAAACGACCTAGATCTTTACAGCTACACTGAAAATCAATTTCTGACATCTTGTGGGTAAAACTGACTTTGGCCGATAGAATAAAATGTGCGATATTGGATCAGTCGCTTGTTCCACCCTTCTCATTTTCATTGACTTCCATGGTGCAAAGTCAAAATAACCCCCCCTTGTCTTTCCATAATTTTTATTTACATGGATGTTTTTTTCACTGTTGTTCCTGTAACTTTAAAGCCAGACTCTTATCAGTACACCTTTAAAAAAAGTTATAGAAAAATTATAAATTTTTTTTTCCTGCAGATCTGTAAATATTTTGTAAAGTCCTCATACATTTTGTAACAGTAGTCATACAAGAATACATTAGCATACTGGGGTTGTTAGTACTCTTCAGCGCATGGTGGGAACAGTGATTTTTGGGATCAGCATAATTTGGTGGCATTCCTGGATTTTAACTAGTTTAGGGGACTATTAATGGTCATGACTACATAAAAGGAGTATCACATAACTGGATTATTGTACTATGAGGGGTTTTAATCAAACAGATGAAAGTTCTTGCTGATTTGTGGTCACATTCCAAGTTTCCCCAGTCTTACTTTCTCAGTCGAACAGAACGTTAAAGTAAAAGTAAAAAAATTAAAATAAATGACTGCTTTGTGTCCTTGTGGCGATCTGATTAAATGTGTGCTGTCAACTGTTTAAGCATGGATCGTTACTGGATCCCAACAGTTTATGATTATCACACGGTTAAATGACCCATGCAACGAGAAGGCCACTATAGATATATATTACAAACACCAGGAGACAGGAATATTAAATTAGATTGTAGACATCTTTAAAAAGATCTATGAATATAGCAATGCTCAATAAATTAAACTTGTTATAAGTGCTATATAAAGCCAAATTAGTGTTGTTGTACTGTGGCGACACTAAGGGCTGGATTTTGGTTATTATTTGCGCCGGGTTTTTGGGTAGTATTCATATTTTTGGTGAAATACCCAGCGGATTGGAAAACTGGAAATGTAACGCCCCATTTAAAAAAGGAGGCAGACAAAAAGCAGGAAACTATAGACCAGTTATCCTAACATCTGTCGTTGGGAAAATGCTGGAGTCCATTATTAAGGAAGCAGTAGCGGGACATTTGGAAAAGCATGATTCAATCAAGCAGAGTCAGCATGGTTTTATGAACGGGAAATCATGTTTGACAAATTTGCTGGAGTTCTTTGAGGATGTAACGAGCAGGATGGATAAGGGGGAACCAGTGGATGTGGTGTATTTGCATTTCAGGAAGGCATTCGATAAGGTGCCACCTAAAAGGTTACTGCACAAGATAAAAGTTCATGGGATTGGGGGTAATATATTAGCATGGATAGAGGATTGGCTAACTAACAGAAAACAGAGTGTCGGGATAAATGGGTCATTCTTTGGTTGGTAAACAGTTACCGGTGCCGCAGGGATCAGAGTTGGATCCTCAACTATTTACAATCTATATTCATGACTTGGATGAAGGAATCGAGTGTAATATAGCCAGGTTTGCTGATGATACAAAGATGGTGGGAAAGCAAATTGTGAGGACACAAAAAAATCTGCAAAAGGATATAGACAGATTAAGTGAGTGGGCAAAAATCCGGCAGATGGAGTATAATGTGGGAAAATGTGAGGTATCCACTTTGGCAGAAATAATAGAAAAGCAAATTATAATTTAAATGGAGGAAAAATGCAAAATGCTACAGTACAGAGGGACCTGGGGGTCCTTGTGCATGAAACACAAAAAGTTAGTATGCAGGTACAGCAAGTAATCAGGAAGGCAAATGGAATGTTGGCCTTTATTGCAAGGGGGATAGAGTATAAAAGCAGAGAAGTCCTTCTACAACTGTACAGGGTATTGGTGAGGCCACACCTAGAGTACTTCGTACAGCTTTGGTCTCCTTATTTAAGGAACGATTTACTTGCATTGGAGGCTGTTCAGAGAAGGTTCACGAGGTTACTTCCGGAGATGAGGGGGTTAACTTATGAAGATAGGTTGAGTAGGTTGGGCCTATACTCATTGGAGTTCAGAAGAATGAGAGGTGATCTTATTGACACATATAAGATGAGCGGGCTCGACAAGGTGGATGCAGAGAGGATATTTCCACTCAGAGGGGAAACTAAAACTAGGGGTCATAGTCGCAGAATAAGGGGACGCCCATTTCAAACTGAGATGAGGAGGAATTTCTTCTCTCAGAGGGTTGTAAATCTATGCAATTCTCTGCCACAGAGAGCTGTGAAGGCTGAGTCATTGAATAAATTTAAGGCGGAGATAGACAGACTTTTAAGCAATAAGGAATAAAGGGTTATGGGGAGTGGGCGGGGAAGTGGCGCTGAGTCCATGATCAGATCAGCCATGATATTATTAAATGGCGGAGCAGGTTCGAGGGGTCAAATGGCCCACTCCTGCTCCTATTTCTTAAGTTCTTATGTACCACCGGCGGTTTCGAGCTAACACTGGGGAGTGGACTACTGGCGTGCAACACTAAAAAAAACGTTTCCGCCCAAGTTTGGTGGTAGCAGTGATCCGTAGGTGAGGAGAAAAAAAAAACGCCCGGGAGAAACCAGCGGGAGCAGCTGTTCAATCGGCGATAAAAATGAAACCCTGCAAAAAAAGTTAAGTTTAAGTTTAAAAAAAAATTGTTTTGCAGCAATTCAGTGCAGAAGGGTCCTGTGAATGTTTTCCTATTTTATATTTTTTGTTTTGTTGAAAACTATTTTTTGTGTTTTTTGCCGCTCCTATGCCCAACTCGCAGCCTCGCTCTAAATGTTCTAGAATACCACTAAATTTGATCAGGATAGTGTTTTCTACCAAAAATCCACGTAGAACACAGATTTTTCCCGTCAGGCGGATTTTAAAAAAAAGTGATCAATCAAAATTCCGCCGATCTTAATTAAAAAATCATAGCAGTTTTTTTCGGTGGTAATCCGGTGGTGGCGGTTTTTCACCAATATTCAGCCCAATGTCTCTCCCATTGGGCAAGGTGAAAGTGCAGGTTAAGTGCATTCCTACAGAGAAGGATGAAATCTGAGGATGAGCTATGTGAGCTGCTTTTGCAGATCCTTTAGTAGCTATCTCAAAAGTGAAGTTGACTGAATGGGAAATAGTAAGTATGGGCACGTGTGGGGTGTGTTTGTGGCGGTGCGTGGGATATGGGCTGTGGGGCGTGTGCTGTGTGGCTAAGAAAGAGAATTCAGGTACATAAAGAAGTAAAGTTAAAATAGAAATTACACAAGATCCTTTAAAATTAAATCAAAGCGATTTTATGTGGGCAGCTAGTGATTAACTGAAAATGTAAATAATTTTGTAGGTAGATATTAATTGCTCTGTGTGGAAATATAAAGGGATCAATTTTAAAGGGAGAGACCTGAGTGTGAATGTATACAAATCTTTGAAGGTACCAGGACAGGTTGAGAAGGCTGATGAAAAGGCATATGGGATCCTTGGCTTTATAAATAGAGGCACAGAGCACAAAAGCAATGGAATTATTCTAAACACTGGTTAGGCCCCAGCTAGAGTACTGTGTTCAATTCTGGGCACCATATTTTAGGAGCAATGTTAAGGTCTTGGAGGGGATGCAGAGATTATTTACTAGAATGGTACTAGGGATACGAGTCTTCAGTTATGTGGAGGGACTAGAGAAGCTTGGATTGTTCCCCTTAGAGCAGAGAAGGTTAGGGGGAAATTTGTTAGAGGTGCTTAAATTCATGAAGGGTTTTGATAAAGTAAATAAGGCTAAACTGTTTTCAGTGACAAAAGGGTCGATAACCAGGCGATATAGATCAAAGGTGATTATCAAAGAACCAGCAGTAACATGAGGAAATTTTTTACGCAGTTCTGACGTGGAATGCACTGCCTAAAGGGGTGGTGGAAGCAGATTCAATAGTAACATTCAAATGGGAAATGGATAAACACTTGTAAAGGAAACATTTGCTGTTCTATGAGGAAAGAGCAGGGGAGTGGGACTAATTGGATAGCTCAATGTGCCGGCACATGCACGATGGGCTGAATGGCCTCCTGTCCGATATCATGCTATGATCTCACCTTGATTTTGTGTGCATATTTCTGGAAATTCTTCAGTTGTAGTACTCTGAAAAGCAGAAACCCAAGTTGGTTGGCATATAGTAGTCAGAGCTTCAACAGAATTTTTTGAATTTCACATTCCCATACTTTTCTAAATATATGACAATGCTGGTAAATGAGCACATTAAGGAATATTTGTATTTTTTGTGAAATATTTTTAAATTTTTAAAAGGAAACTTGCACTTATTTTGCTTGATTTAAGAACAAAATGAATATTCTTCCAAACATAAAACTTGAAGTACGTTTCACTCACCCACCCCACTAAATTATTTAGGTTTAAGAACAAGAAACCTGCGGTGACTGTATGTAAGTTACAGGCCACATCTACACTTTTAAAAACATAGATTTAAAATAGCAACTCATCTTTTATATAGGTTTAGGTTTATTACTTTTTGCACTAAAGGTGTCAACCACCAAATCAAGCTCAGGTAAAGCAGAACTATAAAAGTCCCTCTTCTCTGCAAAAAATGCATGTTAACCCCAATCTCAAACCAATGGTCCATCCATGAATTAGTGTAACAAGTTCATTTCCAACAGGAGTAAACTTTTTGTCCAAGTAAGACTGACAAATAGTGCCAAATTAAATACACTTTTATGCTGTAGATCTCAGCCCATCGGGCCCTGGTTTGAAATTGACCAAACCCATTTCACTTGGGACCCAGACAGCCAATAGATCGAATACTTTAATCCCAGGCAAAGTTTCTACTCGTATCCCCAAAGGTAAATTTAGCACAGATTTTGCAGTAAGAATAACGGTGAGGCTATCAGCACTCGCCGTTATTATTAAGTAAATCGGACAGCAATTTCTGGCGTCCGCACATGCATAGTAAGACGAGAAATCAGGAAGTTACATTCCGATCTGTCCTGCTCTTCCATAAGCTTCGTTACACTGAGAGATGTGGCATTAAAACACAGCAAGGACATGAAGTTGCTGTACTTACCAACTAGATACCCAGTAAACACATCAAAAAAAGTGTTTTTTTTTTTAAATGTCCCATCTTTCTTTCCCTCTTGTCCATTCAAGTGTGAGAATTTTTTTACGGCGTGGTAAACAACGTTCCCTATAAGCTGTGCATCTCTGCTCGTCCCACGCAGCCTGGGAACGGCTTTTGCAATGTTAAAAGTTCACGCATTCGTGAAACTATGAATGGTCTGTGCACCCAAATAAATTACGGGGAACATTGGTGATCAGTCTTAATTACTGGCAAACAACCTTCCTGTCTCTGAAAATCTACTCTTACAAGCGTGGAGTCTCATTCCTTCAGAATTTAATTATTGTTGGAGATTTTTTTTTAATCAATTTTTTTTTTAACTTTTTTTTTTCAGTCTCTTATCTTTCTTTCCCTCTCTTTATTTTGTTCTGTGTACACGATTTTACATTGAATTAAGTATTTTAATTGACACTTCCTGGCTTAAACTCTGCGTGTCTCAGTAAGGATTCTTCAATGTGTGTCTCAGTAAGATCAGATCAGCCATGATCTTATTAAATAGTGGAGCAGGCTCGAGGGGTCAAAAGGCCTACTCCTGTTCCTATTTCTTTTGTTTTCTTATGTCTTATTATGTAAGGATTCTTCAATGTGATTGGTTAAAGAGAAATGCTGTTGACATTTGCCACATATCCCCTGTAGAGGGCAGCATGCTGAAATGGATCTCTAATTACAGTAAGCTGCTATGTAAAGTCCGTGGGCAGCTGTTCGTTCACCGCTGACTGCAAAATCCAGGCCCATATGAGCAAAATTCCAGAAAATCTATCTAACCGTACAATTCTACATTAGTCACCCTGACCTTCCTTGCATGACATTTCTATTGTCCTGGTAAATAATCTAGAGTTTTGGTTGATTTATATTTGAATGGGATAGGGGAAAGTAATAAGGAGGAAGTCGAATAATAATCTTAACTTGACAACATTAATATTAGCTCCAGGTTCCTTTTATTCATTGAGATGCAGAAACAGGGAATTTTTTGCCCTTGTTTATTAGTAATGGTCAGTCAACCACATATCCTGTACAACCACCAACTGTTTCTTGTCCTGGTTGCAATCAGCAACTGACTGTACGGAAATTAATTAATTAATACATTTGCAAACTTGGGTCAAGGAATTGTACTTGGTTTTTTTTTGTTAATTGTCCAATAATTATAATCAAAAAATACTTAGCCAAATTGCTTCTTTGAACTAATTTTTCTTTTAGTCGATCCCAACAGCCTCCCATTGTAACTTACTTCTTTTGAGCTAGATTCATTTGGCAGTTGTGGTCCATTCTTTTGTAACAGCACATCAGAATCTTCAGAGAGTTTTTCTTCATCCTCTTCTTGTATTGGGGAAGATGGAGACCTCAGACTGCTAAATTATTGTACATTTTTAAATTAGATATGCTTTGATATAAAATATACATAAACAACGTATAGATTTAAAAAAAAAACTCCATCAGGTCAACTGGAGCTATATACACAAACCTCACTGGTCATGGCAGACCTTTGCTGCATATTATGTATTTTATTTCTCTGATATTTTTTCTTACACACCAATGAGAACACACTAAAAGTAGTATGATAAAATTATTGAGGTATTTTGATCCAAGCTTATAAATTTTAATATTTATAATTCATTGCCTTTGAGGAAGACACAAATAACCTTCCGATTGTACTAGGGGACGTAGGTCTAGTGAGAAGGAGGAACTGAAGGATATCCTTATTAGGCGGGAAATTGTGTTCGGGAAATTGATGGGATTGAAGGCTGATAAATCCCCGGGGCCTGAATCCCAGAGTACTTAAGGAAGTGGCCTGAGAAATAGGGGATGCATTGGTGATCATTTTCCAACAGTCTATCGACTCTGGATCAGTTCCTATGGACTGGAGGGTAGCTAATGTAACACCACTTTTTAAAAAAGGAGGGAGAGAGAAAGCGGGTAATTATAGAACGGTTAGCCCGACATCAATAGTGGGGAAAATGTTGGAATCAATCATTAAGGATGAAATAGCAGCGCATTTGGAAAGCAGTGACAGGATCGGTCCAAGTCAGCATGGATTTATGAAAGGGAAATCATGCTTTTTGAGGATGTAACTAGCAGAGTGGACAAGTGAAAACCAGTGGATGTGGTGTATTTAGACTTTCAAAAGGCTTTTGACAAGGTCCCGCACAAGAGATTGGTATGCAAAATCAAAGTGCATGGTATTGGGGATAATGTACTGACGTGGATGGAGAACTGGTTGGCAGACAGGAAGCAGAGAGTCATAATCAACGGGTCCTTTTTAGAATGGAAGGCAGTGACTAGTGGAGTGCCGCAGGGCTCAGTGCTGGGACCCCAGCTCTTTACAATATACATTAACGATTTAGATGAAGGAATTGAGTGTAATATCTCCAAGTTTGCAGATGACACTAAACTGGGTGGTGGTGTGAGCTGTGAGGAGGACGCCAAGAGGCTGCAGGGTGACTTGGACAGGTTAGGTGAGTGGGCAAATGCATGGCAGATGCAGTATAATGTGGATAAATTGTGAGGTTATCCATTTTGGGGGTAAAAACACAAAAGCATAATATTATCTGGATGGCAGCAGATTAGGAAAAGGGGAGGTGCAACGAGACCTGGGTGTCATGGTTCATCAGTCATTGAAAGTGGGCATGCAGGTACAGCAGACGGTGAAGGCGGCAAATGGTATGTTGGCCTTCATAGCTTGGGGATTTGAGTATAGGAGCAGGGAGGTCTTACTGCAGTTGTACAGGCCTCACCTAGAATATTGTGTACAGTTTTGGTCTCCTAATCTGAGGAAGGACGTTCTTGCTATTGAGGGAGTGCAGTGAAGGTTCACCAGACTGATTCCAGGGATGGCTGGACTGTCATATGAGGAGAGACTGGATCAACTGGGCCTTTATTCACTGGAGTTTAGAAGAATGAGAGGGGATCTCATAGAAACGTATAAGATTCTGACAGGACTGGACAGGTTAGATGCGGGAAGAATGTTCCCTATGTTGGGGAAGCCCTGAACCAGGGGACATAGTCTTAGGATAAGGGGTAGGCCATTTAGGACTGAGATGAGGAAAAACTTCTTCACTCAGAGTTGTTAACCAATGAAATTCCCTGCCGCAGAGAGTTGTTGATGCCAGTTCATTGGATATATTCAAGAGGGAGTTACATATGGCCCTTACGGCTAAGGGATCAAGGGGTATGGAGAGAAAGCAGGAAAGGGGTACTGAGGGAATGATCAGCCATGATCTTATTGAATGGCGGTGCAGGCCCGAAGGTTCGAATGGCCTATTCTTGCACCTATTTTCTATGTTTCTATGTTCTCTAATGTTGCTTCAAGCATTCTGGTCTATGGACATATAACTAGTTATATCAATGCTACTCTGAGTTCTGTGAGCAACAAAACAGCACTCATTTGTCACTTTTCCAGTATTTCTCTCCTCGACAGTCCTTTTTTACCCTTCCTATCTCCAACTGGTAATCAAATTGGTTGTAATCCCAATACCCATTAATGTTCGCATTGGCTACCATCAGTAGGATATCTCATTATTTTAAAACATCGGTAACGATTTAATTAAAAATAAATGATTGACAATCATTTAAAATCATTGTAGATGGCATATTTTCCAAAAAGAACTTAAATTTCCATTTCAGAATTTAAAACTCGCCTGAGGAATTTCTTTGAAATAATTTTAGCAAATCATAAAAGTTAGTGATATTAGCAATAGTTTCATTTGATGAATGTTTCTATATGAGAACTATATGAAATTGAAAACAGGCATCATGCAAGTTTAGAATGCCAACACAGATGTACACAAGTTCCATAAACCAGTAGAAACCATTTAAACTATTACTTTAGGGATAATGGGCTGGATTTATCATCATTTAGCCCTACCACCAGTTTTCCGGCAGTATTTCGGTGCTAAATTATGATTTTGGCGGTATTTTGATGGTAATCTGCAATAAATTTACCACCGGCGGTATTTTCGGCGGTAAATGATCGGAAAAGTGATGAAAATCCAGTCCTTAGAATTTTGTCACGGTAAACAATACCAAACGGATGAGATGGTTGTTGAACACTTACCTTTCTGAGGATTTGCTCAGTTTGGGCTTTTGGGGACAGTTATCTACAATCCTGTCCATTGCTGACAGCTGTCTGCCTGATGGAGACAAGCCATCCCCAATCGCAGAATAGTTTATTTCTTCATATAGGGGAGCTGAAGGGATAGATGGAGAAACTGACCGAAGTCCATTTAAGGCTTCCAGCAGGGAAACTGGCTCAAATCCAGGAGGAATGTGGTCAGATGCCTAAAGATTTAGAAGAATTATGAGTACAGAATTGCTCAAAATAGCTTTACAAATACAAACATAGGAAGAGGCAAACAAAAACATTTGAAGTGCAAGAAGGCATAATCTAACTTTCTTTAAGGTATTTACTTGCTAAGTAACTGATCCCAAAGTTTTACTTACTCAAGCCAAGAAAGAATTGGGCTAAAATATATTCCAAACATTTGTTTTCAACCTTTCTTTCCTTCACCCTCAAGGGAAAATATAGCTATCTAAAACAAATAAATTTACAGATGATGAGGCACCAAAGCTGCTACCCATCAGTTAAGCCAGTAATAAATCCATTGAAGTGCTTTATTTGATGTTACTATGCACAAGGTGATTCAGATTACATTAATCTGAGCCCTCTCAGCATAGGAGACTTAATTTTGCTAAAGGAGGAAAAGCCAAAACATTTGATAGATGGATGTGAAGCAGATTTTTTAAAGAGTAAAAGTGAAGCGGAGAACTGGAAGAGTTTAGGGAGGGAGTTCCAGAGGGCCGAGGTGGCTATAGGCTCTTCCACCAGTGGTGAGGTGAAGGCAGAGCGGATGCAGAAAGTGGAAATATTGTGGTGCATTTTTAGTTCAAAATTTATTCCAATTAAAGGTACTAACTGTAGCAGCAAGCAGTATTTTTCTTGGAAAAAAAACAAACAATAATTAACTGAATTGGTGAATGCAATTAAGTCAATTGACCCTCAGACTGAGGAAATTCCTATCTTCCTGCACGGACTGATTTAGTTTGGTTTTTATTTTGCACACTGCAGCATTAAAATAAACATAAGAACATAAGAAATAGAACCTGGAGCAGGCCATACGGCCCCTCGAGCCTGCTCCGCCATTCAATAAGATCATGGCTGATCTGATCATGGACTCAGCTCCACTTCCCCGCCTGCTCCCCATAACCCCTTATCGCTCAAGAAACTGTCTATTTTTGTCTGAAATTTATTCAATGTCCCAGCTTCCACAGCTCTCCGAGGCAGAAAATTCCACAGATTTACAACCGTAAGGAATTTCTCCTCATCTCTGATTTAAATGGGCGGCCCCTTATTCTAAGATCATGCCCTCTAGTTCTAGTCTCCCCCATCAGTGGAAACATCCTCTCTGCATCCACCTTGTCAAACCCCCTCATAATCTTGTGTTCCGATAAGATCACCTCTCATTCTTCTGAACTCCAATGAGTAGAGGCCCAACCTACTCAACCTTTCCTCATTAGTCAACCCCCTCATCCCCCTCAACGTAGTGAACCTTCTCTGAACTGCCTCCAAAGCAAGTATACCCTTTCATAAATACGGAAACCAAAACTGCATGCAGTATTCCAGGTGTGGCCTCACCAATACCTTGTATAGCTGTAGCAAGACTTCCCTGCTTTTACACTCCATCCCCTTTGCAATAAAGGCCAAGATACCATTGGCCTTCCTGATCACTTGCTGTACCTGCATACTATCCTTCTGTGTTTCATGCACAAATACCCCCAGGTCCTGCTATACTGCGGCAATCTTTCTCCATTTAAATAATAACTTGCTCAGTGATTTTTTCTGCCAAAGTGCATGACTTCACACTTTCCAACATTATACTCCATCTGCCAAATTTTTGCCCACTCACTTAGCCCATGTCTTTTGCAGATTTTGTGTGCCCTCCTCACACATTGCTTTTCCTCCCATCTTTATATTGTCAGCAAACTTGTCAGTCCCTTCTTCTAAATCGTTAATATAGATTGTAAATAGTTGGGGTCCCAGCACTGATCCCTGCAGCACCCCACTAGTTACTGGTTGCCAACCAGAGAATAAACCATTTATCCCGACTCTCTGTTTTCTGTTAGTTAGCCAATCCTCTATCCATGCTAATATATTACCCCCAACCTCGTGAACTTTTATCTTGTGCAGTTACCTTTTATGTGGCACCTTGTCAAATGCCTTCTGGAAGTCCAAATATACCACATCCACTGGTTTCCCTTTATCCACCCTCTTCGTTACATCCTCAAAGAACTCCAGCAAATTTGTCAAACATGACTTCCCCTTCATAAATCCATGCGGACTCTACCTGACCGAATTTTGCTTATCCAAATGTCCTGCTACTGCTTCTTTAATAATGGACTCCAACATTTTCCCAACCACAGATATTAGGCTAACTAGCCTAAAGTTTCCTGTTTTTTGTCTGCCTCCTTTTTTTTTAAATAGGGGCATTACATTTGCAGTTTTCCAATCTGCTGGGACCAGAATCCAGGGAATTACAACCAATGCATCCACAATCCCTGCCGCTACTTATCTTAAGACCCTAGGATGCAAGCCATCAGGTCCAGGGGATTTATCTGTCTTTAGTCCCATTATCTTACTGAGTACCAACTCCTTAGTGACCGTAATTGTGTTAAGTTCCTCCCTCCCTATAGTCCCTTGACTATCCATGTTGGAATATTGTTAGTGTCCTCTACCGTAAAGACCAATACAAACTATTTCTTAAGAGTTTCTGCCATCTCCATGTTTCCCATTATTAGTTCCCGGTCTCGTCCTCCAAGAGACCAACATTTACCTTAGCCACTCTTTTCCTTTTTATATTCCTATAGAAACTCTTGCTATCTGTTTTTATATTTTGTGCTAGTTTACTTTCATAGTCTATTTTCCCTTTCTTAATCATTTTTTTTAGTCGTTCTTTGCTGGCTTTTAAAACATTACTCAATTATCACTTATGTTTTGTGGGACCTGCGTATATGTGGATTTGACCTGGAATTTCAATCATTAGCGTAATCAAAACTTCTGAATATATTTTAAATGAAAAACAGTAAAAAGGACATTCTAATTGGTCGCTATCTAACACCTAACTTTGCCTATAGTTTGCTACTGCCAATTAAACAGTAGACTGTATATAGAATGCAAGGAAAATAATAATTGAGTGCATTCAATTATTTGTTCTTACCCGATTGCACAACTGTAGACCAGCTAATTTGATTAGTAAGGAATCAACAGTGTAACAAACAAACATCACATATTCACGTACCTAGCTTTTATAATACTAATAGGCTAATGTCAGGCAAAACTATCAACTATAGACATGCAGTAGTTTAAAAAAAATGTTTTAATCTTAATGCAAAAGTGAAGATGAAAAAACAAGCAAACAACCTGACGGACTTACTGAATGGTCATCATGATCCATAGTCTGTGCTAGGACAGGACTAAATGAAACTGGTGACAAAGCCCCAGGCTTTTTCCTCACAGCTCGGATCTGCAACAGTGCTCGAAATGCTAGGAACAGAAAAGTTTTGTGTGAACATTGTACTTCCAAGCAAAAAATCCTGCACTACAACACAAGTTCACAGGTATAGAAATCCAATGTCAAACTGCCTATTTTGTTATTCTGTTAGATATACTTAATGTATATTTAATTATACTTAATGTAAATGTAATTATACTTGGTGCTTTTGTACATTTAAAGCAGATAAATATTTTCATATGGAAATAGCTATGACTTCAGTTTTGAAGACGAAAAATTCAAAGGTTTGAAAATGGCTGCTCTAAGTGCACTGCATGCCAAGGTGCTAAGGTACGAAGCCACACATAACAGGAAGATTGCAGGTTAGATGCCTATTCTTTACTATGTTATCCAATCTCTGCCAGGGCAGCAGTGAGAGTACATTGACCTGAAACGTTAACTCTAGTTCTCTGTCCAGAGATGCTGCCTGACCTGCTGAGTATTTCCAGCATTTTCTGTTTTTATTTCAAATTCCCTGTATCCGTAGTATTTTGCATTTGTATTAGTGAGTGTACAGCATTTGGCTTCAGTGTCCACTAATTTAGAGATCAAGGGTTGAGATTTCTACACCTGATCACAATCTAGGAAATCCCGCTGACAAAAATGAATGCATGGAAGTTGGATACAAACAAGACTGTGCTTGGCTATGATGCCCCTCATAGTTAAATAACCTATAAATGCTCACTACCCAGGCTCATAAATAAAAAATTGCCACTTGGGCTATTTAGTAGTTGCTATTTATTTCATGAAGTACTGGTTAATAACAACAGGGTTAGTTAAACATGGTCCTTTCTGCTCCAGATAGTAAATCATAAACTTAAACATTCTACATCATTATTTTGTATAAAAATCATTCAAATTTTAGTTTTAGAAATATTACTTATAAAAATAAAAAGTATGAATAAGCATGCTAAATTTTACTTGTAAAATCTTGTTCGTGGACCTTCAACAATCATCATGCTTGCTTTTAAACCCCATTTTGTGACTGACAGGATATTGCAATACTTACGCAGTCTGCAGATAGGACAGTTATTGGCCTGGTACCGTAGTGTATCTGCACAGGTACTGCATAGGCACAGATGTCTGCAGGGAAGGATTAAAGTATCACGTAGATCAGACAAACACACAACGCACTCATTGCTGTTGTCACTGTTCTCATCATCCGAAGGCTGTAAAGGAAGTTATTTTACAAATAAAAGAGCAAATCATTGCTTTCGCAGTGCTTCATTGCTGAATCTTTTTTCATTTATTTTCTGGTCCATATGGTAATTCCCAGAATTCTTCCCGATTACATACTGCCAGCAGAAAGCATATCATTTGTTTTTAGAATTAGTGTTACTTGCTCTGCCAGAACTCAAAACAAATATATATAAGGGTCAATATTTAACAAAATAAGCAGTTAAATTGCCCTCAGATCCTTCTTAATAAACACTAATATGCTTTAAGCTTTTTCGCAATGACTTTACTGCCCTTACCATGAAAATTATAACCTGGGTTATGACTAACTGAATTTCATTTTTGTACAGAGATGTTTTGGGTTTTAAATAAAAATACCACTCAAACTAGAAGATAACACATTACTGATTTTATAATGCTTAAAAAAAAACTAAAACTGGAATGCATCCAGTGCATGTTTCTACTCTGTCACGGAATCCAAAGCAAAGTCATTAACTGAGGACACCGGGAAATGGGTACCTTTGTTTCTTGGTTATTCTTATTTTCAATGCCATATATTTCTTGTAGTAAATAGCTGACTCGGTCGACCTACAGGAGAGACGAACAGAAATGCAATTCACGAGATGAGATCAAAGACACACTTGATTGATTTCCTGAAGTAAAATATTCTGTGAATCTTTAATGCAATTTTTGCAGTCACCAAAGTTATACAAAACATAACACGTTATATTTTAAAATTTCACTCCTATAAATTAATAAAACACATTGGTTAACTTCCATAGTTAAGTATTCACAGAAATGTCATCCAAGGTGAATTCAGCATTCGGAGTTAAGCTTTAAAAATTAGCTGTGGAAAATAACAGCTATTATAAGACCACTGACTGCCTCAACCACCTGGATGACACTGCTTTGCATCCCACTTCCTGTAAGAAGCCAATTCCTATCTCCCAGTTTCACTGTCTGATGATGTCACTTTCCACACCAGAGCTTCTGAAATGCCAAATTTTTCCTTCGCCAATGGTTTACCGTGACCGTGGTAGAGAGTGGGTCTGTGTCATTTCCCAGGCCTCTGCTCTTACTCCTTTACACACCACGATAGGGTCCCCCCGCTTGTGCTCATCTTTCATCCCACCAACCTCGGCATTTGCCAAGTTATCTTCAGTCATTTGCAACATAATCCCACCACTAAACATATCTTCCCCTGTCTTCCTCTCTCCACTTTCCAAATGACCATTCACTGTGCAATATCTGGGGTTACTCTTTCACCACCCCAGAACCTTCTCATGCAAGCAGAGAATACAACACCTGTCCATTCAACCCTCTCATACACTGTCCAAGGTCTCTACAACAACAACTTGCATTTATAGAACATATTTAATGTAGTAAAACATCCAAGGTGCTTCACTGAAGTGATTATTAAACAACATTGACACCTAGCCACAGAAGGAGATATTAGGATAGGTGGCTTGGTCAAAGAGGCAGGCTTTAAAGAGCATCATAAAGAGAGAGGTTTCGGGAGCAAATTCTGGTGTTTCAGGCCTAAGCCGCTGAAGGGACAGGTGCCAATGGTGATGCGAAGACAATCGAGATGCACAAGAGGTCAGAATTGGAGGAGTGTAGAGATCTCGAGGTTGTAGGGCTGGTTACAGAGAAAGGGAGGGGCGAGGCCATGGAGGGACTTAAACACAAGATGAGAATTTTACAATCATAACATTGTCGGACCAGCAGTCAATGTATGTCACTGTGCACTGGGGTGATGGGTGAACGGGACTTGGTGCGAGTTAGGTTACAGGCAGAAAAGTTTACAGATGAGCTCAAGTTTATAGAGGGTGCAAGGTGTGAGGTCAGCCAAGAGAGCATTGGAATGGTCGGGTGTGGAGGTAACAAAGGTATGGATGAGCACTTCAGCAGCATATGAGCTGAGGCAGGAGCAGAGATGGGCAATGTTATGGATATGTGGTCAGAAGCTCATCCTAGAGTCAAATAGGATGCCATGGTTGCGAACGGTCTGATTCAGGTTCAGAAAGTGATCAGGGAGGCTAGGGAACGGAGTTTGCAGCAGGAACTGAAGACAATGGCTTCGGTCTTCCAAATATTTAATTGTAGTAAAGAAGAGAAGCCGGGGGTTGGCTTTGCATTTCAGGATGATCCTGGAATAATGAGCAGTTTTGGCAGAGGAGAGCAGGACCCGATAGTGCTTTGTGTGGTCCAACCAGATCTGGCGATGAATTGGTAAACCAGTTGTCCAACATAAACATTCATGGATTTAAGGGAGCAGAGATAGAAGCTGTACTTGTAAGTGGGTGGGGGGGGTGGGGGGCGGGGGAGGAATGACCAGCGTGCGAGAGAGAGAGACATTGTTTTAATGGGGACAAGGGCATCACAGGTGGAGGCGAGGACTAGATTAAAGAGATCGGTAGCTGCATAAAATTTGGTGGTGAATGGAGGGTCAATACCTAGACAGTCGAGAACACTCCTTCTGGTTAAAAGAACAATTTGTGTGTACTTCCTCCAATGTAATATATTGTATCCGCTGCTTACTTTACATTGGAAAAGCAAAATGTATAATTAGGTGACCGGTTTGCCAAATAATTCTGTTCTGTCTATAAGTGCTACCCTGAGTTACCTGTTACTTACCACATTTATTCCCTGCCCTATTCTCACTATAACCTTTTGGCACGGGCCTGCGAGACCTTTCCAAGGTCAAAAAACAGCACTAATCCTACTAGGCATTTTGAAGCTTTCTAACCTTAACATTGACTTTAATAACCCGACGTTAACTTCAGCCACTTTGCAAGATTTTCCTGTTTCTATTTCAGACCTGCTTTACACCCCCACCCAGATATTTGTACATTCTCTGCTGCTTCAATGTCTTTAATTTAAAAAAAAATGATGCTTCTTTCTCAGTGTCTGATGTGTGTGCAGTCCACTTCCCTTTATTCTGTTCCTTTTTAAGTGCTGTTTATCTGTAATTATTATGAGCTCTGATGAAGGGTTATACCGGAGACCGTCTGTTTTCGATACAGATGCTACCTGGCCTGTTACCAGTAGTTTCTGCTTTTGTAGAAATTTCTGCAGAAACGAACAAAACTCATCTCAACTACTTAAGTTGGGTCTTTCCCCTCCCCCCCCCCCCCAAAAAAGACAAAAGCGTAAATTTTGTGGATGGACATCCATGGTGAGCAATTAAATCATTTTAATATAGTTTGAAGGTGAGGAATTATACATGGCAGACATGCTTAGTACACATTTGCTTTTTACAAATTATCATGAGCATTGACAGGTTTTGACAGCAGATGGCAGAGTCACACTGCTGTTAGAGTCACACTGCTGTTACAGACAGAATCAAACTGCTGTTACAGACAGAATCACACTGCTGTTACAGAATCACACTGCTGTTACAGACAGAATCACACTGCTGTTACAGACAGAATCACACTGCTGTTACAGACAGAATCACACTGCTGTTACAGACAGAATCACACTGCTGGTTACAGACAGAATCACACTGCTGTTACAGACAGAATCACACTGCTGTTACAGACAGAATCACACTGCTGTTACAGACAGAATCACACTGCTGTTACACTACAAATCCATGGGAATCTGAACATGCACAAAGTGAACTTCTCTGCTGGGAGTTTTACTGGAGCTCACATTTACCATTACTGTTACTAAGCACTTTAGGGCTACATAATCGTTCTGTGTAGTTCTGCATCATATGATCAGAAGAAGGACTGTTTTACAACATGACACCTTAATTCATCTGGGACTGGTCTCTGAATGTTATCTTACTTGGAAATATTCATATTTTCAAGTGACATGATCCCTAAAATTACAGCAGGAAGAATGTCACCATACTTTGGGTGAAAAGCTATAATGGTATTAACAACTTTTTGCTCGGGACAAAGTATGATACAATAAATAATCAAATTGAGAATGGCAATGAGTGAAGTATTTACTCTTCTTTTGTGTTAAAAAATCAGAGGAGCCTAAATGTTGTGTATTCAACTTGTATGCAGTAACTCTTGTGACCCACTTAGAAAGCTTACACTCATATTAGGTTTTTAAAATATAAAATCAGAGTACATAGTAACATAGAAAATAGGAACAATAGGCGGCCCTTCGAGTTGCACCATCATTCACTATGATCATGGCTGATCCTCCTATCTCAACACCATATTTCTGCTTTTCCCCCATACCCCTAGATGTCTTGTGTGTCTAGAAATCTATCTATCTCCCTCTTAAATATATTCAGTGACTTGGCCTCCACAGCCTTCTGTGGCAGAGAATTCCACAGGTTCACCACCCTCAGTGAAAAAATTTCTCATCTGGGTTCTAAATTTTCTACTCCGTATCCTGAAACTGTGACCCCTTGTTCTAGACTTCCCAGCCAGGGGAAAACATCCTCCCCGCATCCAGTCTATCCAACCCCATCAGAATTTTATATGTTTCAATGAGATCCACTCTCATTCTTCTGAACTCTAGTGAATACAGGCCTAGTCGACCCAATCTCTCCTCATATGACAGTCCTGCCATCCCAGGAATCAGTCTGGTGAATCTTCGCTGCACTCCCACTGCAAGTATATCCTTTCTTAGGTAAGGAGACCAAAACTGCACACAATACTCCAGGTGCAGTCTCACCAAGGCCCTGTATAGCTGTATCAAGACATCCTTGCTCCTGTACTCAAATCCTCTTGCAATGAAGGCCAACATACCAGTTGCCTTCCTAACTGCTTGCTGTACCTGCACGTTTGCTTTTAATGACTGGTGTACAAGGACTCCCAGGTCCCTCTGTGTATCGACACTTCCCAAGCCATCACTATTTAAATAATACTTTGTCCTTATGTTTTTCCTACCAAAGTGGATAACTCACATTTATCCACTTTATACTGCATCTGCCATGTATTTGCCCACTCACTCAACCTATCTAAATCGCCTTGCAGCATCTTTGCATCCACCTCACAACTCTCAATCCCACCTAGTTTTGTGTCGTCAACAGACTTGGAAATATTATATTTGGTTCCCTTATACAAATCATTTATATATATTGTGAATAGCTGGGGCCCAAGCACTGATCCCTGTGGTACCCCACTAGTCACTGCCCGAAACCACAAAAAAGACCCGTTTATTCCTACTCTCTGTTTCCTGTCAGTTAACCAATTTTCAATTCATGCCAGTACAGTACCCCCACTCCAATGTGCTTTAATTTTGCACACTAACCTCTTATGTGGAACTTTATCAAAGGCCTTCTTAAAATCCAAATACACTACATGCATTGGTTCGCCCTTAACTATTAGAAACATAGAAAATAGGTGCAGGAGTAGGCCATTTGGCCCTTCGAGCCTGCACCGCCGTTCAATAAGATCATGGCTGATCATTCCCTCAGTACCCCTTTCCTGCTTTCTCTCCATACCCTTTGATCCCCTTAGCCGTAAGGGCCATATTTAACTCCCTCTTGAATATATCCAATTAACTGGCATCAACAACTCTCTGCAGCAGGGAATTCCACAGGTTAACAACTCTCTGAATGAAGAAGTTTCTCCTCATCTCGGTCCTAAGTGGCTTACCCCTTATCCTAAGACTGTGTCCCCTGGTTCTGGAGTTCCCAAACATCGGGAACAATCTTCCCGCATCTAACCTGTCCAGTCCCGTCAGAATCTTATACATTTCTATGAGATCCCCAATCATCCTTCTAAACTCCAGTGAATAAAGGCCCAGTTGATCCAGTCTCTCCTCATATGTCAGTCCAACCATCCCTGGAATTAGTCTGGTGAACCTTCGCTGCACTCCCTCAATAGCAAGAACGTCCTTCCTCAGATTAGACGACCAAAACTGAACACAGTATTTCAGGTGAAGCCTCACTAAGGCCCTGTACAACTGTAGTAAGACCTCCCTGCTTCTATACTCAAATCACCCAGCTATGAAGGCCAACATACCATTTGCCTTCTTCGCCGCCTGCTGTACCTGCATGCCAACCTTCAATGACTGATGAACCATGACACCCAGGTCTCGTTGCACCTCCCCTTTTCCTAATCTGCCGCCATTCAGATAATATTCTGCCTTCGTGTTTTTGCCCCCAAAATGGATAACCTCACATTTATCCACATTTTACTGCATCTGCCATGCATTTGCCCACTCACTTAACCTGTCCAAGTCACCCTGCAGCCTCTTAGCGTCCCCCTCACAGCTCACACCGCCACCCAGTTTAGTGTCATCTGCAAACTTGGAGATATTAGATTCAATTCCTTCATCCAAATCGTTAATGTATATTGTAAAGAGCTGGGGTCCCAGCACTGAGCCCTGCGGCACTCCACTAATCACTGCCTGCCATTCTGAAAAGGACCCGTTTATCCCGACTCTCTGCTTCCTGTCTGCCAACCAGTTCTCTATCCACGTCAGTACATTACCCCCAATACCATGTGCTTTGATTTTGCACACCAATCTCTTGTGCGGAACCTTGTCAAAAGTCTTTTGAAAGTCCAAATACACCACATCTCACTGGTTCTCCTTTGTCCACTCTGCTAGTTACATCCTCAAAAAATTCCAGAAGATTTGTCAAGCATGATTTCCCTTTCATAAATCCATGCTGACTTGGACCGATCTCCTGTCACTGCTTTCCAAATGCGCAGCTATTTCGTCCTTAATAATTGATTCCAACATTTTCCCCACTACTGATGTTAGGCTAACCGGTCTATAATTACCCGTTTTCTCTCTCCCTCCTTTTTTAAAAAAGTGGTGTTACATTAGCTACCCTCCAGTCCATAGGAACTGATCCAGAGTCGATAGACTGTTGGAAAATGATCACCAATTCATCCACTATTTCTAGGGCCACTTCCTTAAGTACTCTGGGATGCAGACTATCAGGCCCCAGGAATTTATCGGCTTTCAATCCCATCAATTTCCCTAACACAATTTCCCGCCTAATAAGGATATCCTTCAGTTTTTCCTTCTCACTGGACCCACTGTCCCCTGGTACATTCGGAAGGTTATTTGTGTCTTCCTTCATGAAGACAGAACCAAAGTATTTGCTCAATTGGTCTGCCATTTCTTTGTTCCCCATTATAAATTCTCCAGTTTCTGTCTGTAAAGGACCTACATTTGTCTTCACTAATCTTTTTCTTTTTACGTACTTGTAGAAACTTTCGCAGTCGGTTTTTATGTTCCTTGCAAGTTTACTCTCATACTCTATTTTTCCCCTCTTAATCAATCTCTTGGTCCTTTTTTGCTGAATTCTAAACTGCTCCCAATCCTCAGGCTTGCTATTTTTTCTGGCAACTTTGTATAACTCCTCTTTGAATCTAATAATATCCTTAATTTATTTTGTTAGCCATGGTTGGGCCACTATTCCTTTTGTGTTTTTACACCAGAAAGGAATGTATAACTGTTGCAATTCATGCATTCATTCCTTAAATGTTAGCCATTGCCTATCCACCGTCATGCCTTTTAATGAATCCTCCCAATCTATCATAGCCAATTCATTCCTCATATCTTCGTAGTTTTCTTTGTTTAGATTTAGGACCCTAGTTTTGGATTGGATTACTTCACTTTCCATCTTAATAAAGAATTCAATCATGTTATGGTCACTCTTCCCTAAAGGACCCCGCACAGGACGACGGTTAATTAACCCCTTCTCGTTACACAATATCCAATCCAGGATAGCCTATTCTGCACAGTGTCCATTCAGCCCATCGAGTTTCCATCAGCTCTTTCGAGGAGCATTCCATTTAATCCCACTCCCCGACTCTTTCCCCATATCCCTGCAAATTTAAGGTTATCCTTAAAATTAGAGCTAAACCATTTAGGACTGAAATCAGGAAGCACTTTTTCCCGCAAAGAGTAGTGGAAATCTGAGATTCGTCCCTCAAAAGGCCATGGATGCTGGGACAACTGAAATTTTCAAGACCAAGATCAATAATTTGTGTTAGATAAGGGTATCAAAGGACATGGAGCAAAGGTGAGTAAATGGAGTTGAGGTGTAGATCAGCCATAATCAAGGCAGAACAGGCTCAAGGGGCTGAATGGCCTACTCTGGTTCCTATGCTCCCCATATCTTGGGACAGATCCAGCCTATGAGATATGTTGGATGGGCTGGAAAGGGGGGGGGGGGAATGCAGTGAGGCGAGGGGAGAGGAGAAATTAGTGGGACAGCGTCCCATTCAAGGCTTTATACTCTTGAGATTTAACCCAAGGCTGTTTCCAGTGGAGCTCAGTACTGGGTCCCTTGCTTTTTGTGGTATATATCAATGATTTAGACTTGAATGTAGGGGGTATGGTTAAGAAGTTTGCAGATGATACTAAAATCGGCTGTGTGATTGATAATGAAGAGAAAAGCTGTAGACTGCACGAAGATATCAATAAACTGGTCAGTGGGCAGAATAGTGGCAAATTGCAATTCAATCTGGAGAAGTGTGAAGTAATGCATTTGGGGAGGCAAAGGCATACACATTAAATGGTAAGACACTGAGAAGTGTGGAGGAACAAAGGGACCTTGGAGTGCACGTCCACAGATCCCTGAAGGTAGCAGGCCAGGTATATAAGGTGGTTAAGAAGGCATACGGAATATTTGCCTTTATTAGCCGAATCATAGAATACAAGAGCAGGGAGTTTATGCTTGAAGTGTATGAAACACTAGATAGGGCACAGCTAGAGTACTGCGTGCAGTTCTGGTCACCACATTACAGGAAAGATGTGATTGCACTAGAGAGGGCACAGAGGAGATTTACGAGGATGTTGTCTGGATTGGAGAATTTTAGCTATGAGGAAAGATTGGATAGGCTGGGTTTGTTCTCTTTGGAACAGAGGAGACTGAGTGGATACCTTAATGAGGTGAATTGAGGGGCCTAGATAAGAATGGATAGGAAGGACCCATTTCCCTTAGCAGAAGGGTCAACAACCAGGGGGCATAGATTTAAAGTAATTGGTAGGAGGTTTAGAGGGAATTTGAAGGGAAATTTCTTCACCCAGAGGGTGGTGGGGATCTGGAACTCACTGCCTGAAAGAGTGGGAGAGGCAGAAAACCTCACCACATTTAAAAAGTACTTGGATGTGCACTTGAAATGCCATGATCTACAGGGCTACGAACCAAGAGCTGGAAAGTGGGATTGGGCTGATTAGCTCTTTGTCAGCTGGCGTGGACACAATGAGCCGAAATGGCCTCCTAACATGTTGTAAATTCCTATGATTCTCTTGTATCTAAATCCCTTTCCACTGCTCTACAGATACTTGAGGTATTTAGAACTGAAGTAATTATGTAATAATCTATTTATCTGTTTTATCTACAAACCTGTCTGTAGTTTGAATTTTTCAAGTGATTAAAAGATGGAGGAGTTAGGATGGGCTAATAATCTTCCATTGTTCGGAGAACAAATGTAATCAGCAAGACTTGAGTCTTACTGGTCTAATAGTTTCTAGTTTGTACAGCTCTAGTTTGTACAGCTGCAAAATTGTCTCAAAAGATTGGGAGCTGCGTGAAACACAAATTTAGTCCAAAAATTAATATGTTGAATTGAGTGCTTTTAGACCATTTTTCTCAACCAAAACTAGGTTTATAATTTAAAAAAACAGGACTAGTATCTGTAAATGGTTACACCTTATTCATAGTGCAGATCATGACAAAGATCTGAACTCTCAATGGTTTCTGAAAATGCATTCATTAGGACAGTTAAAGTATGCTGTAAACATCAGAATTAAACTGTTTAAATGGTTTCATTTGAGGTGTTTATTTTTGTAGCTTGCATTGATATTATCGTAATGAAATGACAGTAATATCAGTACTTGTTTCAGAATTACAGTTCATTTATTTCAGAATGAGTGCGAGTTAAAAACACAGGCAAGCCCAAAAAGATTGCTGTTTCCCTGGACATTCCAACAGTCTGAGGGTTAAACCAAATTCAATCTAAAGTTTATTTTCATTCCTCATGTCCCCAAGTTCCAGAATCACCACCATCACTTCTCCGATTTCTCCGATGACACTGCTGAGTGAAGCATTAACTCGGAAACTAAGCAGCATGACTGAACCCATGGTGTCAGAGTTCTATATTATAGTGACAGACTGTTTGATAATGGATATTAATTTAGACCTTTTACTGGTCAAAATAATGGAAAATCTGTTTTGATGGGAAAAATGCCATCATCTAAATTGAATAGTGGATTCATTCAAAGAGATATTTTAATGGTCAAATTTCATGTTCGCACTGTCCCATTAGATGTTCTGGATGGTGTGTATTCTGAATACTAAAAACATTCTTCAAATTCATGCACAGTGGTGAGAAAAACCTAGGATAGAATTAGTTAGAACTACAAAGAACTAAAGGGAATAGAGATTTGTAGATCCAAGTCTGAATTAGACTGTTTGCAAGCTCAGCATCCAGTGCCACCCCAAGCTGAACTCTGACCCCATAGCTTCTCCATCAACAAAGACTACCCACTTCCAACTCAAAATACCTGGCCACCGCACCATGCCCCAACTCATCCAAATCCAAATCTGCTGCTTGCATTCCAATTCAGACCAAGTACTCTCACCCATCACCTCTGTCCTCGCTGACTGACTGTGACTTCTGATCCCCCAACACCTCAAATTAAAAATTCTCATCCTTGTATTTAAACCTCTCCATAACTTGGCCCGTCCCCATTTCTGCAACCTTTTCCAGCACTGCAACCAACCAAACTCTCCATTCCTGACTCCAGCCTCTTTGCATCTCTTCTCTGCACATAATAAAAATTGTGTACTTTTGAAGAATAATTTGAAGTTTTGGATAGTTAGTGATGAGGTGGCAGATACCTAGTTTCGTTTTATTCACCTTTAACTTTATATTTTGCACTAAGTAATCATAATCTGTGAATTGTTATTCTCCCATATGTAACGTGGATGAATTAAAGTTCAAACATATTACTGCATTTGAAGTTCGTTTATATTGGGCGAGAGTTTCCCTAACCTGTTTCTCTGGCGCCCTCACCCGACGTGCGCTGCTTTTGTCCGCCTCCAAGTGCGCCAAAAAAAGACGTCCGTATTCTGGCCGCTCCCCAGCCTCTCCTCGGTCGTGGCGCAGCGTGGCCCAATGGATCGGGGGCGGAGTCAGGTCCCGGAGCTGAAAACAGTGCTGGGACCTCTGCACATGTGCACTAGAGTCTGCGCGCATGTGCAGTAGCTCCTGGCAGGCCGTTTCTGCAAACGCGCGCTGCAGGCTGTGTAGGAGGGGCCCAAAGCACGCCGTCCCTAGCCCTGGCCAAATGGGCTCCCTCATCGGCGGCCCGCTGCGTTCCTCAAGGTAGGACTGCTATTTTTTATTTGTTATTTACTGATTGATTTTGGTGCTTTAGGATTCCTTCTATTTTTTTTATTTGTTATTTATTGATTGCTTATTACTTTGATCTTGGTGCTTTCGGTGCAGGGTTCCTTCTATTTTATTTGTTAATTAATTGCTTATTATTTTGTGTGCTTTGTTTGGTGCTTTAAATGTAGTTACTTGCGTCGATTCCTTAACTCTAGGTAAGGTTTTTCTGTGCGGACAGAAGTGGCGACATACGCTGGCCTAAGTTAGTTTGGAGCAACTATTTGCTGGCCAAACGCCTAAAACAGGGATAAGTGGCTGGGAACGCCCCCTTTTTGAAAAAAATTTTTTTTAAACCCTAACTAACTCACTTACACTGGCGCAAATTAAATGGCCAGTATTGCAACTAAAAAGGTAGTCCAGAAAAATCAAGTTGCTCCAAAAAAAAAAGGAGCAACTCCTGGGGAAACTATGGCCCATTGTACCCCCACTCCAGTCATCCCCCCCCCCCCCTCTTCAAATTACAATTTTAAATTTCCTGTGTAGCTAAACTTTTTCATTAGTTCTTAATACAGCATCAAACAGGAAATTAGGGATGCGTGCAATAAAGGTACAGCAGTTATCATGGGTGACTTTAATCTACGAATATAATTAAATGTGCAAAGAGTTTTACAGCACATTTTACCAGTTAGAGCAAACTTCCCTATTTCTACTTAAGCATCCAACTTAGATTGGGCTAACCAAACTGGTAGCAATACAGTGGAGGAGGATTTCCTGGAGTGTATTAGGGATGGTTTTCTAGACCAATATGTCGAGGAATCAACTAGAGAGCTGGCCATCCTCGACTGGGTGTTGTGTAATGAAAGAGGATTAATTAGCAATCTTGTTGTGCGAGGCCCCTTGGGGAAGAGTGACCAGAATATGGTAGAATTCTTTATTAAGATGGAGAGTGACACAGTTAACTCAGAGACTAGAATCCTGAACGTAAAGAAAGGAAACGTCGATGGTATGAGACGTGAATGGGCTAGGATAGACGGGCGAATGATACTTAAAGGTTGGCGGTGGATAGGCAATGGCAGACATTTAAAGATCACATGGATGAACTTCAACAATTGTACATCCCTGTCTGACGTAAAAATAAAATGGGGAAGGTGGCTCAACCGTGGCTAACAGGGAAATTAGGAATAGTGTTAAATCCAAGGAAGAGGCATATAAATTGACCAGAAAAAGCAGCAAACCTGAGGACTGGGAGAATTCAGCAGAGGAGGACTAAGGGTTTAATTAGGAGGGGGAAAATAGGAGTATGAGAGTAAGCTTGCAGGGAACATAAAAATTGACTGCAAAAGCTTCTACAGATATGTGAAGAGAAAAAGATTAGTGAAGACAACTGTCCCTTGCAGTCAGAATCAGGTGTTTTTACAATGGGAAACAAAGAAATGGCAGACCAATTGAATAAATACTTTGGTTCTGTCTTCACTAAAGGAAGACACAAATAACCTTCCGAAATACTAGCGGACCGAGGGTCTAGCGAGAAGGAGGAACTGAAGGAAATCCTTATTAGTCGGGAAATTGATGGGCTTCAAGGCCGATAAATCCCCAGGGCCTGATAGTCTGCATTCCAGAGTACTAAAAATAGTGGATGAATTGGTGGTCATTTTCCAACATTCTATAGACTCTGGATCAGTTCCTATGGATTGGAGGGTAGCTAATGTAACCCCACTTTTTAAAAAAGGAGGGAGAGAGAATACAAAGGAATTATAGACCGGTTAGCCTGACATCGGTGGTGGGGAAAATGATGGAATCAATTATTAAAGATGTAATAGCAGCACATTTGGAAAGCAGCGACAGGAGCGGTCCAAGTCAGCATGGATTTATGAAAGGGAAATCATGCTTGACAAATCTTCTAGAATTTTTTTGAGGATGTAACTAGTAGAGTGGACAAGAGTGAACCAGTGGATGTGGTGTATTTGGACTTTCAAAAGGCTTTTGACAAGGTCCCACACAAGAGATTAGTGTGCAAAATTAAAGCACATCGTATTGGGGGCAATGTATTGACGTGGATAGAGAACTGGTTGGCAGACAGGAAGCAAAGAGTAGGAATAAACAGGTCCTTTTCAGAATGGCAGGCAGTGACTAGTGGGGTACCGCAAGGTTCAGTGCTAAGACCCCAGCTATTTACAATATACATTAATGATTTAGACAAAGGAATTGAATGTAATGTCTCCAAGTTGCAGATTACACTAAGCTGGGTGGCAGTGTGAGCTGTGAGGAGGATGCTAAGAGGCTGCAGGGTGACTTGGACAGGTTAGGTGAGTGGGCAAATGCATGGCAGATGCAGTTTAATTTAGATAAATGTGAGGTTATCCACTTTGGTGGCAAAAATAGGAAGGCAGATTATTATCTGAATAGTGACAGATTAGGAAAGGGGAGGTGCAACGAGACCTGAGTGTCACGGTACATCAGTCATTGAAAGTTGGCATGCAGGTACAGCAGGTGGTGAAGGCGGTAAATGGCATGTTGGCCTTCATAGCGAGAGGATGTGAGTATAGGAGCAGGGAGGTCTTACTGCAGTTGTACAGGGCCTTGGTGAGGCCACACCTTGAATATTATGTACAGTTTTGGTCTCCTGATCTGAGGAAGGACATTCTTGCTATGGGGGGAGTGCAACAAAGGTTCACCAGACTGATTACCAGGATGGCAGGACTGACATATGAAGACAGACTGGATCGACTAGGCTTATATTCATTGGAATTTAGAAGAATGAGGGGATCTCATAGAAACATATAAAATTCCGACGGGATTGGACAGGTTACATGCAGGAAGAATGTTCCCTATGTTGGGGAAGTCCAGAACCAGGGATCACAGTCTAAGGATAAGAGGTTAGCCATTTAAGATCGAGATGAGGAGAAACTTCTTCACTCAGAATTGTGAATCTGTGGAATTCTCTGGAAAGTTGTTGAGGCTAGTTCATTAGATATATTCAAAAGGGAGTTAGATGTGGCCCTTACGGCTAAAGGGGTCAAGGGTTATGGAGAGAAAGCAGGAATGGGGTATTAAAGTTGCATTATTAGCCATGATCATATTGAATGGTGGTGCAAGCTCGAAGGGCTGAATGGCCTACTCCTGCTACTTCTATGTTTCTGTGTTTCTATGTGTATTCCACTCACATAGTATAATCTTCACAAGCCAATGTTTTGTGTAACACGACAAGGTGCGTAACAGAGAGAATGTTGTGTGACAGAGAGAATGCCCCATAATGGCATAAAGGTTTTAAAAAAGCATGTGTGATCCAAGGTCCAATAGCCTTATAACACAGACACCACTATAAATTTACAACTCTCCAACAAGGGGAAGTGTGTTAAGGTTATCCAAAAAAAAGACAATAGAAGCTTTGAAATTTCAGTCTCAATCTACTTTTTCCCCCCACTACAAGTCTCCCCCTGCTGTCTCCCACCAATACAAATGGAAGACACTAGTGATAACATTTCCCCACTAGCACTAGAAACAATACTCCCAACTGCTGTGATGGGATTTAACAGTCATTACTTCCACAGCCTGAGTCAGATATTAAAAACATTATAAAAGCATCATCTGAGCAACTGAAAATAAAAAGGTTATTAATTGAATTCATCACTGTTTGCTTAAATAGGGGTCGCCACATAACGGTTTTATCCTGTGTTATGCCAGAAGGATAGGGCAATCTGGACTGTGCACTCTCCACAACTAACTCTATATATTTCATATTATTACTACCATTAATATGCAATCCTTTTAAAATGTGCTTTGAATTAGAATTTAATTTTACGTTTTGAAAGTAACCATTTTATTCCAATGATTAGAAGTATTTTAAAAGTCACGTTAATGAATGTTGTTTTCTTTTAACAAATGGAATTAAATCACACAATGAAAACTATACAATGAGAGACTGCCAATCAGAAGATAATTTACTTAAAATCGTCGGTAAATTGTTAAAGCTGCAGTTAGTCCACAGGGCTTTTATATATAGTATTCTTTTTTTTAAAAACAGCCTAGTGCATCTACTTTGGTAGGATTTTCTTAATTCTTCAGGTGAAGTTAGCCAGGGTTAGCCCCAGATAACAGAGAGATTGGAAGAGAGAAGATAAGAAGATCACAGGAGCAGTCGTGACACCGACTGTGACTTATTTCCCACATAAAGCCACACTCCTGATCTACTCTTTTCTATTTTTTCAGCCAGAAAAAACCCAAAGATTAACTATTTATGAAAGAAGTCACCAACCAAAAAAAAACTGCATTTTTCATATCAAGTACAAGCATTTAGATTTCCAAAAAGGAGAACTGTGCAAATTAAAGGTTATTTTGTATAAAGAAGATACCTTCATTCAAAAGAATGAGAAAGACTTACCAAAATAAAATCAACATTCTTTCTTATTCTCCACACATTTCAGTATTCTCACCAAGTAACACCAACGGGCGAGGAATTTTTAATCTGAATCTAAAACTGTCGTCCAAGATTTATCTGCTAAAATAAATTGGCTTCTTCATCTAAACTGTAATATCCAATTCATGTACCAATGGCGTTTCACACAGGACCTTACCGGTGTTAATCCAAGTTATACTTTGAAACTGGCTCAAATAGCAGCATAGCTCTGAGTGAAACAGACCTTCAGCAAAGCAGACAATGTACTTCTCAGTTTGTACTATTTTGACACATGCCCCATTAGTCTCAGGGAATGGTATCTTCCTGCTTAATAATAATGTCAGATGTCAGGAATCATTTTGCTAGTCTCAGTTTTGAGAGAGATTTACCTGACATTGTGAGGAGGACACAAAATATCTGCAAAAGGACATAGACAGGCTAAGTGAGTGGGCAAAGATTTGGCAGATGGAGTATAATGTCGAAAAGTGTAAGGTATGCACTTTGGCAGAAAAAAAATCAAAGAGCAAGTTATTATTTAAATGGAAAAAGATTGCAAAGTGTCGCAGTAAAGCAGGACCTGGGGGTACTTGTGCATGAAACACAAAAGAATAGTTTGCAGGTATAACAAGTGATCAGGAAGGCCAATGGTATTTTGGCCTTTATTGCAAAGGGGATGGAGTATAAAAGCAGGGAAGTCTTGCTACAGCTATATGAGGTATTGGTGAGGCCACACCTGGAATAGTGCATGCAGTTTTGGTTTCCATATTTAGGAAAGGATATACTTGCTTTGGAGGCAGTATAGAGAAGGTTCACTAGGTTGATTCCGGGGACGAGGGGGTTGACTTATGAGGAAAGGTGAAGTAGGTTGGGCCTCTACTCATTGGAATTAAGAATGGGAGGTGATCTTATCAAAACGTATAAGATTATGAGGGGGCTTGACAAGGTGGATGCAGAGAGGATGTTTCCACTGATGGGGAGACTAGAACTAGAGCGCATAATCTTAGAATAAGGGGCCGCCCATTTAAAACAGAGATGAGAAGAAATTTCTTCTCTGAAGGTTGGAAATCTATGGAATTCGCTGCCTCAGAGCTGTGGAAGCTGGGACATTGAATAAATTTAATACAGTTTCTTAAACGATAAGGGGATAAAGGGTTATGGGGAGCGGGCGGGGAAGTGGAGCTGAGTCCATGATCAGATCAGCCATGTTCTTATTGAATGGCGGAGCAGGCTCGAGGGGCCGTATGGCCTACTCCTGTTCCTATTTCTTATGTTCTTATTTGAAATAAAAAGTAGTATCGACTTATAAATGGACGTTGTTTTGAAAAATAATAAACATGTATCCATGAAATACAATCGACACTTTATTTCAGAAGTAAATAGCCCTGGGTTGAATGAAGTAAGAAAAGGAAATTCGCCGTGGCCCGTTTTACAGGCCTGATATAGGCAGAAGTGCGTGCCAGAATCCGGAGGCCAATCTAAAATGAGGCCTCGGACCTCATCAACATATCACTGGAGAGCTGGGCATCCAGAGGCAACAAGCCGTTTTCATGAGGACAAAGTTGGGCCTGCTGCCTTCTTGGTAATGGCCCTCAGGAAAGTCTTCGGAGGGGGAGATCATAAGCAAGGGAGATGGGCGAACAGTCTTTAGGACTGCTATGGAGTCGGGAGAAGAACTCCTGCTCTTGCACATAAATTAACTCAGGAATAGTTTAATAACCTTGTTCGTCACTATTCTGACATACGGAAGTTGACAGGTTACTTACAATCTGCTTTTGCTTTAAGGGCTTCACAGAAAAACTTCCATCGACGTGCTGCAAAATAAATGAATGAAGTTATCAACAAGCTAGAAAAACTCCCACTGAATATCAGTTGAGAACATTTTATACATAAATAGAAAAATGGAAGATTTTTTTTTGAACTACTTTAATACACATGTTTATTCCTGTAGGATGAATTACAGCACCAACAATGTAAACTATCCCCTTCCCAGACAAGTCTACAGATACACACGTACACAGACTTAGCAAGAGAGATTCCACAGACAGCTGAAACATTATTTATACCAAGTAGTAGATATTTAGCATAACACCAGAATGGATGCGTAAACTTCCTGATGTTGGTACTTGTTCTTCCCTAATCATTTAGGTATTATTTTGTGTAGTATGATTCATACAATGTCTAACTTATGATATCGAAAACTTCAGTAAAACAGACCTTCATCAAAGCGGACAATATACTGCTCAGATTGTAATAATCACACACATGCCCCAACTTTGGCTCTGTTTTTTCACCAGTGAAAATCCTCTAAAGATTAAATAAATATCCACCCAAATTAGTCAACAGATTGGAGGGTGGTGGGGGTGAGAAAGTGGCCCCAAAAATCCAGGCTCTCGGTGTGTAACTTTGACGGGAGTTCGTTGGAAACGGGATCTCATTCCTGGATGTTGGGAGATGAGAAAAAGAGGGAAAATATCAGTAGCAGAGGTCCAGAATGGGCTCATCTCAACATTTACAATGAGATGTACTGCCCCACAGATTATAAGAACATAAGAAATAGGAGCAGGAGTAGGAGTAGGCCATACGGGTTTTTGAGTCTGCTCAGCTATTCAATAAGATCATGACTGATCTTCGACCTCAACTCCACTTTCCTGCCCATTCCCACAGCTCTTGACCAAAAATCTATCCAGCTCAGCCTTGAATATACTCAACCACCAAGTATCCACAGTCCTTTGGGGTAGGGAATTCCTCCTCATCTCAATCTTAAATGCCTAACCCCTTATCCCGAGACTAAACCTCCAGTCAGGGGAAAAAACCTCTCAGCATCTAAGCCTGTCAATCCCCCTCAGAATCTTATATGTTTCAATGAGATCACCTCTCATTCTTCTAAACTCCAGAGAGTATAGGCCAGTAACTATTACAGCAGCAGGTTCCATGGCCCAAGTTTCGGCCTGCGCCGAAAACGGCGCACCTCGGAGCTGGACGCCTGTTCTTCGCGCCTAAAAGTGCGCTTAAAAAAAACTCCGAGATTCTCCGGCTCCTCGGAGCTCTAACTCTGCTTGGCGCGGCACACACTTCTCAGCGGGGGGCGGAGCCAAACACTCGCACCGATTCTGGAAGTAGTGGGGGGGCGGGTCCAATTTAAATGAGCCTTCGTGGTGCCGGCAACCATGCGCGTGCGCGCTGGAGCGTGCGCGCACATGCAGTATCAAACAAACATTGGCACTCGGCCATTTTTAAAAGGACTGGAGAAAAAGTGAAGATTTGTTTCTTGGTCCCCTTCAAAGGTTTGTAATTTAATTTTTGTGATATTTCTGTGTGTGAGGGAGTGCTTTTAGCAGCACTGTTGAATAAATCACCTGCTGAAATCAGTGAGTTCAGCTTTTCACTGCTAAACTTGCAGAACCGGTGCTGCATTGGTGCATGCAAATTAAGGACTGTGTGTTTTGAGAAATAAGAGTGCCAATTCAACTTTGCAATGGATCAACGTCCACCAAGAACAAAGAATTTCTTGCATGAGGAAGTAGAGATATTAGTCAACGTAATTGAGCAGAGATGGCAGGAGCTAGATACCAGCAACAGAGGTCGCATAAAAGTGCCACCAAAAGAAATGAAGAAACGCTGGAACCAAGTTGCAGAAGATTACTGCGCAGTGGTGCATACCATGAGATCTGGAAGTCAATGTAAAAAGAAATGGCACGACCTTGGTCAAGTAGTTAGTGTAAGTAATATTTCCCATTTTTAATTTAATCGTAATTGTAACCTGGCTATCTGTATGTCCCACCTTGCAGACTGACACACTCTGTAAGAAGTTATATTTTACTCTTTGCAGAAGAAATTGGCCCACAACAAAAGGGAGGCAACTCGGACAGGAGGAGGCGTGCCCAATCTGCATCCACTGACACCCTTGGAACAAAGGGTAGCTGCTATGATGAGTCGGACATGGAGAAAAGCAATCGGTACAGCACAAGCTGGGCCCGCACGCGAGGAAGAGGGTAAGTGCTGAAAATGCATCATGACCCTTTAAATCAACCTGCTGCCTGGCCTGCTATGTGTGAGAGTACTCATGCCACCCACCCGGCCCCCTCCCTTGCTGTTAAGCATTTGACTGTTCTGATGTATTTTGCAGAACATGATGATGATGATGATGACAATGCTGCTGCTGCCAACCCTGAGGACCCCGAGGGTACAGAACAAGAACCAGTACAACCAGCTGCGGATGAACCAGACTGGATGATGGCAGCGATGACTGAAATGTCTGCAGGGGAGAGCTTCCAATTTAATGTTTATGAGCCCCCATCAAGGGGCATCAGAGTTTCAACCTCTAGCATAGGTCTTGGTTCCACCTTCCATGGTTTCGCTTCCGATGTTGCGGGTCCCAGTGTTGCTGCCGGTATAATGCAGCATTCTACAGTCAGTGCACTACCGTCCCAGCCTGCGCCTCCCTCTCGCATAGGTTCTGGTTCCACCTACTATGGTTTTGATTCCGACGCTTCGGGTCCCAGTGTTGCTGCTGATATCATGGAGCAGTTTACACCCATTCGTCCAACATCCCAGCCCACGGTTCGCACTCGAGTGCTGTCGTCTGGAACACCGAGCGTCCTACCGTTCCGCCGTCTGCAACACAGAGCTTCCCACCATTCCAGCCCGAGCCTCTCCCTCCAGTTCAGCCGTCTGGAACACAGAGCGTCCCACAGTCCCAGCCCGCGCCCCCCCGTGTAGTGGTGCCGCTTGCAACACCGAGCATCCCACCGTCCATGCCCGCGCCTCCCAGTGTAGTGGTGCCACGAGGCAGACCCAGGCAGAGGAGGAGATTGGAGACACGCTCTCCTGAGATGCAGTGTGCAACAGATGCGACTCAGGTTGTGGCATTGGGTATGGAGACCGATGAGCTTACCCGATCGCTCATCGGTGGCGTCAGTGCAGTAGGTGAAGAGTTGGCGGTCCTGACGGGAGAAATAGCAGTATTGACATGGGAACTTAGGGAGGGAATATCCGAGGGAGTGCAATTGACGGCACAGGCCGTCAGGGAGGGCATGCAAATTACGGCACAGGCCGTCAGGGTAGGCCTGGTTGAGGTAGCTGCTGCAATAAGGGCACATAGCCCAGCCAATCAAATGACACCCCCATGAGGAAGTGAACATTCATTGAGATATGGATGAGACATGGTTGCAGCCTTTCTTTGCTGCTTTTGTTCTTGTTCTTGATGTAGCTGTAGTAGCGTTTTTCAAATTGAAATTGTTTTGTAAGTTTTGTAACTTTACAACTTATAAGAGATCTTATGGTTTTCAAGTGATCTTATAGTGTAAATGCTCTCACATTTTGTATCTTATTTAATTTTGCACCTAAAAAGTGATCCAGAAGTTTAAGTGTTCTTCAGAGTGTAAGATTTTTCACATAAAAAGTGTTTTATAACTTTTGTAACTTTACAAGTTTTTAAGTGATCTTCAAGAGTCATATTAAAAAGTATAGTTTGATACAACAAATATTTTATTAGAGTGACGTTAACTTTTCAATGAAATATTTTTTCATTAAAACTGTTTCATGTTCCATTAACACAACACAACGTAGGAACAACTGCAAAGAATAAACATGTCCATACACAAAAGTGGTCGTAGAGCCCTTAGGCATCAGTAGTTGAAGCGTTCACGGAGGAGCTGCTGGCGCAAGGCTCGAGCAATCGTTAAAGGGGCACGATGGACGGCCCTCCTCCGACCTCGTGCTCCGGCATCAGGCACTTGCATGCTTTCCTGATTGTCGTTATCATCCACATCCTGGTCTTCAATATTATCATGCACTGGACCCTCATGGCGGTCTTCTGGTTCCACTACCAGCTCCTGATGCCTCATGATGGCTAAGTTATGAAGCATGCAGCACACAACAGTGAAATGACCGACAATCTGAGGAGAGTATAGCAAGTGTCCTCCGGAATGGTCCAGACATCGGAATCGCTGTTTCAATATGCTAATGGTCCTCTCAATGATGCTGCGCGTCGCAATGTGCGCCATGTTGTATTGACGGTCAGCTTCTGTCCGTGTCACGCGTTGGGGCGTCATGAGCCAGGTGGTCAAGCCGTAGCCTTTGTCTCCCAGTAGCCAGCTCTGCCCTTCTGGCTGCTGCTCAAACATGTCAGATAGAACGCTGTCGCGTAGGATGAACGGATCGTGGGTGCTGCCAGGGTATCTCGCATCGACTGACATGATGTGCTGCTTGTCGTCACACACGAGCTGTACATTGATAGAGTGGAAACCTTTCCTATTTCGGTACTGCTCAGATTCCTCCACAGGTGCTCGCAAGGCTATGTGGGTACAATCAATGCAGCCCTGTACCTTTGGGAAGCCGGCAATCCTGAAGAAGCCCACAGTCCTCTCATGAATCGCTTGTGCGGCCATTGGGAAATTCCTTCATGCATACAGTGCAGCCGTGACCTGGTAAACGCAGGCATGTATTGCACGTTGAGAGATGGCACACACATCTCCAGTTGTAGCCTGAAACAATCCCGAGGCATAGAAAGAAAGTGCAGCTGTTACCTTCACTTCAACAGACAAGGCAGTTGGCCTTCTGCTTCTGGCCTGCAAATCTGCTCTCACCATATCACAGATCTGTGATAACTTCTCTGCGAAAACGCAGCCTTTTCACACAATCAGCCTCGCTCATCTCCAGGTACGAGCACCTGGTTCGATATTGTCGACGTGGGTAAGGTCTCCTGCCCATCAACCTATGGGCTACGATGTTCCTGATGCGGTGAGCTCTAATCAATTTTCTCCTATGCAGTGAATTGATGGCAAACCATTGCATAATACGTGGTATTGACAATGCAGCACCCATTCTGCAAATTTAAGTATAAAACTGTCTATGTGGCTGCCTCTCCCTGTCCAAATGGCCTCAGTCCCCCTCACAGCTTGAAGGCTGCTGCTGTATCTTCGGCTGCCGTCGAGTCACTGACGCCGCCCCTAAAGCGTGGCCGAATGGCCTCAAGCACCATAAAGAGCTGCGTGTGTCAGGTGTTGATTCTTCGGCTGCCGGCCAGCCACTGACACCGCTGATATCCTATGGCCGAATGGCCTCACGCCCGTCCGCTGCTGATTCTTTGACTGCCGGCCAGCCACTGACGCCGCTGATATCCTATGGCCGAATGGCCTCACGTCCGTCTGCTGCGGATTCTTTGGTTGCCGGCCAGCCACTGACGCCGCCCCTAAAGCGTGGCCGAATGGCCTCAAGAACCTTAATGAGCTGCGTGTGCCCTGCGTTGATTCTTCGGCTGCCGGCCAGCCACTGACGGCGCTGCTATCTCATGGCCGAATGGCCTCGAGTCCGTCCGGTGTTGCTTCTTCGCGTCCAGCCACGAAGAGAATGAAGGCCTGCCTCAAGCACTGCAGCTCAGCTCGAAGCTTGCTGCCGCTGCCGTCGAGACACTGACGCCACACCCCTGCCTGTCTCCAACATGAAAGGCCTGCCTGAAGCACTTTCACACAGGTAGGAACTATGGTTTATTTAATCTTTTCTTTGCTTATAAATTTTTATTCAAGTTGGATTTATTTGTATAATATTTGTATAAGTATAAGTAAGGATTGATTGTAGAATTTAATGACTTCCCTTCCGCACCCCCCCCTCTCCCACCTCGTTCCCTACGCCTAATTTGTAACCTACACCGGATTTTCTAAAGTGTCGACAAGCGTACAAAAATCTTCACTTACTCCATTCTAAGTTAGTTTGGAGTAAGTTTTCACTGCCTAAACTTTGAAAACAGGCGTAAGTGGCCGGACACGCCCCCTTTTGAAAAAAAAAATTCTGTTCCAAAGTGAAACTGTTCTAACTGACTAGAACTGGAGCAAACTAAATGCCGAGAATTCCGATTTCTAAGATACTCCGTTCTACACCAGTTGCTCCGAAAAATCAGGAGCAACTGAGGCCGAAACTTGGGGCCCATTAGAGGAATCGTAAAAAGTTCAATATCTGAAATGACCAAGACTGCCTCTATCCTCATTCTGAGGAAGGCTTTTGAATATAGCTCCAGGGTCTGGTGAGAAGGTATTAACTACCTCTGAATTTCTGGCAGCATTCATCGAATAGAGTTGGTAACTCGAAGGTATCTTCAAACCTGACTTAAATGCAGATAATGCTCTTTGGAAGTTCCAGCTTCATGTTAATAAGGAATCCCAAATACTTGACAAGGATGAGTGGTGGAAAGTTCGAGATCCTTCCTGGGATTATTCTCTCACCATTCATCAAGTATTGGGTTGGCATGCAAGTCCCTCAGGTGCAGGACCTTTATCAGGATCATTACCAGATTGAAGGGTGCTGGTAGAAATAACCAGAACGGATCAACATGGCTGACTGCAGAGGAGTGGGTAATTGAGGGCCAGAAAATCAGATGGAGACGCTCCATCGCGCATCACACATGATCTTTGAGCTGACATAAAGTGTTCTCACACAAGACCTTTATCTCTATGTGAGAATAAATGCTCAAAGATGGAAATCAGTGCCGGTGCAATTCTTCCAATTTTCTCCTAGGGAATGTACAGTGCACGCAGGTCACCATCTAAAAGAGGAGATCAGGGTACAGCACATTCTGGGCGACAGGAACTCAGTGTTTGAAGGGGAACCAATTTATTTGCAACATATATGAAAGTGGACTTTAACTTTGAGCTGGTGTTTATTTTTTAAAACAGGTTTTCCCCCAGATTTCAGGCAGCAAAATCTGTCACTATAATCAAAATTCTGGTTATGAACTTCCAATGCGGATTCCTCTCTTTTAGAGCAATATTAGAATTCGGCACTAAATTCAATTACCATGGATGCCAATCCATCGATCTGCTAAAATCTTATTCTACACTGTCAACAGAAAAATCTCTGGATAAAGTATAAAGTGCAATCAAAATTAATTCTCTAAAAGTGACTTAATTATGTTGATAGATTGTTTTTGCCTTGGTCATTCCTTTTGATGATGGCATATGTTCTATATCCCAATTCTGTGCTTCTTCTCGGAGGCAGGAGTACATGCAGTGGCTGGCTGCTGGGTATCAGAGAGAACCTCTTGGGATTGCGGTGGCACTGCATCCAATACTGTACTGGCTGGCTGGTACTTCCCGCTTTTGTCATTTAATGGGTGGGGGTGATCGGATAGCCCAGATGAGACTTTAACACCATTTCTTCAAATAACTTTTTATGAACCTCTCCTGGAATTTTTAATAGAATTTTTTCAAGAGACAACTTGAAGACAGATTATATAATGTGAAATAAGAAAATCACATGCCATAAAGATGCAAATCTCAAAAGGAGTATGTCACAAATCTTTCGTCTCACCCACCCACCCACCACAAATGCTCAGGCCGACCGAGTGTGTATGGCAGATAGTGCAAGAACTTTCATTGATAGTGCCTTTCATGTAAGATGGGTGTCCCAAAGGGCTTCACAGCCAATGAGTTACTTCTGAGCTGTAGTCATTGTTGTAACATAGGTTGCTGTAATGTTGCTCTTGAGCTAATCGCCAGGAGATACCCACGAGTTTCCTGTGGGAAACTGGCCAGACTTTACTCCAAATGCCAAACTAATTTTATAGCGAATCACAGCCACAAATTTTCATCCTGCCATGATTCTTCTTTAACCACTTACTTTAATGCTTGAATTGTTTTATCTTTTAATCATTGCACTGCACAGTATTTCACCACAGATCGTGTTGATTTGGCGGCAGTCGACAGCTGTTGTATTTAAGTTCTCATTCTACTTTTAGCTATTACGGTGTGCTCTTTTGGGTTCTGCATTGTGTTAGTGTAACCTTTCTTTTTTCAGTACCTACACGCTTCCTGCCTTTGACTAATCACTAAACAAACTGTAGGTTATCACAGTAGAAAAATGTCACCGCCCACGACACCTTTGTTTGAGAATAAATCTATTTAAAGAATCGGCCTGAGACAGCTACTTTACTCAGAACATGTAACACTCGACACAAATCTGCCCAGTGATTAAAAAAAACAATTCATACTCTTCTTAAGTTGGCTGGTGTATACACAGGAATCCCAGAGGGTTAATATGGAGGCTAAAGTTCCAAGTATAACCAGATGGTACATGCAATCTTTGAAGTACAAATATTTACATTTTACACTGTAGTCCTGTTTAGCATTGCTATAAACTAAATTGAGATATATATTTACAAGTTTTGTCATTAACTCTGGTAGATCTTCCTGTCATTTAATCATAGTATCATAGAATGGTTACAGCAAAGAAGGAGGCCCTTCAGCCCATCGAGCCTGTGCCACTGAAGACTGACATTCAGAAATGATATACAATAGCACCACAGTAGTAGTACGGCCCAGGGCAGCATGGGCCAGCCCACACTGCGATGTGTGCGCACACTAGGTCCGTGCAACAGAGCAGGTCTCCAGTCGCCTTGGGTAATCCTTGCTCTGTCAAGCCTGTGTGGTGGCTGGTGTGCAACGGCCATCTCACGTTAAAAAAATCCACGCACAGGCGTCTTCCACCCTTCAGGATGTAGTTCGGGTCCTTCATTGAAACACCTGTGAACTCGTCCTTTTTTTTTTGGAAGCAAGTCATCCTCGTTTTGAGGGACCACCTATGAGTAGTAGAGAGAGAAGCAGCTGCTGGTATACTGTCGGTGAACCTGAATATAACAACTTGTATTTATATAGTGCCTTTAACGTAGTAAAACATTGCAAGACACTTCACAAGAGCGTTAGCAAACAAAATTTGACACCAAACCACAAAAGGAGATATCAGGATAGGTGAACAAAAGCTTGGTCAAAATGGTAGGTTTTAAGGAGCATCTTAAAAGGAGAGAGAGCTGGAGAGGTTTATGGAGGGAATTCCAGAGCTTAAGGCCGAGGCGACTGAAGGCACAGCCACCACTGGAGGAGTGATAAAAATCAGGGATGCACAAGAGGCCAAAATTGGAGGAGCAGAGAGATCAGGGAGGGATGTTGGGTTGGAGGAGGTTAGAGACAGAGAAAGGCGAGGGCATGGAGAAATTTGAACACAAGGATAAGAATTTTACATGAGATATTGCCAGTCCGAGAGCAATGCTAGGTCAGCAAACACAGGTGATGGGTGAATAGGACTGGTGAGAGTTAGATCATAAGCAGCAGAGATTTGGATAGGCTCAAGTATATGGAGTGTGGAAGATGGAAGGTTTGCCAAGAGAGTATTAGAACAGTCGAGTTAGAGAAGTAACAAAGACATGGGTGAGCATTTCAGCAGTAGATGAACTGAGGCAGGGGCAGAGATGGGCCTTGTTACGGAGGTGGAAGTAAATGGTCTTGTGATGGCGAGGATATGGGGTCAGATGCTCAGCTCAGAGTCAAATAGAATGACATGGTTGCAAGCAGTCTGGTTCAGCCTCAGACTGTGGCTAGGGAGATAGATGGAGTCGGTGGCTAGGGAACGGAGTTTATGGCGGGGATTGAAGACAATGGCTTCGGTCTTCCCAATATTTAATTGGGAGGAAATACCTGCTCATTCAATACTGAAAGTAGGACAAGAAGCGTGACAAATCAAGGGCAGTGGAGGGGTCGAGAGAGTAGAGTTAGGTGTCATCAGCATACATGTGGAATCTGACGTATTTTTGGATCATGACGACGAGGGGCAGCATGTAGATGAGAAATAGGAAGGGCCAAGAATAGATCCTTGAGAGGGACTTCAGAGATAACATTGCGGAAGCAGGAAGAGAAGCCTTTACAAGTGATCCTCTGGCTACGATTAGATAGATAGGAATCGAATCAGGCGAGTGCTGAATACTGGTGTGTAAGTTGGGTTAAGTGTCGAGGAATGGGAAGAGTTTAAACATGAAAGTAATTCTCCAAAAAAGTGCAAGTGTATCAACCAAAACAGTTCTGTGAATTTAACAGTCAATCATTTGAAGTATTTAGGTACACTCAAATTAATTATACTTCAATCATTGTAATTTTTGTTCAGCCAGCACAGTTAAAGTGTCTAATAAAGAACAAATGTACTTGCATTTATATAGTGCCTTGTCACGACAAAATTACTTTAATCCATTTTTGATATTGATTGACGAATAAATGCTGCCCAAGACACTGGGAGACCTCGCCTGCTTTTCTTCAAATAGTACCATAGACTCGTGTCCACCTGAACAGGTAGCTGGAGCTTCGGTTTAGCATCTCATTTGAAAGATGGCACCACTAACAATGCCAGGGACTTCCCCGAAGCATCAACTCAGATCATCTGCTCAAATTCTACAATGGGGCTTGAATTCATGACTTTATGATTCAGAGGTGAGAGGGCTAGCAGAGAGCTAAGCTGGCACTAATCATTCAAACTGCTATGAATTTAGAATTAAAAATGTACGAGAAATTGAGTATGAAAATATTACTGCACCACTTCACAATATATATTGTAGAATAAATATTCAAAGGTGCCTAATGAAAGAAAAAACAATCTTTCAAAATCAAACTTTATAACATTGTAATTATTGTAAACATGGATTTGATTTTTCACTTCATTACCCATTTTTTGGGAGGAGGCAGGAGACGGGGGAAGAGCCTGGTCTGCATTTTCTGTAACAGCACTGACAGTGATTGCAGAGAATCAAACAGTCAATACAGAGTATTAACAGATGCTGCTAATTCCTTCAGCATTTGATCACCTTCTGTGGAAACTCCATTTAAAAACTGGAAATCAGTTCAAAAGCATTCTCACTTAAAGCTGGACCTCGTTGAATGGGAAATGCATTTCTGCCATCCAAAATTATTTATTTCCCCCAAACGGTTTTATTTTGATCACTATAGTCAGTCTTCAGCATGCTGAAAATCAAGGATAGAAGGCGGCTTGGGGGATGAAAAGAAATTTACTGAATGACATGGCCTTACCAGATCGCCCACATCCAGAGGACAATTTTGTGTAAATAAAATTCTCACAATTCACAATTTAAATTTTCCACAATTAGTTACCACAGGAAAACCTCCTTCTGTAACACTTTAATAAGTGGTCTTCAAATATTCATGAAAGAGAAAAATAATTTAAATCAACCCAGTTAGATTCCCATTGGAGGTTCAAATTCAAAATTGTGCAACTGTCCGAAGAAAATTATTAGATCTTAATTTAAAATTGTAAAAATTCAATGTAATTTTAACAAAAGAAAGGTGATGAACAAAGACAAAATTGTTAGTCCTCATTTGAGGTCATACGTCGTAATTTTTCCTTCAAAGTATTCAACTTTGAATTTATTGTCAGAATCAACCCATTTCAACACTGAAACGAAACAGCAATATTCGAAAACGAATTCCAGAAATATTTATGCTCTGAACAAAATACTGCCTAGCAGAAATATTTTCTGCACCAACTCTGCTGAAATCAGCTATCTGTCTGGTGTGTTTCCAGACAAACTTCATTTATAAAGGCAGAAATAATTTTAAAGAAAGTGTGACTCTTTATTTATCAAACCCTCTATCATCCAAATTGATGCATGACTGCAATCTCCGAAAAAAAGTTTTGCCACCTTATAGCTAAAATGATATATTGTAACTGTATTTTTATACATATAGTGAGCAAGCTTGAAAAATAGGACTGGAATCCAGGTGCATGTCAAATACATACCGTATATACTCGCGTATCATGCGACTTTTGAAGACCTAAATTGTAACCTAAATTTGGGGGGGTCGCATGATACGCGAGATACAAAATTTGCGGGTGTGAAGTGCTGGCCAAGATTAGGCTGTTAAGCAGACCGTATCCACGCTGAATCTCGGCAGGTATCTCCTGGGCTGGATTGCAGCCTCTATTGTCACTTGTACTGTATCTTTGCTGTGGTCTAGAGATCGCCACCCACAACTCCCTTTGAAGTTTGCTGCATTATTAGAGGCTTTAACAATCAAATCTCCATCTATCTCAGCCTATGCTTCTTTTACCCGCAAACACAGTTGAGGCAAATCCGGAGCCTTCATATTCCCTCCCTTCGTAAGTGATTTCTCTCCTTCCATCATCCAGTCATTCCATTTCTTTCTTATATTGTCTTTAAATGGCTTATTAATGGATACGTCAAGTGGCTGAACGACGCTAGTCAAGCCAGCTGGAATGATTGCTCTATCGGTGTTCGATTCGCGAACAGCTTTCACAACAGAATCCACTCGATGTTTCATGATTCGGTTGTTAAGGTCTGTATTCGATCGTTGTTATGTGGTAGGGTACTTGTTACGTGTTGGGTACTTGTTAAACTTGTTTGAAAGCCTAGCCTAGTGGCATCTGGTATCTCAAAAAAGTGACTCGCATGATACATGAGATATATGATAAAATCATGTTTTGGGGACGAAAATTTAGGGGTCGCATGATACGTGAGATCGTAGGATACGCGAGTATATACGGTATGTGCACTGCAGGTGGCAATTGTTGCAAAATTGTCCTCAATTATTTTCACAGATAATGTGCTCAATTGTGTCTTGGAAACTGGGACTGAAACCCAGATGTGTATTGCATGTGAAAACATTTATGGGGAGACAGAGGTGCGTGCTGTAGGTGAATGTGCAATGTAAGTGCAATATTAGTTCACTTTTAAGATTCAATAATTACTATTAATTCAAGCATGCTGGGTATGTGAACAGCTAGCATAGCATAAATGCAGCAAGTTCAGACTTGTTCATAGTTTTATAACTAACATTGCCTGCTTTGTTTTTGTAATACTTACACCAGAGTGCACAATTAAATTTTAACGAGCTCCATTAGGCTGATAAAGAGCCTGTCTACAATCACTCTGTGCTGAACATTACAAAAACACTGATCTGCAAATTCCTCAAACGTGCACAATACCTCAAGTCCAGAAATGAAAATACATATTAAAAACAATACATCACATTTCTTCTGGAAACAATTATTATGGATGGAATTTTTTTCAAGCTTTTTATGTAGCAGACTCTGTTGAAATTGTTCAGAGGTTTATTATTTAAACAAAATATTGAAGGCCTAAGCCCAAGTCTGCCATTCTGAGGTAATAAAATAAGTCAAAACCATACACAACAGAACTTTGCAACTTCAGATTGAAAAGAGTAAATTCTGCATCACACAGGGATCCAGTGTAACCATTATTTTACTATGTGTTATATGCATTTGTGACTGTCTTGCTGTAGAGCTCTTAAAAACAAATTATTCAAAATTATGTAGCCCAATTTCACTTCATTAATTTACCATTTTCATAACCGGTTTTATTCATCAATTTCTATAGCCTACTGACATTAAGCTTTTTCAACAATTTCTGCAGTCTGTGCTGCTTTGTCATTACTTTTAACAGAATTATGAAACTCATAGGCAATCTTTTAACAAATGAAATAAATGTGGAATCTGTTTTTCAAAATAAACAATTTGACAATCACTGCAATTTTAATCAAGATCGGTTTCGTCTCCCAATATTGCCACCATGGAATAATATATTCTATTGTACTTCTAAATTATAACATTTAGATTGATATTGGATAACCAAGTTTCAGGAGCTCATTTTATTTAAATTGATATAATTGGCTTCATTATTATAAAATATATTCAGTATTTTTCGCAAAATGCAAGATCATTCAACTGTTTTGATCCTTAATATAGTACTGTAACAAACGTGAAGCTTCTCCTGTACATAGTAATTGCACATTTAAAATTAAATAATGAATGATACTGAAAGCTACAGTTAATAATGATCCCCTTTCCTTCAGGGTGGAAACATTTGTTTGCAGATAATGCTTAGGCAATAACCTAAGCAATACCATAAGCTTCAGGTTCAATTTCCCAGAATAAATGAAACTTGAATCCATCTGAAAACTTAGTCAGTCCCTTAGTCACTAGATGAAATTATTAGGGTTACACTACATTCAGACTGACAGAAGTCAATGTCGGATACAAAGTTACTGTTACTTACTTTTTCCATTGCAGCCAAAAGAATATGGGCATGCCCTGAGTATTCTGTAACAGAAATTCAAATCAAATTCATTATATTAAATAGTAATACAAGTAGCAATTTTTAAAGTTTCAAAAAGGCAGTTTATTTTTTTTAAGAAATGTGAATCCACACTTCAGAAAGAATTAAATATAAGTTTATGTTTCACTGGTGAAGACAATCCAATCACAATCTAAATCGAAAGTCACCCTGACCAGTGAAAAGCATATAGAATATAATATATTTGAGAAGGTTATACTGTAATTTAATCGATGATGCTTGGATTCATTCTTATACTTTAATCCCCTCTCCCTGCCAAATTATGCTGTTTTTTTTTTAAATCTCTTTGCCAGTTTTCTCCTCTCGTCTCCTTTCCTGAAGGCACTGGAATCACCATCCATTGACTTGCACAAGTATTTATCCTTAATGCATGAGCTTAGGCCATAAGCTTCTGCACACTATTTAATCAGAGTGTGTAGCATAGCCAAGCCTGATACTGTCCTCATCCAAAATCCACACCCATACTTCCAGCAGGGGCCACTGGATGGAAACGCACCGAAGGACCCTTACCGCTACTCTGGCTGAGATCAGCGCCGACAGGCATAGAACCTTGGGCCCTGCTGATTGTTTAGCTCAGCGGTTTGTTGCCTTAACTAGACGAATCATTGGAGGAGCCAATCCAAAGTTATTTCACAAAACAGTTTAAAATTGAAGCGCTTTGGAATTTACTCTCATCTATATATACAGTGAAGACACTAATATTTACAATACACAGTGGTACAGAAAATTTGAAATATTTTTTGGCTGTTTATTTGATATTAAAAGGATACCAGTGTCAGGAAGAAAAGAAATAGATAAGGCAATAGCAGCTACATTTATGACACTTTATAGAAAAATATATTTATACAATTCTGGGATCCATTTTCCTCATAATTATAAATGAGCAGCAGTACTACTACTTAAAACATTTTTATACCAATGAAAGTGTGTTAACAGCATTCAACACCAGCTTCCCAGAACTTCTTGTTAAGTCACCTTGGAATTTTTACATTTCCGCCAGGATATTGTTCATTAAAATCATTCATGAATATTGCCTTTAACATAAGAACATAAGAATTAGGAACAGGAGTAGGCCATCTAGCCCCTCGAGCCTGCTCCGCCATTCAATAAGATTATGGCTGATCTGGCCGTGGACTCAGGTCCACTTACTCGCCCTCTCCCCGTAACCCTTAATTCCCTTATTGGTTAAAAATCTATCGATCTGTGACTTGAATTCATTCAATGAGCTAGCCTCAACTGCTTCCTTGGGCAGAGAATTCCACAGATTCACAACCCTCTGGGAGAAGAAATTCCTTCTCAACTCGGTTTTAAATTGGCTCCCCCGTATTTTGAGGCAGTGCCCCCTAGTTCTAGTCTCCCCTACCAGTGGAAACAACTTCTCTGCCTCTATCTTGTCTATCCCTTTCATGATTGTAAATGTTTCTATAAGATCACCCCTCATCCTTCTGAACTCCAACGGGTAAAGACCCAGTCTACTCAATCTATCATCATAAGGTAACCCCCTCATCTCCGGAATCAGCCTAGTGAATCGTCTCTGTACCCCCTCCAAAGCCAGTATATCCTTCCTGAAGTAAGGTGACCAAAACTGCACGCAGTACTCCAGGTGCGGCCTTACCAATACCCTATACAGTTGCAGCAGGACCTCCCTGCTTTTGTACTCCATCCCTCTCGCAATGAAGGCCAACATTCTATTCGCCTTCCTGATTACCTGCTGCACCTGCAAACTAACTTTTTGGGATTTTTACGTTTTAAAGTTTAATTTGTTTTAATTGCCGGTGTTTTTAGTGTCCCCTTCCCTTTTATAGGGGGCACTGGGGAAAAATTGTGATTTTAGTGCCAAAAAAAAAAAAAGAAAAAACAAAAAAAAAAAAAAAAAACCCCCCAAAAAAAGGGCCTTGTAAATGTCTGGTGTGTCACCCAGGTCGGGTGGCACGATTTAATGTTTTATGTTTTTGCAGGTAGACTCAAAGAGTTTCATGCACAAGAGTTTCATGCACAAGGACCCCCAGGTCCCTCTGCACCTCAGCATGTTGTAATTTCTCCCCATTCAAATAATATTCCCTTTTACTGTTTTTTATCCCCCAAGGTGGATGACCTCACACTTTCCGACATTGTATTCCATCTGCCAAACCTTAAGCCCATTCGCTTAACCTATCCAAATCTCTGCAGCCTCTCTGTGTCCTCTACACAACCCGCTTTCCCACTAATCTTAGTGTCATCTGCAAATTTTGTTGCACTACACTCTGTCCCCTCTTCCAGGTCATCTATGTATATTGTAAACAGTTGTGATCCCAGCACCGATCCCTGTGGCACACCACTAACCACCGATTTCCAACCTGAAAAGGACCCATTTATCCCGACTCTCTGCTTTCTGTTCGCCAGCCAATTCTCTATCCATGTTAATACATGTCCTCTGACTCCGCGTACCTTTATCTTCTGCAGTAACCTTTTGTGTGACACCTTATCGAATGCCTTTTGGAAATCTAAATACACCACATCTATCGGTATACCTCTATCCACCATGCTCGTTATATCCTCAAAGAATTCCAGTAAATTAGTTAAACATGATTTCCCCTTCATGAATCCATGCTGTGTCTGCTTGATTACACTATTCCTATCTAGATGTCCCGCTATTTCTTCCTTAATGATAGTTTCAAGCATTTTCCCCACTACAGATGTTAAACTAACCGGCCTATAGTTACCTGCCTTTTGTCTGCCCCCTTTTTTTTTTTTTAAAAACAGAGGCGTTACATTAGCTGCTTTCCAATCCGCTGGTACCTCACCAGAGTCCAGAGAATTTTGGTAGATTATAACGAATGCATCTGCTATAACTTCCGCCATCTCTTTTAATACCCTGGGATGCATTTCATCAGGACCAGGGGACTTGTCTATCTTGAGTCCCATTAGCCTGTCCAGCACTACCCTGCCCTAGTGATTGTCTCAAGGTCCTCCCTTCCCACATTCCTGTGACCAGCAATTTTTGGCATGGTTTTTGTGTCTTCCGAAGACCGAAGCAAAATAATTGTTTACGGTCTCAGCCATTTCCACATTTCCCATTATTAAATCCCCCTTCTCATCTTCTAAGGGACCAACATTTACTTTAGTCACTCTTTTCCATTTTATATATTTGTAAAAGCTTTTACTATCTGTTTTTATGTTTTGCGCAAGTTTGCCTTCGTAATCTATCTTTCCTTTCTTTATTGCTTTTTTAGTCATTCTTTGCTGTTGTTTAAAATTTTCCCAATCCTCTAGTTTCCCACTAACCTTGGCCACCTTATACGCATTGGTCTTTGATTTGATACTCTCCTTTATTTCCTTGGTTATCCACGGCTGGTTATCCCTTCTCTTACCGCTCTTCTTTTTCACTGGAATATATTTTTGTTGCGCACTATGAAAGAACTCCTTAAAAGGCCTCCACTGTTCCTCAATTGTGCCACCGTTTAGTCTGTGTTCCCAGTCTACTTTAGCCAATTCTGCCCTCATCCCACTGTAGTCCCCTTTGTTTAAGCTAGTACGCTTGTTTCTGACACAACTTCCTCACCCTCAATCTGTATTACAAATTCAAGCATTCAACTGGAGGGGCTATGAAAACCCATAGCTTATATTTGAGTCAATTCCATCAACTTAATCTAACTACAGATCTTTTTGAATGAACAAACATTAGAATGGAATATTTACTCTGCTCGGTGTATCTGGCCTGAATCAAAATCGCATATGGACTTGCATCCTCTGAGTTGATAATTGAGAGTAGCAAGTTTAACTGATTTACTTTTGTTGTTGTCTGCATTTCTCTACTTCACCTTGAGGTGTTACTGCCAATAAATGCAGTGCACTCGCACATGTTTAATTTAGCTGAAGGTCACCCACACAATAAAACTTTAAATTAGCTGATACTGAAGTTTGTACTGAAATAGGAATGAATGATTCATGATCATTCAGGGAGAATTACATGGTTTTAAATCACATGTATGATTCCAAGGTTCCCAGTGGCTCGAATGGATAAGCCCATAGGTAGCAGAGCCACAAAGACCAGCAAGGTCTCAGACTCAATTCCTGGTCTGTACTGAATTAGCTGATCTCTATTGGGGCAGCACCACTGAGGCTACAATTGAACTCAGTGACCTTGGATTAGCAAGGTGGGGTAAAAGTTTCCAATGCCGTGTCCCTATGCAGGAACAGCTGCTGGAAGTACATGTACATGATTGTCAAGCAAGAGAAAGAAAGACTTGGATTTATATAGCACCTTTCACATCTCAAAGTGCTTTACAGCCAATAAAGTACTTTTAGAGACTAGTCACTGTTGTAATGTGGGAAACATGTGTAAAGGGAGGACCATGTATAGCTGGAATGTTGCCCCACCCATGGTTGAATAATCTGTCAACATTCACTATCAAGCTCACTTATGAAGACTAACCATTTGGGCTCCTGGCATCTGTGGACCTGCACCACAGTAAGGAAAGGAGGGGAGGGAAGAAGCCAGTGGAAAAGCAGCTGAAGTCCTGCTACTGCTCTTGCACTTATAAAGCCTCACATAACAAAGCAGCTGCACTCAATCAGAACATGCCTGTTCAGCAATCCAGCTGACCATAGTATTCTATATATGGCAAGATTTATTTTGAATGACTTGTATTCAATCAAGTCCACTCATATTGTATCACCCTCTAATGCATGAATATGACTCAAACAATCTGGTCTTGTGTCTCACAGATAGTATGATCTCATTCTCAGCTGGTGGTCTTGTAAGAAAAGACAGATTCTATTTTTCTAGTTCAGTATAATTTCTTAGTATAAAGTTCTAAAAGAAAAAAAAAACACAATTTTGTAATTTGCTGCAGGGTGTAGCTCAACTTTGGTCACAATCATAGCCACTGCACAAAATGCAAATAGCATTTTGCTGAATTTTAATTTGCTGTCAATTCTGTAACATATGTCACAATTTAACACCAGCGAATTTCATAGCAGTTTCAACTGTCTGATAATGCAACTCTTCAGCTTCACAGTTGGATTAAATTTACACAACCTCAAACACTTATGGATTAATCCGAAAAATGTATTTCTATTGTTGGACCCAGATTTGCATTGTGCTCAAAGGAAGCAAAGGAAAATACCTGCATTTATATCCATCACTTGCATCAGCCACGCTCATGAAGACAGCCACCTATATCAGGCAAATGGCACTAACTGTTTGCCGTTTCCACTGAAGTCAACTGTAAAGGCGCTGCTTATTTTGGGCAATGCATTAAGATTTTCCCACCTCCATGGATCATTTTGTGTCTGTGCTGTTTTTTTTTTTATGTCTCAGCAGATTTTATTAAATTAAATTTGATAGTCATGGAGTTGTAGAGTTCAATCATCACCCGTTAGATGTAGGAGGAGGCATTTCCCCCGATGTTGGATGAGCAAAGTGATAAGTTCTGGATGGACGTTGTCAAACACAGGGAAGTGCGCACTCACTTTGGAGAGATCTCACCTTCCATGAAGGGAAGCACATTCTTTGGTAAACAAACTGGTGAAATGTGTTCTCCTCATTGGTGAACTGTGGGCACAGCTTAAATATGGCAGAGTGGTGCCTGGCTGCGAGTGTGTGTGTGTGTGTGTGTGTGTGTGTGTGTGTGTGTGTGTTCTCAATCCTCCGTTAGCGAGGATGGTCTTCGTGCCAATAATTCCCTTATTAACCCGAGACATGCTGGCAAAGATGGCAGCATCTGTGATGACAGCCACGCACTCCTGGCTGGCCTCCCACATTCTACCCTATGTAAACTTGAGGTCATCTAAAACTCGGCAGCTCGAGTCTGAACTCGTACCAAGTCCCGTTCACCTATCGCCCTTGTGCTCGCTGACCTACATTGGCTCCCAGTTAAGCAACGGCTCGATTTTAAAATTCTCATCCTCGTTTACAAATCCCTCCATCGGCTCTCCCCCTCCCTTTCTCTGTAATCTTCTACAGCCCCCCCCCCCCCCACCCCTGGGGAGATATCTCCTCAAATTCTGCCCTCTTGAGCATCCCTGATTATAACTGCTCAACCATTGGTGGGTGGCCTGGGCCCTAAGCTCTGGAACTCCCTCCCTAAACCTCTCCGCATCTCTTTCCTCCTTTAAGACGCTCCTTAAAACCTACCTGTTTGACCAAGCTTTTGGTCATCTGCCGTAATTTCTTCTTATGTGGCTGGGTGTCAAATGTATTCGTTTTGTCTTATCATAGGCAGTTCCTCGGAATCAAGGAAGACTTGCTTCCACTCTTAACATAAGTTCTTAGGTGGCTGTACAGTCCAATACGAGAACCACAGTCTCTGTCACAGGTGGGACAGATAGTCGTTGGGGAAAGGGGTGGGTGGAACTGGTTTACCGCCACTCTTATTACACTCCTGTGAAGTGCCTTGGGACGTTTTACTATGTTAAAGGCACTATATAGATAAGTTGTTGTCAATCCCGGCCTCAGATATTTCCTGTTCCCGTTCTCTCTCAATGTCTCTAAAAGACGATACTCCATCCAATGCTTTTGGCGGGCTAATTGTATTTAAACCAGCGATAAGCGATGAGGGCAGCAAATGCTTAAAAAATCCTTCAAATCCAAACAGCTAGGTTGGCATAAGGAACTCCCCAGTGCAGGCCAAAACCCACAGTGCAAAACTCCAGCACAATACAGTACACCAATCTACCACACACCATCCCAATTTTCTTCAAGTTATGCATTTAAAAATGAAGTCGTTTAAATTACACCCTTTCATTTCTCTTTGTGTTTTTTTTAAGTCTGTGTTTCCGCCATCTAAAAATGTAAGATTCCAGTGTATCAAACAATACTACTTACCATCCACTTCATCTACCATAGCTCGAATGACTAAAGGAAAAACTCCTTTCTCTAGATCAAAGTTTAACTAAAAGATAAAAGGAAAGACCAGTCAATAACAAAGATAAAAATCGTTATTAAATTTCAAAAAAAAGACTTTAGAAGTAATGCAAAATTTAGAATGTCAAAAAAAACAATGCCCTTTTTACATTGTGCATATTTCTGAGATAAATACCCCAGGTACACTACAATATGAAAACGATTTAGTATATCAAAATTGTTTTTTTAAGTTTGTCAGATTGTGACACTTACAACATTGAAATAAATGGGTAATACTGTAACATCCCGACTCTATTGAAATCAATAGATAATGCTGTAACACTACTATCTGTTCATGTTTGCTACAGAGATGGTACGAGAAATTCAACTCAACCAGCTGAAATTTCCTCAAACTATAAGCGATGCCACAGGAGTTTAGACGTAATTCATAAACTTATTGCCTTTATACAATATTTACAACCATTAAAATTTAACTAATTAAAAGATCTTGACATTTAGCGAGAGTTTGGCAGGTAGTTCAACTGAAAAACTACAACACCAGAATGGTATAGGGCAAATTTTAGAAAGATGTAGAGCAAGCTAGCTGAGGTGAGATGGAAAAATAAATTGGCACAAGAGTGTACAGCAACAGTGAGATGTTTTAAAAAATAAATATTGCAAAAGATACAGAATAAGTATATTCTATTTAAGAAAGGAAACCATGAGTAGTTTTAGGATGCCATGGATAAATAGAGGTCAGAAGCCAATTAAATAGAATGTAACGTAACCAAGTTTGCTGACAATACAAAGATGGGAGGAAATGTGTGAGGAGGACATAAAAACCATGCAAAAGGACTTAGGCAGGCTAAGTGAGTGGGCAAAAATTTGGCAGATGGAGTGCAATGTTGGAAAGTATGAGGTTATTCACTTTGGCAGAAAAAAATCAAAGTTATTATTTAAATGGAGAAAAATTGCAAAGTGCTGCAGTACAACAGGACGTGGGGGCCCTGGTGTATGAAACACAAAAGGTTAGTATGCAGATACAGCAAGTGATCAGAAAGGCCAATGGAATCTTGGCCTTTATTGCAAAGGGGATGGAGTATAAAAAACAGGGAAGTCTTGCCATAGTTATACAGGGTATTGGTGAGGCCACACCTGGAATACTGCGTGCAGTTTTGGTTTCCATATTTAAGAAAGGATATACTTGCTTTGGAGGCAGTTCAGAGAAGGTTCACCAGGTTGATTCCGGAGTTGAGGGGGTTATGAGGAAAGGTTGAGTAGGTTGGGCCTCTGCTCATTGGAATTAAGAATGAGAGGTGATCTTATCGAAACGTATAAGATTTTGAGGGGGCTTGACAAGGTGGATGCTTCCACTGATGGGGGAGACTAGAACTAGGGAGCATAATCTTAGAATAAAGGGGCCGTCCATTTAAAATTGTGATGAGGAGGACTTTCTTTTCTCAGAGGGTTGTAAATCTGTGGAATTCTCTGCCTCAGAGAGCTGTGGAAGCTGGGTCATGGAATAAATTTAAGACAGAGATAGACAGTTTCTTAACCGATAAGGGAATAAGGGGTTATGGGGAGCGGGCAGGGAAGTGGACCCGAATCCATGATCAGATCAGCCATGATCATATTAAATGGTGGAGCAGGCTCGAGGGACCAGATGGCCTACTTCTGCTCCTATTTCTTATGTTTAAAATTGATCAAAGCCAATTATGACTCCCCGAGAAAACAATCAATTTGTAGGTAATGATCATAAAATTATGGATATTAAATATGTACTTTGCTAAAGAGAAGGATATTGAAGAGATGAATCCTTAAGTGTTGAGAACAAGATGAGCGATATTCGAATGCATAAACAGAAACTTTTGGTTAAATTAGTTAAGCTAAAGGACGACAAAGCACCAACGCCCAATGGGACAGAAAGGGAGACAGAGCTAATCGTGATAATTACAGGCCAGTTAATTTAACCTCTGTGATAGAGAAAATTTTGGAGTGTATAGTTGAGGATGAAATTACTATATACCCAGATTAAGAAAAATAGGTCGAAGTAGCCAGCACTGATTTCAAAAAGGGACACTTCAGTGCATAAATGAGGAAGTGCTGCACTGTCGACGGTGCGGTCTTTTGGGTAAGCCGTTAAACCAAAGGAGAGCAAGGAAATTCTCCATGTGCCTTAGCCAACATTTATCGCACAACCAACATCACTTAAAAAGACAGATTAATTGATAATTACTATATGTGGAACCTTGCTGGTTACAAATTGACTGTCGCATTTCCCAACATGACAATAGTGACTGAAAATTGGTTGTGGAGTGCTTTGCAAAGTCCAGAGGTCGTGAAAGCTTTGACAAACCTCACAATTCTTTGAGGAGATAACAAATCTCCTCAAAGAATTGTGAGGTTTGTCAAAGCTGTAATGAGAGAGCATTAATTAGCAACCTCGTTGTGCGAGGCCCCTTGGGAAAGAGTGACCATAATATGGTGGAATTCTACATTAGGATGGAGAATGAAACAGTTAATTCAGAGACCATGGTCCAGAACTTAAAGAAGGGTAACTGTGAAGGTATGAGGCGTGAATTGGCCGGGATAGATTGGTGAATGATACTTAAGGGGTTGACAGTGGATGGGCAATGGCAGACACTGCGAGACCGCACGGATGAACTACAACAATTGTACATCCCTTTCTGGCGTAAAAATAAAAAAGGGAAGGTGACTCAACCGTGGCTATCAAGGGAAATCAGGGATAGTATTAAAGCCAAGGAAGTCGTATACAAATTGGCCAGAAATAGCAGCGAACCAGGGGACTAGGAGAAATTTAGAACTCAGCAGAGGAGGACAAAGCGTTTGATTAGGGCAGGGAAAATAGAGTACAAGAGGAAGCTTGCAAGGAACATTAAAATGGACTGCAAAAGCTTCTATAGATGATATGTAAAGAGAAAAAGGTTAGGTAGGCAAACATAGGTCCCCTGCAGTCAGAATCAAGGGAAGTCATAACTGGGAACAAAGAAATGGCAGACCAATTGAACAAGTACTTTGGTTCAGTATTCACTAAGGAGGACACAAACAACCTTCCGGATATAAAAGGGGTCAACGGTCTAGTAAGAAGGAAGAACAGAGGGAAATCCTTATTAGTCGGGAAATTGCATTGGGGAAATTGATGGGATTGAAGGCAGATAAATTCCCAGGGCCTGATGGTCTGTATCCCAGAGTACTTAAGGAGGTGTCCAAGGAAATAGCGGATGCTTTGACAGTCATTTTCCAACATTCCAGAGACTCTGGATCAGTTCCTATGGAGTGGAGGGTAGCCAATGCAACCCCACTTTTAAAAAAAGTAGGGAGAGAGAAAACAGGAAATTATCGTCCGGTCAGCCTGACATCGGTAGTGGGTAAAGTGATGGAATCAATTGTTAAGGATGTCATAGCAGCGCATTTGGAAAGAGGTGACATGATAGATCCAAGCCAGCATGGATTTGTGAAAGAGAAATCATGCTTGACAAATCTTCTGGAATTTTTTGAGGATGTTTCCAGTAGAGGGGACAAGGGAGAACCAGTTGATGTGGTGTATTTGGACTTTCAGAAGGCTTTCGACAAGGTCCCACACAAGAGATTAATGTGCAAAGTTAAAGCACATGGGATTGGGGGTAGTGTGCTAACATGGATTGAGAACTGGTTGGCAGACAGAAAGCAAAGAGTAGGAGTAAATGGGTACCTTACAGAATGGCAGGCAGTGACTTGTGGGGTACCGCAAGGTTCTGTGCTGGGGCCCCAGCTGTTTACACTGTACATTAATGATTTAGACGAGGGGATTAAATGTAGCATCTCCAAATTTGCAGATGACATTAAGTTGGGTGGCAGTGTGAGCTGCGAGGAGGATGCTATGAGGCTGCAGAGTGACTTGGATAGGTTAGGTGAGTGGGCAAATGCATGGCAGATGAAGTATAATGTGGATAAATGTGAGGTTATCCACTTTGGTGGTAAAAACAGAGAGACAGACTATTATTTGAATGGTGACAGATTAGGAAAAGAGGAGGTGTAACGAGACCTGGGTGTCATGGTACATCAGTCATTGAAGGTTGGCATGCAGGTACAGCAGGCGGTTAAGAAAGCAAATGGCATGTTGGCCTTCAGAGCGAGGGGATTTGAGCACAGGGACAGGGAGGTGTTACTACAGTTGTACAGGGCCTTGGTGAGGCCACACCTGGAGTATTGTGTGTACAGTTTTGGTCTCCTAACTTGAGGAAGGACATTCTTGCTATTGAGGGAGTGCAGCGAAGGTTCATCAGACTGATTCCCGGGATGGCGGGACTGACATATCAAGAAAGACTGGATCAATTGGGCTTATATTCACTGGAGTTCAGAAGAATGAGAGGGGATCTCATAGAAACGTTTAAAATTCTGACGGGTTTAGACAGGTTAGATGCAGGAAGAATGTTCCCAATGTTGGGGAAGTCCAGAACCAGGGGTCACAGTCTAAGGATAAGGGGTAAGCCATTCAGGACCGAGATGAGGAGAAACTTCTTCACCCAGAGAGTGGTGAACCTGTGGAATTCTCTACCACAGAAAGTTGTTGAGGCCAATTCACCAAATATATTCAAAAAGGAGTTAGATGTAGTACTTACTACTCGGGGGATCAAGGGGTATGGCGAGAAAGCAGGAATGGGGTACTGAAGTTGCATGTTCAGCCATGAACTCATTGAATGGCGGTGCAGGCTTGAAGGGCCGAATGGCCTAGTCCTGCACCTATTTTCTATGTTTCTATGTTTCTATACACGATAAATGGGGAAATGCAGTGCATGTAGTGTGCATGGACTTCAGAAAAGCATTAAAGTACTACATGGGAGATTAGGAGAGATGATTAAAGAGTATGAAATTAGGAAAGCCTAGAAAATTGGTTTAAAAATGGTTAGAATGGAGAAAACAGATTATGAGTTAAGAGAAATTTTTCCAGTGTGATTGGAAGTGGACAGTGGTGTCCAACAGGATTCAGTTCTGATGCCAGTTCAATGTGTACATCAATGATTTGGATTGTCATTAAGGGGCTGGTGTAAAAATTTGCAGATGATACTATAAGAGGTATTGTTAATTTGTTAAAAGACCAAAAGCAGCTGCAAAGCGATATGGGTAAGATGGGGAATGGATTATATTAAAAAAAAAAAAATTGCAGAGGGAATTCAATGCAAGTGTGAGGCGATACATTTTGCTAAAAAAAATTACACCATAAATGGAAATAGGCTGTGATATGAAAAAGAGGGATTTTACTCTTCATTCAGTGGTGAGAATGTGGAACTTGCTACCTTCTACCTGTAGTGGTTGAGGAAAATAGCACTGATGCATTTAATGGGAAGCTAGATAAATAATCGGAGAGAAAGGGAGAGAGGATATTTTGATAGTTAATCAACTTCATCCCTCCCTATGTCAAGATTAAATTGAATAGGTGGAAGGAGGATAAGGGGTAAAGATATACGGGAACAGGTTAAATATAATTAGGGATACTGCTCACAAGAGATTGGGCCAAACGGCCTCTTTACAGGTTGTAACTTCAATGCATTTTGTTGATAATAGAGCTGAGTGTCTACTGTATACCTGTGCAAGCTACCCCATATCTGCAGCTGAAGTTACCAGAGGCAGCACAAAAATGTTGCATTTATGTAGCAGCTTTCACGACTTCTGGACTTTGCAAAGCATTCCACAGCCAATGTTCAGTCACTATTGTCATGTAGGGAAATGCGACAGTCAATTTGTAATCAGCAAGGTTCCACAAATAGTAATGATCAATTAATCTGTCTTTTTAAGTGATGTTGGTTGTGCGATAAATGTTGGCTAAGGCACATGGAGAATTCCTTGCTCTCCTTTGAATAGTGCACTGGGATCTTTATGTCCACTGGACAGGGAAGCCTGGGCCTTGATTTAATGGCTTACCCAGAAGATCGCACCGTCGATAGTGCTGCACTTCCTCATTCATGCACTGAAGTGTCAGCATGGATTATGTGCTGGAGTGGGGCTTGAATTCACAACCTAGCACTGAGCCAAGACAGAGGTGTTGTCGGAGGATGGTGTGGCTGACCACGTCAAAGATTGCAGAGCGATCCCAGAGTACAAGAGGAGATAATGGTGCAGTTATGGAGAACTTCATTAGTAACTTTGGTTAAGGCCTAGTCAGTGCTGTGGGAAGGGTAGAAATCATATTGGAAGGATTCAAACAGGGAGTTGCAGGAGACAGATCTGGGAAATGACATGTTCAAGGACCCTGGATAGTAAAGGTGGCTGGAGGTAGGGCAGCAGTTTTTAAGGACAAAGCGGTTAAGTGGTGGGAGGTGATAATGGTGGTTTTGTGGGGAATGAAACAGTGTCTGAGGAAAGAGAAGAGCTTACAATGTCTGCTAACAATGGGGATAGGAAGGAAAGTTTGGTGGTCAGCATCTTAGTGGGGATAATGTTGAGGGAGAAGGAGGTGGATCCTTTGGATGAGATGGGTTCTGAAGGGCATGGGTGAAAGGAGAGAGAAAAGAGAGAGAGAGAGAGAGAGAGAGAGAAAAAGGAGATTTGCATAGTGGGCAAGGGGAGGAAGAATCTATCTCGCTGACAAAGAGGACCATGAACTCCTTGCTCTTATTGCTAGAGGAAAGTGTAGAGGACAATAAAAGGGAGTTTAAAGGAAATAATTGGTAGCGGAAAAAAGAAGTTATAATAATCCTAGAGTTTTGGACAGGTTTGGCAGCGAGCTGCGATGTCCGGTAAGGCTAGATGTGCTCCAACCAGATATGATGATGGATGGTTGAGTCAGTTGTGGGTCACGATATGCTCAAGCCTGCACCACTTGCACTTAAGGGATCAAAGATGGGGGGAATGACTAGAACGGGAGATGGTAAAGGCTTTGCTGTGGCCAAGGGCATCAAAGAGGGAGGGGATTGAGTGTTCCAGAAAAGCTATTGTAGTGAATGGAAGGCCAAAGGCTAGGCAGCTGGGAGTTTGAAAGCACAATTGTAAATGACATGCAGGAGTTTATTGTCATAGATGACATAGAAGGAAGTGGAGGTAGAAGGGTGTGGGTGGTGAGGGATACACGGAAGTGATCAGAGGTAGCCACGTCAGTGGTCAAGACACTGGGAGTCAAGATTGTCATGAGATCGAGAGCTGGGTCATGAATATAGGTAGGAGTGTTTATATGGAGGAAGAGGTTTAGGGAGGGCAGGGGCAACAAATTCAGAAGAGACAAGGAAAAGAAAATTAAGATGGAGTTTGAAATTAATGAGGCTCTTAAGTTGCCCAGTGCAGAGGCTAAATGAGGAAAGGAAAGAGGCTACCTTGGTGAGCAATTTAGAATGGGGCGGGGAATTTATGAAGTGAATTTTATATATGCAAAAATAGACATTAAAAATGCTAGTGTTAATAGTACACACTGAAAATTTGCTTGCAACTGGAAACTTTTCTTTCTATGTCACAGCTAACCTCAACTAGCTATCTAAAATCCACTTTATTTAGCAAATGTACTGTATATTTTGAATTTATAATTCCAGCCAAGCGAAGAGAAATGTTCCAAGTCATAAAATTCAGTACCACCAGAAATTCAGTTTTATTTAAAAATTGACAGAAGGCCAACTATTAATAGTTTTTATAACAAGTGGTTAGGTGTTTAAGAATTCCAATGAGAACATACAGTGCATCACTGTACTTATTAAGGAAATGTACTTCACAGCTTAATCACACATTTGGGAAACAGTGCATGAAATTAAAACATTAGAACTCACATAAATAATTCTACTTGTTCTCTACAGTGTCTGTACATGCTGTACATTTGGTTTAGGTAGAAACACAGCATAATTATACATTAACAAGACACTTTATACAGTTATTCAACTCTTAAAATGGTCTACAGAGGGTGATTCACGCTACGTCAAAGTAATTCTTTTTGTGAAGCAATGAGATGTTTTGGAGGTGCTATACAAATGAAATGATCATTTCAAACAGCAACAGAGTAAAATTCAAACATCTGTACATACAAGCAGCTAAAATCTATAGACTGGTACAAGAGCCTTTAGGCAATTTGAGAAAAGTTCAAGAATGTAATTACAAACAGATTTGTTTAATTGTCGTTACAATTAATAATGATGCAATTATAGAAACAATTCATTCAGCTAGAGCAGCAATGAGGCACTATAATTGGTGTCAGTGTCCAAAAAAAAAATTAAAATGCAACAACAATTAAAGTTTAAATTAATAATCTAAAATGCATGAAATGTGAAATAATTCAAAGAAATTATAACACCAAACCGTAGACAAGATTTGAAATTTAGTAAAAGAAAAACCTCTGCTGATATTTTATTATAAACAAAGGAACAACAACAGAGGTATGTCATTGCTTATAATCTTACACAATATAAACAGAATATTAAATTATGGTTGCAGCAACTGGACAGTGCAAATACTTCCAAAGTTATTTATGGGTGCTTTAGCATGGCTATTCTCACCCATCTTCTTATAATGCGGTCAGTACAGCACTTAAACGGCACCAGCATCTGTGGAGCCCAGGGTGATTCATCACCAGAGCCAATGATGACGCAAGGGAGGTTAAATCCAGTGTTTTAGTTTTACAGTAACTAGTATGTATTCAATGTCTAGCCTCAAGCACAGATACACAGATAGAAGATTGGCACGATAGTTGCATTTAGTTCTCAATACCAGCTCAAAAATGGAGCAGGGACACAATGTAGCTTTAAAATTTTGCCTCGACAGACTTACCTTGATTTTTTTTGTTAAAAGCAAGACAATAAAAAGGTTTTCAAGAAGAGGCCGTCAATGTGGTCTCAAAATGTCCCCATTTCAAAAAGAACTTGAGAGGAATTTCATTGAGTTCAGCTAGAATCTGATAAAGCCTTTTAAGTTAAGATTACAGGACTGAGATCTGTAATTTACAGGCCTACGGGTGAACAAAAAGACAGACAACATAAAAAATAAAAGTTTAAATATATTTGTGCCTACTTCCCCATGAACAGAAATTGCACTCGACTTCTAATAAATATGTTTGTATCCATTGTCTGCATGGTCAACTATTTTCATCAGAACAATGTATTTTTAAACAGCTTGTGGGAACAGATTTGGCAACCAACATTACTGAACTTGAAGACCTTTATAGAGTTTAAAAGGTCAAGGACATTGTAGATTCTGAATGCTCCATTGTTTTGAATCCAGCATATAAATGTCCGCAAAGAATTTACTATTTTTAAACATAAAAAGACAAATTATATTTTTACATCGTGCTCAGTTTTCAATTGAACTTATGAATATTTCAACAAATTACGTAGACATTTAGCTCAAGTATCAACAAACACAAACAAGTAAAGGTTACAAGTACAAAATTCAGGACATTGCGGTTCTTCCCAGGGTTACTACCACAGAGCTTAATATAATTCATCAGGCAAAGAATAAAAGCTGCAGAACTGCCAACAGTGAATGCAGAACCAATGCAATTATCTTGTGCTATACTCTTCGACTACAGCTCAATGCAATTAATTCAAAAACGATTTTGCACATCTAAACAGGCTGAAATAATTCATCAGTTTATAACTAGAAATTGGTTCAACTTAATGTAACATTAAAAAATATGAAGATGGATGTTCTCTTAAAACATTCCACAGAAACAAACCACTCAAGTGACAACCGCAAATCTGTGATGCTCAGATAAGTAGGATTGGATTGAATGTATTCACATTCTTAAGGTATTTCTCCTTTCAAATAATGCAAAATCTAAAACAATGTAATACTATCTAAACTGAACTCTGCTTTGAATGACATATATATGGTTACAGAATGGACACAACCCAAATTAAATGGTACGGTTAAATGAGTTTGAAGACATCTTTACGAAAAGCAGTACTGTTTTGCTTTTCAGAGAAAAATGACATTATTTGCACCAAGATTGCTGTATCTATAATACCATAAATTCACTCCTTTTTGTGCATCATTTCCTGCCTTGCTTCTTTGTGGCACCTGAATAGGATTTCCCAATATTGTCAGCTGTCACAGAAATCCAACCACACCACTTCAGCCCTCACAACTAACCCATTATACAGGTTCTCAGCCAAATGATGCAACCAACCTTACATCCGTTCTACTTGCATAATCCATTGAAGTAAATGTACTCATAAACTGATTTTTTTCTAAACCGTCCTGATATAATTCAGTTTTTCCTTATAATGTTTAACTTTCCAGACCCTACCCATCTCTTCCCCAGCACCAATATCGATCTAAAGCATGCCACATCCCCCCACTCCCCCTCCGGATTTCTGATCGCAACAGCCTTCACCAATATTCATTTGAACTCTCCCAACTAAAAAATGATTTTTTAATTATCCTTATCCTCTACAATTTTTTTTTTAAGTGTTAATTTTGTCTAATGTGTTAATTTTTACAAAATCAGACCAATGGGTTTGACATACCTCCAAACCCCAACTCCCACCTCAAACATCTTCGCACAACATGCCTCCAGATCTCTGGATACGACCCATTTATCCACTCCCCACTATCCAAATATTTGTACTTTTAAATAGCAATTTTGATTTTTCATTATTCGGTCTAAAATATTTAGTGTCCGTCATTAGTAGATTAGCATTTGCGATTGCAATACAACAGGGCAGTACCAACGGTGAATTAAAGCACAATTAATAAAGAAGACAATGGCAATAGACAACAGCACCAACAGCTCCAACTCCAGTACATGTACATTAGTACACATTATAGCTGTTAAAAAGAATTTCTGTTTATTTTAACATATGAAATAATGTACAAACGTTTTACTAATCCAAAAGCTATTTGGTTTAATTTTCTTCGTCAATATACTGGAAAACATATAGGGCCCAAGTTTCCACATGATTAGCGCCTGATTTTTAGGAGCAACTGGTGGAGAACGGACTATCTTAGAAATCGCAATTCTCCACATTTTTTTTTCTGCAGTTCTAGTCAGGTAGAACAGATCCACTTTGAAACAGAATTTTTTCTTCAAAAGGGGGCATGTCCGGCCACTGACGCCTGATTTGAAAGTTTCCACAGTGAAAACGTACTCCAAACTAACTTAGAATGGAGCAAGTGAAGATTTTTGTAGACTGAAAAAACCTGTTCTACACATTAAAAAATCAGGCGCAGGTTACAAATTAGCCGTCCAGAACGAGGTGGGGGGGGGGATGGAGAAGAGAAGTCATTAAATTCTACAATAAATCCTTATTTACACTTATACAAATAAATCCAACCTGAATAAACATTTATAAGCACAGAAAAGATCTTCCTACCTGTGTGAAAGTGCTTCAGCCAGGGAGAATGCTGCAGCAAGCCTCACAAAACGAGGCAGCCGTTCCCGAACGCGGGGGGGGGGGAGGAAGCCGTTCCAGACGGCGGGAGGGAACCGACCGAACACTGGGGGGGGGGGGGGGGGGGAGGAAGCCGTTCCAGACGGCGGGAGGGAACCGACCGAACACTGGGGGGGGGGGGGGGGGGGAGGAAGCCGTTCCAGACGGCGGGGAGGAACCCAACCGACCGCAGGGGGGGAGCCGTTCCAGACGGCGGGCGAGCAACCCGAACGCAGGGGGGAGGGAGCCGTTCCAGACGGCGGGAGGGAACCGACCGAACACTGGGGGGGGGGGGGGGGGGGGCGAGAGGAAGCCGTTCCAGACAGCGGGCGAGCGACCGAACGCAGGGGGGGGGGGGGCGGAAGAGTGTGGGCCCGACTGAACGCAGCAGGGGGGGGGGAGGAGACAGAAGGCTACAGGAAGCCTCAGAAATTGAGGAGCCATTTCCCAACGGCAAAAGGGGGAGGTCGTCGGGAAACGGCTGCCTCAACTCTGAGGCTTCCTGCAGCCTTCTCAGTGCTGATGGCAATGTGGTTTTATTAAAAAATGTTCAAAAACTAAACAGCTACAAAGAACTACAAAAATGGCCGAGTGCCAATGTTTCCTTCACACTGAGCATGCGCGAACGCTCCAACCCGCACACGCAGCATTGCCGGCAGGAAAAAAACTAATTTAAATAGTACCCGCCCCCTCCCACTTACAAAATCATTGCGAGTGTAGGCTCCGCCCCCCTGGGCGCCGCGCCAAACAGACAAGGAGCTGCAGAACGCTCCAGAATCGCGGGTTTTTTTTCTGGCGCTGTTTTAGGCGCGAAAAACGGGCGCCCAGCTCGGAGGGGCGCCCGTTTTTTATCGTGTGGAAATTTGGGCCCATAGTTCCTATACTTATCTTATAAAAGGTGCTGCTCAGGTAATAGTTTGAACTTAATAGTAGGAGCTTCAGTTTGAGAAGGAAATCCTTGTAACAGAGTCAAATCTCTCAGAATCAGATGTCCTGACTTCAGCAAGGCCGGTTAAAGTAGGTGGCACAGTGATGCTGCATTGGTTCCAGTCTAATAGCCGAGTCCCACACTGAGGGCCCAAGTTTCCACATGATTTGCGCCTGATTTTTTAGGAGCAACTGGTGGAGAACGGACTATCTTGGAAATCGCAATTCTCCACATTTTTTTTTCTGTAGTTCTAGTCAGTTAGAACAGTTCTACTTTGGAACAGAATTTTTTCTTCAAAAAGGGGCGTGTCCGGCCACTGATGCCTGATTTGAAAGTTTCAGCAGTGAAAACGTACTCCAAATTAAAGTAGAATGGAGCAAGTGAAGATTTGTGTAGAAGTGAAAAAACCTGTTCTACACATTAAAAAATCAGGCGCAGATTACAAATTAGGCGTCCAGAACGAAGTGGGGGGGGGAGGGGGGGGGGAAGGGAAGTCATTAAATTCTACAATAAATCCTTATTTATACTTCTACAAATATTATACAAATAAATCCAACCTGAATAAACATTTATAAGCAAAGAAAAGATTAAATAAACCATCTTCCTACCTGTGTGAAAGTGCTTCAGGCACGGAGAATTCTGCAGTCAGCCTGAGGCGCCCGTTCTTCCCGCGGGGGGAGGGGAGAGGAGGCGCCCGTTCTTCCCGCGGGGAGAGGGGGGGGGAGGAGAGAGTGAGAAGGCTGCAAGTGCTGATGTGCTGATGGCAATGTGCTTTTATTAAAAAAATGTTCAAAAATTAAACAGCTACAAAGAACTACAAAAATGCCCAAGTGCCAATGTTTTTTTCACACTGAGCATGCGCGAACGCTCCAACGCGCACGCGCAGCGTTGCCAGCAGGAAAAAAACAAATTTAAATAGTACCCGCCCCCTCCCACTTACAAAATCGGCGCGAGTGTAGGCTCCGCCCCTCTGGGCGCCGCGCCAGGCAAACAAGGAGCTGCAGAACGCTCCAGAATCGCGATTTTTTTTTTTAGGCGCCGTTTTAGGCGCGAAAAACAGGTGCCCAGCTCGGAGGGGCGCCCGTTTTTTATCGTGTGGAAACTTGGGCCCTGAATCCCAGAAACCACTGAATGTTATAACATCACAGTATGCATTCTATCTACTGTATATAGTATACAGAGCTTGGTCTCCAGTCGTCTTGGTTAACCCTCGCCACTGGATCAAGACCTAGCACTGTCAAGCCCGTGTGGTGGCTGGTGTGCAACGGCCATCTCACTTTAAAAGAATCCACACACAGGCATCTTCCACCCTTCAACATGTAGTTCGGAACCTAAAATGTCAGGTCCCTCATTGAAACACCTATGAACTCGCCCTTTTTGGTGGGAAAGTGGGTCATCCTCGATACGAGGGACTGTCTAATACTATACTGTACTATATAGCTGAAGAAAAGTGAGTTCCCTCCCTTTAGCAAAATCACACCCAGTAGCAGATCTAGGTTTATAGCTAAACAAAAACATTTCCTCAAAAATGTTAATTTCTACACAAGATATTTGTACTGACCTCTGACTAGGGTAATAACAGTAGAAGTGAGGATTGTTTAGTTCATTTCACTCGTCATAGCAAAAATATTAATGTCCAAATAAAGATTTTTATAAATTACTGTATAATGACAACAGTGTACATACAGAATGTTGAAATATGGGCAGACTGCAATAACCAAACCCAACATGTCCATTTTCAGGTAACCCAACTGAATCAGAAAAGAACTTAAGTTCTTTTCAACAAGTTGTCAACATGTTTTGTTTTTTTTTTAAAAAGAACTTAAAGTAATTGAGGTTTTACCATTTTTGTTTTATAGCTGTGAATGGTTGTGAGCAAAAAATATCCCAAAAAGCAGAATTATTATCCATTTTGGTATAAAAGTGGACAAAATGGTTTTAGAGGTGACAATACCGTAAATTATCCCTCCCTAAAACAGCTAAAAATGAAAATAAATTAATACAGCACCTATTTCTAAATTATTGATTAAAATAATGTAAAAAACTACCAAATTGTTGCATTATTTCTCCATTCTTCTGAAAGGGACTAAAACAGGATTTAAATCTCAATTATAAAATAATTACTGATTAATCAAATGGCAAAGTAAAATTGGATTGGAACCCTTTAATTGTGTATATGATATTTTGTTTTCCTTGTAGCCAGCTGGAGTAAGCCAACAGCTTAGTGTAAATACAAGAAAAGTTATGCTGTGTATTCATTTCCACCAGGAACGAGATTAAAACTATCCAAACCTATTTCACTTAGCACTTCAACAACTGGTTTTCACCTCATCAGTCGGTACTAAAATCAATCCAAGCTCCCAAAAGGTGAAACAACAGTATTCTAACTCACTGTTTTCGGACATTTATTTAAAAATATTTACAGAGAGGCAGTTACAAACATGACATTGAAGCAGAATTACAATTTTGATTAATGGTGCCTGTAAAGTACATATCCATCTACGTGTTCACTAATTGAATATCCAGTACTTAAGAGAAATCTGAAGTAGCTCAGAAGACATCAGTTTCAATGTACAATAACTTGTATTTATATAGCGTCTTTAATGTAATAAAATGTCTCAAGGCACTTCACAGGCGTATTGTCAAACAAAATTTGACACCGAGCTACAAAAGGAGATATTAGGACAGATGATCAAAAAAGAGGTAGGTTTTAAGGAGCGCCTTAAAGGGGGAAAAGAGAGGTGGAGAGATTTGGGGAGGGAATTCCAGAGCTTGGGGCCTAGGAAGCTGAAGGCACGGCCACCAATGGTGGAGCGATTAAAATCGTGGATGTACAAGAGGCCAGAATTGGAGGAGAGCAAAAGTAGAGTTGTAGCGCTGGAGAAGATTACAGAAAGAGAGAGGGTGAAGCCATGGAGAGTACTGAACTTGAGGCATTGCTGGACCAGGTGCCAATGTCGGTCAGCGAGCACAGGAGTGATAGGTGAATGGGACTTGGTACGAGTTAGGATACAGCCAGCAAAGTTTTGGATGAGTTCAAGTTTATGGAGGGTGGAAGATGGGAAGCTGGCCAGAGGAGCATTGGAATAGTCAAGCCTTGAGGTTACAAAGGCATGGATAATGGTTTCAGCACCAAATGAGCTGATAGAGACAATGTTAGGAAGATTATATAGATGGTCTTGGTGATTGAGCAGATATATGGTCAGAAGCTCATCTCGGGGTCAAATTGATATCAACATTGCGAACAATCTGGTTCTGCCTCAGAGAATTGCCAGGGAGAGGGATGGAGTCAGTGGCTAGGGAACGGAGTTTGTAGCAGGGGCTGAAGACAATGGCTTTGGTCTTCCCAATATTTATTTGGAGGATACATCCCACGGAGGTCAGCTCGGTGAACTTTTAGGAAATTCTCACTGAGCAGTACTGATTTTAGCTTTAACGGGTCTTTTGGCCAACATCAGAAGGGCATGCTTCCAATAAAATGGATATCTTGTTGTCTCTACAGAGAAGTGCCTCAGTTTAGACTTTCTCTGAAAATAAAGATGCTTAAAAAATGCATTATGTATTAGGGGCAATTATATATTGAAAACACTTCCCCACAGCTATCTTCTTCTCCGAACATCATGTCTAGATTCAGATATGCTCAATTGTCTGCAATTGATTGTGGTGTTTTAATAATTGCCCAATATGATTTTTTTTTTTTAAAAAGCTTAAACAATGTTTCACACTGTTTCAAATGTTTCTAAGTATGGAAATTTTAATTACAACAGTACTTAAGGCATCCATCTTGTAGGCATTTAATTGTTTATAGCTTTTATGCAACCCTGCTGTGATGCATTAATTGACTGCATGGAACACATCAGTACTTAAAATATAAAAAGAACCTTGGTGTATTCCACTCTTGATAATGAAACATTGCTGTGATACTAGCTGAAAGAGTAGCTTATATTTTTATATATGTAATGCAAAGTTATTCAAAACTTATTAGCAAGCTACTTTGAAGTTGACCACTTTCAGGGATAGCTATACTTCGGATCAAACTCCCAAAGTTCAAAAAGCATAAGGTGTTGTGGCATAATAGTATCATAGAATGGTTACAGCATGGAAGGAGGTCATTCGGCCTGTCGAGCCCCTGCTGGCTATCCAGAAGAGCAACTCAGTTAGTCACACTCCTCAGTTAGTACTTATCAAACTCCCTTTTGAAAACAGTGATTGAGTCTGTCTCCAGCACCCTTTCAGGCAATGCTTCCAGATCCTATCCACTTGCTGGATAAAAATGTTTTTCCTTATGTCGCCTTTGGTTCTTTTGCCAATCACCTGAAATCTGTGTCCTCCAATGGGAACAGTTTCTCTCAATCTACTCTGTCCAGACCCCTCATGATTTTGAACACCTTGATCAAATCTCTTCTACTTTAAGGAGAACAACCCCCCAGCTCCTCCAGTTTATCCACATAACTGAAGTCCCTCTTCCCTGGAATCATTCTCGGAAATCTTTTCTGCACCCTCTCCAAGGCCTTCACATCCTTCCTAAAGTGTGGTGCCCAGAATTAGACACAATAGTCCAGTTGAGACCAAACTAGTGTTTTATACAGGTTCATAATAATTCCAACACTTTTGTACTCTATATTTCTATTCATGAAGCCCAGGATCCCGTAAGCTTTTTTAACTGCTTTCAGCACATATACCCCTAGTTGTCCCTGTTCATGCACCCCCTTTAAGATTGTACCCTTCAGTTTATGTTTCCTCTCTTCATTCTTTCTACCAAAATGTATTACTTTGCACTGTTCTGCATTAAATTTCATCTACCACATGTCCGCCCATTCCACCAGCATGTCTATGTCCTCTTGAAGTCTATCACTATCCTCCTCACTGGTCACTATATTTCCAAGTTTTGTATCATCTGCAAATTGTGTCCTCAACACCCACATCCAAGTCATTAATATACATCAAGAAACATAGAATCATAGCAAATAGGTGCAGGAGTAGGCCATTCGGCCCTTCGAGTCTGCACCGCCATTCAATGAGTTCATGGCTGAACATGCAACTTCAGTTCCCCATTCCTGCTTTCTCGCCATACCCCTTGATTCCCCCTAGTAGTAAGGACTACATCTAACTCCTTTTTGAATATATTTAGTGAATTGGCCTCAACAACTTTTGATGGTAGAGAATTCCACAGGTTCACCACTCTCTGGGTGAAGAAGTTTCTCCTCATCTCGGTCCTAAATGGCTTACCCCTTATCCTTAGACTGTGACCCCTGGTTCTGGACTTCCCCAACATTGGGAACATTCTTCCTGCATCTAACCTGTCTAACCCCGTCAGAATTTTCTATGAGGTCCCCGCTCATTCTTCTGAACTCCAGTGAATACAAGCCAAGTTGATCCAGTTTTTCTTGATGTCAGTCCCGCCATCCCTGGAATCAGTCTGGTGAACCTTCGCTGCACTCCCTCAATAGCAAGAACGTCCTTCCTCAAGTTAGGACACCAAAACTGTACACAATACTCCAGAGGTGTGGCCTCGCCAAGGCCCTGTACAACTGTAGCAACACCTCCCTGCCCCTGTTCTCAAATCCCCTCGCTCTGAAGGCCAACATGCTATTTGCTTTCTTAACCACCTGCTGCACCTACATGCCAACCTTCAATGACTGATGTACCATGACACCCAGGTCTCGTTGCACCTCCCCTTTTCCAAATCTGTCACCATTCAGATAATAGTCTGTCTCTCTGTTTTTACCACCAAAGTGGATAATCTCACATTTATCCACATTATACTTCATCTGCCATGCATTTGCCCACTCACCTAACCAAATCACTCTGCAGCCTCATAGCATCCTCCTCGCAGCTCACACTGCCACCCAACTTAGTGTCATCCGCAAATTTGGAGATACTACATTTAATCCCCTCGTCTAAATCATTAATGTACAATGTAAACAGCTGGGGCCCCAGCATAGAACCTTGCGGTACCCTACTAGTCACAGCCTGCCATTCTGAAAAGTACCCATTTACTCCGACTCTTTGCTTTCTGTCTGCCAACCAGTTCTCAATCCACGTCAGCACACTAACCCCCAATTCCATGTGCTTTAACTTTGCACACTAATCTTTTGTGTGGGACCTTGTCGAAAGCCTTCCGAAAATCCAAGTACACCACATTAACTGGTTCTCCCTTGTCCACTCTACTGGAAATCAGTGGTCCTAGTACTGACCGCTGGGGAACACCACTGTATACCTACCTCCGGTCCGAAAAACAACCGTTCATCACTAATCTCTGTTTCCTGTCACTTAGCCAATTTCTTATCCATTCTGCCACTGTCCCTTTTATTCCATGGGCTTCAACTTTGCTGGCAACCCTATTATGTGGCACTTTGTTGAATGCTTTTTGGAAATCCATGTCAACCGCATTACCCTCATCAGCCCTCTCTGTTACCTCATCACAAAACTCAATCAATTTGGTTAAACACGTGTGTCCTTAAACAAATCCGTGCTGGCTTTTCTTAATTAATCCATACTTGTCCAAGTGACTAAAATTATTTCCTAACAAAATTAAGATAACTACTCCTTTGTGGAATTACACAGCTCAAGATTCACTCTGAAAATAATTTCTGACTGATAGTACACCTGTACTATTATGTATCAGACTTTAGACAAAATACTACAATAGAGTCAGTAAGAGTGTTATGCTGAAAGTGCAGTTCTCTCATTTCATAAATTTACATGAATCAGTACTGTTGTGATGAGGTTTAAAATAATCCAAACTCAATAGTTAAACCTGACCTAGTCCCAACAGTTTATCTTTTATTCAAGTTAAACCCTTTCACAGCAGTCATTACTGTTGCTAATCTTTACATTTTCTTTTAAAGCTTATTTATGATGGCATTTCTGCACTTTGAACAAAATACCGCATTTGTATCACAAGAGTGTTCCCCCCTCCAAGTGTTTTAATCCATTTGAGAAACAACCAAACCTCCTTGCCTTTTTCCAAAACCACTGCTTTCCTTATATTCAACCAAAAGAACAATGCAGAATCTACCTTGACCATCACTCTGTTTTCTCCTGATGAAAGGCAATTAGATTTTGGTTTTTCCGACATGTATCTCACTACCAGTTGCAAACCAGATTCTATAGTTGGCCTATCCCAGTATTTAAAGAATGTCCAGCCAAATTTCTACTACAATTTGGTTTGTAACTATAAAATCTTTGCAGAACACTGTATTTGGTCAGCAGATAAAAATCAGGGGAGGCTATTTTGGACCATCGTAGCTCAGTGCTAGCTCCATACTGGAACCATATGCTCTAGCCGCAGTTTCCTGTTCTTTGCCTATACAGTTTGAGCCCAATTTTGGCCATGACTTGCATCAATTTTTTTGGAGTAAGTTGGTTTTTTTCTGGTGTAAGTTAGAAAATGCCATTTTCCCCAAAAAATTTGCTCCAGAGTAAGTCAGTTAGGTACGATTTTTTTTAGGTCAGTTTTTTTTTCCCCAAAAGGGGGCGGTGCCAGACACTTACGTCAGTTTTGGCCATTTATGCCACTTTGGCCAGCTAAAACGTACTCCAGATCCACTTAGGTCAGCGTATGCAGCCAGCTCTGAAAAACCTTGCGGGCAGTTAAGATAAAGCAGCGCACATTCAACAGACATTAGGGCAGGGATAGGGGAGGGAAGGAAACTGGAGAGGCCCTCAACATACAAGCAGCAAACATTAAGGAAAAGCTCAAACCAAATACAATAAAAAAAAAGTAAATTCTACCTTATCTTTAAAGTCTGCCCGGGAAAGGCAGCCGGCCAGCCTGTGTGTGAGGCTATTCGGCCTGGGATGGGGGGAGGGGGGGAAACGCAACGGAGAAGTTGCAGCTGTTTAATCGCGGTGGGAGGGGAAAAGAGAGCCCGCCGAGCCACCCGAGAAGCTGCTGGAGTTGCGTTTAGTGGGGGGGGGGGGGCAGGAAGAAGAGAGAGCGCCCGCCGAGAAACTGCTGGAGTTGCGTTTAATGTGGCGGGGGGGGGGGGAAGAGAGCTGACTGAGCCACTGGAGAAGCTGCTAGAGTTGCGTTTAGTGGGGGGCGGGGGTGGAAGGAGAGAGAGCCCGCCAAGCCAACCGAGAAGCTGCTGGAGTTGCGTTTAATGTGCGGGGGACGGGGGGAAGCCCGCCAAGCCACCCAAGAAGGTCTACCTGGGAAAGGCAGCGGGCTGGCCTGTGTGTGAGGCCATTCGGCCTGGGATAGGGTAGGGAAGTTGCTGGAGCCAAGTTTTCTTTCTATCTCTGTCTATTGCTCATGCGCGTACATCGGGGTCGGCCCCACTGCGCATGCGCAACGGTGCCGGCAGTATTTTCGGCACGGGCGTTTGGCTCCGCCGCCCCCCCCACTTCAACACCAACGCCACGCCAGGACTCCGGGGACTGCACGCAGCGGCCAGGTTGGGGCGGGTCTTTGCCTGCGCCGTTTCCAGCGCGCAAAGTCGCCGTGCTCGAGGTCACTGCACCGACAAAACTTGCTGTGGAAAATCTAGCCCTTTAATAGGAATAACATATGATGCAACAGGGCAGAAATTAGCCTTGGTGCAGTGACAGCACATGCCCCAAAGCAGGAGGCCCGAGGATCAATAGGATGCTTAACGCCAGTTATAGGCTTTCGCCCAGGACATCTAGTGAATGAGTCCCAAAAATTTGGCAGTGGGAACTACTGCGTAGATTAGCACCCTACCTCTAAGTTGGTATGTTTGAGTCCATTGTACAACTGAAAATCAGGCACAATGCATACTAACATGGGAAAAAAGAAACAGAAAGATCTGATTATAATTACTGTAAACAATACCTAGGACTTAGTTGCAAACACTAAGGCAACATATTTTTTTGTTGAATAAAAGGCTATTTGCATTGTCCGTAGGCCTGGTATGAAGATTGTACATGACTGACAAGTATATTTCATAAAGCACCTCCAAATCAATTGTTCAAAGTAAGCTTTTATACTGTGTTTACAATGGGTGTTGCAACACACCAGCAACTTTAGAAAAAACAGGAACAGGATAGATAATTACATTTTAATACATGGTAAAAGATCAACATTTTATAGTGCTTTTTGATCTGCTTTCCTAAAATATAAATCTGCCAGCAAAACTGTCTGGCACAACATTAGACGTCTGAAATTTTAAAATGTTCTCCCAATGAACTTCGTTTTCCCTTTGTATTTATCATACTTATTTCACAATGCAAATCAGTCTCCATAGAAACCATAGGAACAAGAGTAGGCCACTAAGCCCCTCAACATGTTCTGCCAATTTATTCGATCACGGCTGATCTGTACCTTAACTCCTTTTAGCTGCCTTTGATCCATAGTCCTTGATGCCCTTGCATTACAAAAATCTATCGATCTGTCTTGAAAATTCCCACTGACTCAGCATCCACAGTCTTTTGAAGGAGAAAGTTCCAGATTTCCATTACCCTGTGTAAAAAAAAAAAACACTTCCTGATTTCATCCTAACTGGCCTAGTTCTAATTTTGGGATTATGCCCTCTTCACCAAAAGAAATAGGTTTTCTGTATCTACCCAATCAAATCCCTTTATTATTTTAAATATTTTGATCAGATCACCCCTCAACCTTCTAAACTCAAGGGAATACAAACCAGGCTTACCCTCACAAAGGCCCAGTATCATTCTGATGGATCTGCATTGCACCCCCTGTTTGCCCAAAACTGAACACAGCACTCCAGACTGGGTCTGACCACAGCTCCATACAACTAAAGCAGCAATTCCTCACTTTTGTGTTATTATTGAGATAAAGGCCAACATTCCATTAGCCTTTTTGATTGCTTTTTGTACCCGTGCTTGCCTTCTCTTTCCAATTGGAAACAATATGGGCCCAAGTTTCCCCAACTCCTTTTTCCAGCGCACCTGCGCCAACTTTGTGCGTTCAAAACGGCACCAAAAAACTTACTGCATATTCTGGCAGCTCTTCTGTGTCTCCCTGGTTTCTGTTTGAATGGGGGGCGGAGCTACAGCCCTGCGTCGAAAACAGTGCCGGCAGCTGTGCGCATGCGCAGTGGAGTCTGCGCGCATGCGCAGTAACTCTTCACCCTCCCAAATGCTCGCCGTCCCTATCCTGGGCCGAGTGGCCTGCCACTGTTAAACAGATTTGATGAGTATATTAGCTGCCCCACTATGGAGATATGAGATTCGTGTTTGACGTTTTTGGGTCTTTTCTACTTTGGCCTTTGTAATTTAGATCACACTCAGTGGCTCTGATTTCTAGGTACGTTTCTGATTACGAGCTCAAGATAATGAACAGAAAGCTTTCTGTAAATTACTGCTGGATTTATTCTATGCCTCCAATGGAACTTTCTTCCATCTTTCAAAAGCAGCAGAGCATCACATCACACTTCATTTCAGAATTAACAAGTGAATTGATTGAATAATGTGTGAACATGTAACAGTAATATATCTACAGTTGATATGCTAGCCTGCTCTTCAAAGGAAAAGAATAAAAGGTCACTATCTATAGGCTATTAATTTGTTGTTTATCTTTATAAAAGTAGCTCCTCGCCCTCCCAGCGCGTCCCGATGCTCGCCGCCCCTATCCCGGGCCGAGTGGCCTGCCGCACAGGCTGACCGCTGCCTTCCCGCCCCGTATCTCTTCTCCCCCTCCGCCCCGTGTCTCAGATTAATATACAAACAAGTTAATGTAACTCTTTGGTAAAAGGAACACTTGTTCAATCACATGCTTTCACATGAAAAAATAGCAGTTTCTAGGATCCGTTTTGGCTAAGATTGCTACTACACTTCCCTTTCCCCCCCCCCCCAAATTTCTGGCTACTCTCGCTGATTTCTTAATTAACCGCAAGGTTTTTCTGAGCGGACACATACGCTGGCCTAAGTTAGTTTGGAGTAACTTTTAGCTGGCTAAACTTGCTCAAATAGCCAAAACAGGCGTAATTGGCTGGTAATGCCCCGTTTTGAAAAAAAAACTTAACTCACTTACACTGTAGCAAATTAAAATGGGGAGAATTGCGATTTTTAAATTGCTGCAAAAAAATCTAGTTGCTTCAAAAAAAAAACGGAGCAACTCCTGGGGAAACTTGGCCCAATGTTAGTCTTGATTGTAGACTTTTACACAATGTATACAGCATTCAACTACTGACAAGAAGGCAGAGGAACTACAGCTGTAGCTCTCGCAAGGCTAATCATCCGATTAAAGTTTTAAACCCATCTATCCCACCCTAAAGATCAAATGGTTCAATTCCATTTGGTTGTCCATTTGCAGGGCATAAAATTCACCTAAATCAAGCAAGTTTAAGTAAGAGGCAGCTCCAAGACCATTCACCAACTTCTACCCAAGAGTAAAATATTAAGCTGTTGCACATTAACTGTTTTAATTTGCAAATTGCAAAAACAAAGGTTGCGTTTAGCGACTCTAAAACGGGTTCCTGAGGATGATTATAAAAACAATAATTTCAGTGATCACAAGCGTGCAAGGCAATAAAAAAGGCTCTCCTGTTGATCAATGAATGGGTACAAACAACTTTTTCCAAGTGGGAAACAGCAGCTTGTGGTCATTATGCAAAACAAGACTTCCTAAATACTGAGGAAAACAAACATTGTATCAAGTTTTTTGGGGAAAGTTCTTTAAACAGTTGAAGCACTAATTTGGTCCGTTGGGGTCACTAGGTGGCCTTTTTAGCACAATCATTTCAAAAGCCCTAGAGGTTCCTTTGGCCCCAAATCACAAAATAGTGTGTGCAACCAATCCAAAGTCATGACACCTGAAAAACTCCAGAGCGGTTGGGACTGGCTGCCTATGGATTCTGAGCATTCGCGCTGCAAGTCAATAGAAGGCAGAGCAAAACTTTAAAAATTTGTAGGACAAACGCATTGATGCTTTTTTTTTGGTAAGTTGATCCCTATTTTCATACTGCTAAAAGGGCATTGTATTTCCCCAGCCTGCCAGGCAACGTACAAAAAGCTTTATTTCAGCCAACTCATCAGATAAATGTGTTTGGTATCTAGCCTTCCATTTTTGTTTGTATGTCACAGTCAGGTTTGTACACTAATCTGTAGATGAAACCTCATGAGTCACAAGTATTTCCCCCACCCCACCCTCTTAAGCTTCGTGCTATTGTTGTCTAAGCAGGACAACAAATGAATGAGTACATCTAGCTAGTGAAAGTATGATTACCTCCAAAGAGTCCAGGAACAGAGATATGCTGGCACTTACATGAACAGGAAATTGTCTGTATTTACTTGTTCTACAATGAATCATACCATAAAACCCACAAATATCTTTTGATCGTACAATAGACTAACAAGGATTTGTTACTCATTCTATTGTTCTGTAATCTTCCAGCTTTACTTTCAACTGCCAAATTACAGAATACAATGAACCTTAAAAAGATCAAATGTTAACTACCAAATTATTGGCAAAAGTTCAGAAATCAAACTTAAGTATGAAAACAGCAGAAACTATACTGTAAATTTAAAATACAAAGTAAAAATTTTATGAACCTGTAGCATTACATTTAAAATAGATTATTCTTTAGCCATACATATCCCAGTTCAATCCATGCTTTGCAACGACAGGGCAATTTCAGCTAGGATAATGTATTATATTAAAATTGCTGAATGGTTCACAACATTCAATTTTAATTTCAAATACAGATTGGGTGATCGCTTTGCGGAACATCTTCCGTTCAAGTCCGCAAGCATGACCCTGAGCTTCCGGTCGCCTGTCATTTTAATTCCCCACCCCACTCCCACGCTGATCTCTGTGTCCTTGGCTTCCCACACTGTTCTAATGAAACTCAACAGAAGCTCGAGGAACAGAACCTCATCTTTTGGTTAGGCACTTTACCACCTTCCAGACTCAACATGAAATTCAATAGGGGTATGGTAGCATAGTGGATATGTTACTGGACTAGTAATCCAGAGGACCGGACTAATAATCCAGAGACGCAAGCTCAAATCCCATCACGCCTGCTGGGAGAATTTAAGTTCAGTTAATTAAATAAATTTGGAATTAAAAATGGTGACATGAAACTACTAGATTGTTGGAAAAACCAAACTGGTTCACCAAGGAAATCTACCTGGTCTGGCCTATATGTGACTCCAGACCCACAGCAATGTAGTTGACTCTTAACTGCCCTCTGAAATGGCCTAGCAAGCCACTCAGTTGTACCAAACCGTTACGACAAAGTCAGTACCTTCACCACAAGGACTGCAGCGGTTCAAGAAGGTGGCTCACCACCACCTTCTCAAGGGCAATTAGGGATGGCCAATAAATGCCAGCCTTGCCAGTGATGCCCACATCCTGTGAATGAATAAAAAAAAATTCAGATCATAACCGTTGCTCCCATTCTGCTATTCTCATTTATACCTCCTCTAGATCCATCTTTTGTTTCTTTACATTACCATCCCCTTTTGCCTTGCACCATCATTCCTTTTGTCATTTAATCACTCCGCCTTCCACATCTACGGATGATGGTCACAGTCACAGAAAATGTCATTTGTGACTTTAGTTAGGTATGTTTCATGCTTTGGCAGAATCAGAAATCAGACAGTAGAGATTCAAATACGGAATTACCAGAAAGAAGGGCAGATTTGCGAGACGGCAAATCATTAAAGTACTTGGAGAAGAAACGGAGGTTGCCGATTTGATAAGGATAGAGGAATCGAGGGCGCTTTGTTTGAAATTAAGGGGCAATAGCAGCAATTTTGAAAGGAAGGAATCATTTACAATGTTAGTTCGCATGCAAGTCAGGAAGGTTCAGCAGTTTGGTGGGAGTGAGATCAAGGCAACAGGAGGTGGATTTCATGGACATGATGAGCTCGGAGAGGGCGTAAGGGGAAATAGGAGAAAAAGTAGAGGAAAATGCAAATGCAGGTTAGGGCAAGAGGAGCCTTGGTTATGATTTGGTTTGGTGGGTGGGTGGGGGGGGGGGGGGGAAGAGGTAGGGACAGCAGAGGGAGCTGAACAGATGGTCAGGATCTTGGTGACAAAGATGAGCTCCTTGCATTTGTTGGAAATAAAGTTGGAGGGTATAGGGGAGAAGGATAAAGGAGATGGTTGATGGTGGAGAAAACAAGCCAAGAGTTATCTTAGTGCTCCAAAATGATCCTGGAGTACTTGGTGGTTTTGGTAGAGAACCGCTTTAGCACTGGATCCAGCCAGATTTGGTGACGGCTGGCTAAATGGAGTACCCTGGATTCCTGCATGTCTCTCCCCTTTCTTAAACTTATTTTGTCAATTGTGGGATGCCCCCCTTTCCTTTCTACATCTGTGTTTTGACTCAACCCAGTGTCCCACCAGTGAAGCCGCCCTGCCCTCACCACATTCCAGCTCTACTTCTTGGACGAGATCCTTAATTGCTGGTTCTCGTTTTGTTCACCTCCCAGCTTATTCCCATTCCACCAGTTGCTGCTCTGCAGGCTGAACAGTCAGCCACTCTCCTATCACTTTCACACCCGATTCTCTGCCATCTCTGGTCAGCCAGCCTGTAGTAGGCTGACAATACTGCATGTGACAGATCTTTTAACTTGCATTGTTGAAGTTGCATGTACTTTTCTGCAGAATACCTAACACATTGGTCCATAATTTGTGGTCAGCGGCGATGCGACAGTGATTGTCGCTGACCTCGAAGAAAGTTGCCCAGAGATCGTTTAATTGATTGTAACGCTGTCAACAGCAGTGACATCATCAATCTGTGTAAGCAGTCAATCACATTGAAGAACTTTCAGACAGAAAATGAAAAGCACGGATTATCTGCACTTTTAAAAAATGTTAAAAAGAGCGAAATAAAGATTGTGACATACACATAGGGTTATGGTAGAAGCTGAAATGTCAAACAAGTTTTATTAAAAGTGTACTTCTATAAAAAAAAACAAATCTAGTAATTATCATAATGGACAAATGTGACATTCTACAAATATAAACTTACTTTTTCAGGACCAGAATAGTTGTTTAGCAATTAGTACACTGTTAAATCCCCAAAACACCTATTCCAACAATGCTCAACATTTAATGAGGTGTTTAACAGCGACATTAACACAGAAAAGCTTAAGTTTTCATCAGTTCCACTGATTGCCGGCTATGATTTGGGGGGGGGGGGGGGCGGTGTTGGGGAGAAGGAAAGGTGGCCCACAGCACAGCCTGTGTCGAAGCAATGAATGATTGACGGCAACTTCAGGAATTCCGCGCTTAGCTGTGCACGTATTAAATCCTGAGGTTATGGTCTGTTTCAGAGGTGTAATGACGGCAAACACTGACAGTTCGCCATTATTATCCACTGCAAAATCCGGGCCAGTATGTTTTCATGATGATCCCAAAACCAGTACAATTAATAATCAGGGTCAGTGTGCGGATGGGAAACCTTGCTACTGCCACAAACCAAATTTAAAACTAGCTGAGACCATAACATTGTAAGAACAGCTGCTCCAAGTAGAAATTCAGCAAGCAGAACAAGTCAGAGAATGCTTTATTCCGTGGAAATCCATTACCTTCAGTGCTCTAGGGTGGACTGTTCATGGAAACAGTAACAGAATAAAAAAGAACTTGGAACCAGAAGCTATCTGCAACAGAAACTGGGGAACTGAACAGTCCTGCATCAAAAAATGAGGAAATCATAACCTTTGAAACAAGAAGGGACTGTCTGACTAAAGGATTCCAATATCCAAAATTTTGCAAGATGCAACACCCCTTTCTCCTCCACGAGAAGCATTACTTCGCTCTCCCCTACGAAGTCAATGGGCTGGATTTTCCGGGGGGGGGGGGGGGGGGGGTCAGCGGGCATGATCGGTGGGAAAGTGTTTTTTCCCCCAGTGGATCGGGACCCCGCTGTGAACTCCACCACCGTTGTTGGATCTGAGCAGACCTGACACGCAGCAGCAAGTTCACAGCGGGGGACCCAATTCAAGTAATTAGTGGCTTGTTTTGAGCCATTTAAGAATCAATTTCAGCTCACTTTCTGCATCTCACAGCTCGCCCACGGTGTCCACGTTGGTCATGGACCATGTCTGTCAAGCTGAGGCGGGAGTTCAGTAGCCAATCAGCTGTTGAGTTGACAGCTTTAAATGTACAGTAAAAGCTCCCACCTTACAGATATATCTTCTCTCAACCACTGCATTTCCACAACAGATTCACCACGTTACAAGTCTTTACACAAGTCTCTATCCAGTCTGACCTCATTACCTCTCACAGATTGCTCCGGTCATCTCTACTTCACCTGCCACCTATTCCATCAGCAGGGGTGCCCTTTATACTCTCACCTTGGTCCTCAGAATCACCTGCCCCAACACCAGCAGCACTAACACCACCACCAACCTTCTCCACAATCACCCGATGCTACACAGGGCAGTGGGCATCAGCACCCAACCACATTTCTGCCCGAGAGGCCAGGGATCGGCCTCGCCATGGCCAGATTTCCTTCACTTGAATCTGTACACCCTGGCTGTCACATGATGCGCCAGGTAGACACCACCCTACACCAACACCATAAAGCATCCCTACAATGCCCAAGCCATTCCTTTCACATTCATCACCATTTTGGGGGGGTATACCCTTCTGTCTTCACCATTTACTACAACTCACTAAGCCACTTCTAAAGATGCATACAAATCTGTCCAAGAACTCAAAGTGTTAAAAATAAAGGCTTCAATTTTTGACACCACATTAACAGAAACTTTACATGAACATTTCATCCATATGCCGATCCTTGTGTGTTGTTAGTTGGTATGCTTGCAATAGGATGAGAGAGAGTGTGAAGGGCGGCTAGTGAGATGGGGATCATCATAGGCAGTCCCTCGGAATAGAGAAGGACTTGCTTCCACTCCCAAAGTGAGTTCTTTGATGGCTGAACAGCCCGATACGAGAGCCACAAACCCTGTTACAGGTGGGACAGACATTCATCGGGGATGTGATAATAATGATAGAGAGGGATGGGTGGAGATGTAAGGCAAGTTGGTGTGAGTAAGGATGTGCAGGAGTAAGGTAGGGAAAACAGAGTGATGGGGATGTGATGGGAGGCATAGCAGGACGAGGTTGAGTGTGGGATTGAGTGTAGCTTTGTCCCAGCATTTCATAATCTACTGAGATCATTGAAACATTTGCGGCACTGCACCTAGGTCCTCCTGACGACATCCCTACTTGTGCCCTTCTCTGCAATGTGCAACCATGCTGTGTTGATCTCCTGGGGAGATCTCTTCCGCCCAAGGGAAGGGAAGAGCACTTCCCTGCGTGCTGTGATTCCCTTCATATCCATATGCATGGGAGAGCCTGGGTTCAGCCCTGCACCTCTGTGCAGTGCTAGTCAGTGTTTACTGTACCTCAATGCTGTAGAATACCAAATACTGACAAAGATTGGCCATGGCCCCTTTAAGGAAACCGGCTGATGACATGTCATCAAATTACAACACTAGACCCGCTTCCTCTAATTGGTCAGTAAATGTGCTGGCCGGGCTTAACAAGCTCCATCAAGGGAACGTCATTTCAGATACTGGGATGGAGACAGCAGCGGGGTCGCAACCCGCCACCGTCTTCACCCGCCACGGACCCGTTGAGGTCAGCAAAATCACAGCCAAAAAATGCAGGGACAGTCTGGCAGACTGCTACCCTCCCTCACAGGAATTCCAAGCCCGGCAGAAATGCTACCTGCTGAGCAGCATACCTTACTCCCAGCAGCTCCCTTCTCCGCTTCCCTTCCAGCTCCCGCTTCCCCTCCACTTCATTCCTCTTCCTGTCCTAACCTTCCCACTCCCCTTATCCATGTCCCTCCTCTCCCATCCTTTTCTCTCCCACTCTTCCTCCCCAACTCACTCCTTCTCCCTCCCATCCCCTTTTCATGCCTCTCATCTTTGCCCAATATGGCTCCCTATCCCACTTCCCCGGCATGGTCCTATTATTCCTTCATCTTCTAACCTTGCTGGGCATGAGCACTGCCTTGGTTTTGACTCCCCGCTTGCAACATCATAGTAAATATATAATTTTTATAAATACATCAGCTAGCTATACCACTCCCAAGCTCTATTGAATGACCCTTACTGGAGGTTTGTGTCTTCAGGTGAGGACAGAGTTGTACTCCAGGGTAGAATAACTCACCAGCACTCACTGTACAGGTTCACAAGTGAAAAATGTTCACATGGGTGAGACACTGAAGGATCACCAGATTTTACTTCACTTGACTCTGTCGACCCTGGCTCCAGCATGGGTTGCCTCCAGAGAGAAGGGAGTTGGAGAAAAATTGAAGGGAAATCTTGATTAAAGGGAAAAATAAATAAAAATAAGTATTTACCTCATCTTCCTTCCATTCGGAGAAGTCAATCTTAAAAGAAGGAAGCGAGTACTGCTGGCTCACACCTCTCTTGTAATGGATGGTTTCCGAATGCATGGAAGGATGCTTTGATGTATATCTAAAACAAACAAAAAGCACCGCTATAAAAATGTAATAGCTCTCTCCTACCGAATAACTTAAAAGATTCTGACATCTAGTGTTAATCAGTGATGAACTTCACGCTTGCCTTCACATTCACAGTATACAGAACGTTTGAGCATAAGCAATATGCCAGGTTTGTGCTAAGCAGCATTGAATTAATAAAGATAGCAAGCAGTTCCACAGGAGTTCCTGGTCAGTATTCTTTCTGGCCCCCGGTAGCAACTGGGAGACAACCAAGTTCGAAAAATGCAATGCCAGTTGCCAATTGCTGTGTACTCTGTCAGTCCTGAGTATTCCGGAGCTCAAGTCATCTGATTGGTATTCTTTCAGGGTTTGTATGCCAATTTGCAGAATTCTTTAAGGGGCCAATTACTAACATTAGCTAATTGAGAATTGAGATGTAGCGAATTGCATGTAATTAGTAAAAGGAATAACAGACACCATTAGGCATGTGATCTTAATATTCATATTTGCAAGTTTTATGCTTGTGTACTTTAATCTTTTTGTCCATTTGTTGGTAAGATGGTAGGACAAAAAGCAGAGTCTGCGAACACTTTTTGATTTTTGTGTGTGCTTTACTTCCTTAGTTCCTGCTTATTGGTTATCTGCTAAATGGTATGCAACATGGGTGTAAATATCAGATTTTAGCACCATGGAAACAACAATGACAACTTGCATTTATATAGTGTCTCTAACGTAGTAAAACAGACCAAGGTGCTTCACAGCGGCATTATCAAACAAAATTCGACACCAAGCCACATAAAGAACATAAGAAATAGGAGCAGTAGGCGGCCATTTGGCCCCTCGAGCCTGCTCCGCCATTTAATAACAACATGGCTGATCTGATCACGGACTCAGCTCCACTTCCCTGCCCGCTCCCCATAACCCTTCACTCACTTATCGTTCAAAAATCTGACCATCTTCACCTTAAATATATTCAATAGCGCAGCCTACACAGCTCTCTGGGGCAGAGAATTCCACAGATTTACAACCCTCAGAGCAGAAATTCCTCCTCATCTCAGTTCTAAATAGGCGACTCCTTATTCTTAAACCATGCCCCCTAGTTCTAGATTCACCCACGAGTGGAAACATCCTCTCTGCATCTACCTTGTCGAGCCCCCTCAGTATCTTGTATGTTTCAATAAGATCACCTCTCATTCTTCTAAACTTCAATGAGTATCGGCACAATCTGCTCAACCTTTCTTCATAAGTCAACCCTTTCATCTCAGGAACCAACCTAGTGAACCTTCTCTGAACTGCCTCCAATGCAAGTATGTCCCTCCTTAAAGACCAAAACTGTACGAGGTACTCTAGGTGTGGTCTCACCAATACCCTGTACAGTTGTAGCAGGATTTTCCTGCTTTTATACTCCATCCCCCTTGCTATGAGGACAGATAAGCAAAAGCTTGGATACAGAAGTAGGTTTTAAGAAGCGTCTTAAAGGAGAAGAGAGAGGCAGAGAGGCCAGAGACTTTAGGAGGGAATTGTAGAGCTTATGGCCTAGACAGTTGAAGGCATGGAAGCCAATGGTGATTAAAATCAGGGATGCACAAGAGGCCAGAATTAGAAGAGCGCGAGATCTCAAAGGCTTGAAGGGGAGGAGGAGGCTACGGAGATAGGGAGGCGTGAGACCATGGAGGAATTTGAAACCAAAGGTGAGAACTTTAAAACTGAGGTGTTGCCAGACCGGGAGCCAATGTAAGCCAGTGAGCAGAGACATGAGACTTGGTGCGAGTTAGAATACGGGTAGCTCAAGTTTACGTAGGGTGGAAGATGACATGCAGTCTAGAGGTGACAAAGGCATTGATGAAGGTATCAGCAGCTGATGAGCTGAGGCAGGGGTGGAGCCAGGTGACATTACAGAGGTGGAAGTAGGCTGTCTTGGTGATGGAGCAGATATGTAGTTGGACGCTCATCTCGGGGTCAAATATGACACCATGGTTGCTATTGGTCTGGATCTGCCTCAGATAGCTGACAGGGAGAGGGATGAAGTCGGTGGCTAAGGAACAGAGTTTGGGGACCCTTCAGTCTTCCCAATATTTAGCTGGAAGAAATTTCTGCTCATCCAGTAATGGATGTCGGACAATTGTGACAAATCAGAAACAGTGGAAGGGTTGAGGTGGTGGTGGTGAGGTCAAGCCGGGTGTCTTCAGCATACATGTGGAACTTGACGTGCTCACGGTTGATGTCGCCGAGGGGCAGCATTTAGATGAGAAATAAGAGGGGGCCAAGGATAAATTCTTGGGAGACTCCAGAGGTAACGGTGCGGGGAGCAGAAAGAGAAACCATTGCAGGTGATTTTCTGTCTACAATTGGAAAGTTTTCAAGGAAAGATGAGTCAAGGATGATGTCCATGGGTGTGCATATTTTGGCTGCCATTTCAGTCCTGAGCCAATTATTTTTATCTCCCTTTTTTCTTCCCATCTCCTCCCCTCCCCATCATTCAGTTTTGCCACAATTCATTTTTCACCTTTTAACTATTGTGCCTCCCAATCCTTACCTCAGTGCATCACTACTCCTCTGCCTTCCTACTCTCCTGCCGATCAACAATCATTATCCCTCTCCACATTTCCTCTGGAATGTCGATTCACTCAAACAAAACCCTTGTATTGCGGACGATAGCAGCGACATCCCAGTTTTGACTGAAACTTGGCTCACGGCTAACAATAACACTTTGCCCCTTTGCAAAGCCTTCCTGCCTGGCTATACTTTCCACCATCTTCCCACCCACAACCACGGCAGCATGGCCCTTATCGTCAAGTCACACCTTGGTCTCTCCTGTTACTTTCTCTTCCATCAAGCATCTCACCTTTTTCCATCCTTCTCGCCTCTCTTTTTAAAATCTTTACTGTCAACTCCCATCCTAGCCCTGAACCTGCAACAATCTCTAGTCCCACCTCCCCAAACCCCCACCCAGAGTTTGCCACGAGATATTTGCACTCCTTTCCTGCCTCTGCACTGAATGGCAACGCATCTTCGGTCATGTCAATCTTTGACTCAGCTTCCCTGGTCTCCTCTCCTCTGAATTTACTATCTCCCTGACCTCCCTAAACCCTATTTAAGCTCTAATACTCATATTTACAGCTAACCCCATCATTGCCATCTTCCATGACATTTCTACTTCCATGGTCTCAATCACTGATGAGGCTATCTCCTAGACTCCCCATTCCCCCTTCCAACCCCACTTTCCTTTTCATCCAACCCTGGAAAAAAAACTCTTGCCATGTCACTTACAACTGCATTTTCAAACTCACAACTGCCTAGCCATTAACTCACCATTTACCATGATACTAGCTTAACTACTCTATCACCTCCTTTGATGTTCTTGTCTCCAAGCAAAACATTTACTCTCTCCCATCCGTCACTCCTTTTGGTATGGCCCCATCTTCACTCCCTCAAGCTCAAGAGAATTGAATGTATCTGATATACAGCTGGTTCAGGCATCTATCACTGGCTGAAGCGCATCAAACCTCACTCTGCTCTGACAAAACTGCCCAGGTTCATCCTGGAGACCAAAGATGGCCCCAGCTTCTTTTCTCCATTGTCAACCACCTCCTTAAGTTCCCTTTAGCCCCCTCCACCCTCAGTTGCAACAAAAAGTGCAAGGAGCTCATAAACCTCTGTCACCCAGATTGAGACCATCCATTTAGCCATCTCTGCTCCTTCTCCTTCAACTTCCCCATGCTCACCAAGCCAAACCTCCCCTCGAGTTTACCCTATGATAGTCCAGAACCCATCTCTACTTTCTTTGCAATCTGCCCTCATGCCTTCTCCAGCTCATTTCATCCATGAAACACACCTCTGGCTCCTTTGATCCTATTACTACTAAAATTATGAAAATACAAAAAGTAACAGGCAGGAAAATATGAGTTGGTCCATCAAGCCTGCTGACCAACTTCCTTGCCTGACCCTCATGCTAGATGGCATTCCCACTCCTCAGATTTGGTCCCCCTCCTCAAAAAGCTCACCCTGGATCTCTGTGTCTTTGCAAACTGCTGTCCCATTTTCAAACCCTCTTTGCTCTCCAAAGTCCTTAGGTGTGTTAGCACTTCCCAATGTCCACGTCATTCATTCCTTCAACTCTGTTTTAATCTCTGTCATTAGGTTTCTGCTCATGACACAGCACTGAAACAGCCCTAACCAAAGTCACAAATTACATCTACTGTGGCTGTGATGCAGTGTCCCTCCTCGCCCTCTCTGCAACTTTTGACATGGTCAATTACGACCTTTTCCAATGCCCCTCCTCCTTTGTACAGCTCAGGGAGACTGCCTTTGCTTGGTTCCACACTTGCCTATCTGATCATAGCTAGGCATCTCCAACAATGGCTACACCTTGGGCATTCCCCATTTTAAATCGCTCCACCATTGATGGCCAAGCCTTCAACTGACTAGGCCCTAAGCTCTGCAATTCCCTCCCTAAACCTCGCCGCTTCTGTAACACTCTCTCCTCCTTTAAGACATGCTTTAAAACCTACCTCTTCGACCAAGTCCTAATAGATCCTTCTGTGGCTCGGTATCACATTTTGCTTGCTCACGCTCCTGTGAAGCGCCTTGGGACATTTTACTACGTTAAAGGTGCTATATAAGTGCAAGTTATTGTTGTACATTGAGATGGGACCAGGAGCCAATTTAAAATTCTCATCCTCATGGTTAAATCCTTCATGACTTTGCCCCTCGCAGTCACTGTAACTTCCTCCAGCTCTACAAAGCTCACACCTCCAAACGCTTTGTTCCTCTTGCTCACCCCTCCTCTGGCAGTCATCCCATCAGTTGTCTTGCCCCACGCTCTGCAATTCTCACCCTAAACCCTTCCGCCTCTCCATCTCACTCTTCAAGACCCTCCTTAAATCCCACCTCTCTGACCAAGTTTTTGGTCATCCCTCCTAATATTGTCTTCCTCGACTCTGTGTCTATTTATCTAGTTAAATCTTAGTGAATTACCTTGGGGCATTATTCTATATTAAAGGTGTTCTATAAATGCAGAGTATAGGATTGTGCCTATTTGGTTTAGTGTAACTTTTTGGAAGTATTAGATATAGTTAACTCATACTCTACATACCTTCAAATAGTTTTTAAGATGTTAAAACTAACAATATAGTAAAATATTAAATGTTTGATCAATATTTGAAATTAGAAGTAGTTATTAACTTACGTTGCCATACCACTCTGGAACTCCTCTGTTGCCTGGCAGTAGATTGTTATAGCAACACGTGCATCAGCATCAAAGGTGAACTCCACACTGTACAGCACTTTTGGCTTGGCATTCTCTTCAGTAGGACTGTCAGCTTCATCTTTATACCTGTGGGAAAATAAATATAAATATATACACACACACACCCCATCAGGTATTAACTTCTGTTCATTATAATTGTAGAGGTAGTGTTACATATCACTGTTTAAGTGCCCAGTGCCTATTTCAACACTTTTAATTAAGGTTTAGACTTTTGCTTAAAAGGGAAGAAAAAAGTTGGTCATTGTTTATATAAAATATTACGGCTTATCTACCCGCACCCAGCTGCAACATAAGAGCATTAGCATTCTTTTTAACTATTAAGTTTACAAAAGTAACCTTCACTTCAACTTATTTCTGTACACCCACCAAACACATTTTTTCCAACTCAATCTAACTGTGGTTCTGTTACCTATGAGCATACACATAGACAGTCATTTGGTAACCAGTTATTCTTAGTGAAAACTAAAAAAAAAGTTAGACATATTCCCATCCAAACTCGAGGAACCTACGATTGTCTGATAGAATTCCTAGAAGCTACTGGCAATGGCTCATCATTAAACCAAGGCACAATCTACCTGTTTCAGTGGCTGTAAAAGATCCCACGGCATATTTGAAGAAAGGCAGAGGAGCTCACGCCATTTGTTCATCAACATCCCTTCAACCAACATCACCAAAGTAGATTATCTAGTCATTTAACTCATTTGCTGTTTTGTGGAACCTTGTTGTGTGCAAATAGCTTGCTGTGTTTGACTACAAAACAACAGACTACATTTCAAAAGCAATTGGTTATTAAGGGTCACGTTTCGGGCCGCGCCGAGAACGGCGCAGCCCCGACATAGACGTCCGTTTTTCGCGCTTTTAAAACTTACCTTGGATTCTCGGCCTCCCTGCAGGTCCCTCGGAGCTCGGCACGACGCGGACATCAGCGGGGGGGGGGGGGGGGGGGGCGGAGCCACAACGTCGCGTTAATTCTGGAAATGCGGGGGGGGGGGGCTAACTTAGCTGCGAGGACGTCGTGCCGGCAGCCCTGCGCGTGCGTGTTGGTCACAAACATTGGCACTCGCCCATTTTTAAAGGAACTTGAAGAAAAGTGCCGATTTGTCTCGTGTACCTCTGGAAAGGCTTGGGATTGAATCTTGGTGCTTTTTTTGTGCCTGAAGGAGTGCTTTTAGCAGCATTGTGGAAGAAATCGCCTGCAGTCAGTGAGCGCTGCTTTTTGCTGCTAAACTTCCAGAACAAGTACTGCATAGGGTGCATGCAAAATAAGGACTGCGCGCTTTGAAAAATAAGCGTGTCAATTCAATACAGCAATGGAACAACGTCCAAGAAGAAAGAATTTCTTGCATGAGGAAGCGGAGATATTAGTAAACGTCATTGAGCAGAGATGGTAGGAGCTGGATACCAGCAACAAAGGTCGTATAAAAGTGCCACCCAAAGAAATGAAGAAACGCTGGAACCAAGTTGCAGAAGATTACTGCGCAGTGGTGCATACCATGAGATCTGGAAGCTGGTGTAAAAAGAAATGGCATGACCTTGGTCAAGTAGTGTTAGTGATATTTTCATTTTTTAATGTCATCGTAATTGTCATGTGACTATCTGAATGTCCCATCCTGCAGAAAGACACACTCTGTAAAAAGTTATATTTTACTCTTTGCAGAAGAAATTGGCCCATAACAAAGGGGAAACAACTCGAACAGGAGGAGACACGCCCAATCTGCATCCACTGATGCCCTTGGAACAGAGGGTAGCTGCAATGATGATTCGTACATGGAGAAAAGCAAGCAGTACAGCACAAGCTAGGCCCGCACGCAAGGAAGAGGGTAAGTCCTGAAAATGCATCGTGGCCCTTCAAATCAACCTGCTGCCTGACCTGCTATGTGTGAGAGTACTCATGCCACCCATCCTTGCTGTTAAACATTTGACTGTTCTGATATATTTTGCAGAACATGATGATGATGATGATGCCAACTCTGAAGATCCAGAACAAGAACCAGTAGAATCAGATGCGGACAATCCAGACTGGATGCTGGCGGCGATGACTGAAATGGCTACAGGGGAGACCTTCCAAATTAATGTTTATGAGCCCACATTAAGGGGCATCAGAGTTTCAACCCCTTGCATTGGTTCTGGTTCCACCTTCCATGGTTTTGATTCCGATGTTGCGGGTCCCAGTGATGCTGCTGGTGTAATCCAGCAGTTTACAGCCAGTGCCCCACCGTCCGAGCCTGCGCCTCCCAATCGCATAAGTTCTGGTTCCACCTTCCATGGTTTTGATTCCAACGTTGCGGGTCCCAGTGGTGCTGGTGATATCATGGAGCAATTTACACCCATTCACCCACCATCCCAGCCCGAGTCTACCACTCTAGTGCTGCCTTCTGAAACACTGAGCGTCCCACCGTCCCAGCCCGTGCCTCCCAGTGCAGTGGTGCCGCGAGGCAGAGCCAGGCAGAGGAGGAGAGTGGGGATACGCTCTCCTGAGATGCAGCGCGCAACGGATGCAGCTCAGGTTGTGGCATTGGGTATGGAGACCAATGAGCTTACCCGATCACTCATCGGTAGCGTCAGTGCAGTGGTTGAAGAGGTGATAGTACTTACGGGAGAAATAGTATTAATGACACGGGAACTTAGGGAGAGAATGTCCGAGGGAGTGCAATCGACGGCACAGGCAGTCAGGGAGGGCATGCAAGCGACGGCACAGGCCCTCATGGAGATAGCTGCTGGAATAAGGGCACACAGCCCCGCCAATCAAATGACACCCCTATGAACATTCACTGAGATGTGGATGAGAGATGGTTGCAGCCTTTCTTTACGGCTTTTGTTCTTGTTCTTGATGTAGCTGTAGTAGCGTTTTTCATATTGAAATTGTTTTGTAACTTTACAACTTATAAGTGATCCTAGGATTTTGAAGTGATCTTATAGTGTAAATGCTCTCTCATTTTCTAACTTATTTAATTTTGCACCTAAGAAGTGATCTTGAAGTTTAAGTGATCTTAAGAGTGTAAGATTTTTCAATTTGAAATTGTTTTGTAACTTTTGTAACTTTACAAGTTTTTAAGTGATCTTCAAGTTTCATATTAAAAAGTAAAGTTTGATACAACAAATATTTTATTACAGTGACGTTAACTTTTCAATAAAATATTTTTTCATTAAAACTGAATCATGTTCCATTAACACAACACAACATAGGAACTCCAAAAAATAAACATGTCCATGCGCAACAGTTGTCGCAGAACCCTTGGGCATCAGTAATTGAAGCGTTCACGGATGAGCTGCTGGCGCAGGGCTCGAGCAACCGTTAAAGGAGCACGATGGACGGCCCTCCTCTGACCTCGTGCTCCGGCGTCAAGCACTTGCATGCTTTCCTGATCATCGTCATCATCCTCATCCTGCTCTTCCAAAATTACTATCAGGCACTGGCCCTTCATGTGGGTCTTCTGGTTCCACTACCAGCTCCTGCTGCCTCATGATGGCTAAGTTATGCAGCATGCAGCACACAACTGTGAAGTGATCAACAATCTGAGGAGAGTATTGCAAGTGGCCTTCGGAATGGTCCGGGCGTCAGAAACGCTGTTTCAATATGCCAATGGTTCTCTCAATGATGCTGCGCATCACAATGTGCGCCATGCTGTATTGACGGTCAGCTTCCGTCCGTATCACGCGTGGGGGTATCATGAGCCAGGTGGTCAGGCCGTACCTTTTGTCACCCAGTAGCCAGCTCTGCCCTTCTGGCTGCTGCTCAAACATGTCAGATATAACGCTGTCGCGTAGGATGAACGCATTATGAGTGCTGCCAGGGTATCTCGCATCGACTGACATGATGCACTGCTTGTCGTCACACAGGAGCTGCACATTGATGGAGTGGAAACCTTTTCTATTCCTGGACTGCTCGGAATCCTCCACAGGTGCTCGCAAGGCGATTTGGTACAATCAATGCAGCCCTGTAGCTTTGGGAAGCCAGCAATCCTGAAGAAGCCCACAGCCCTCTCATGGGTCGCTTGTGCGGTCATTGGAAACTTGATGAAGTCATTCCTCCGCGCATAAAGTGCAGCCGTGACTTGGTAAACGCAGGCATGTATTGCACGTTGAGAGATGGCGCACAAATCTCCAGTTGTAGCCTGAAACGATCCCGAGGCATAGAATGAAAGTACAGCTTTACCTTCACTTCAACAGACAAGGCAGTTGGCGTTCTGCTTCTGGGCTGCAAATCTGCTCTCAGCATATCACAGATCTCAACGACAACTTCTCTGCGGAAACGCAGCCTTTTGACACAATCAGCTTCGCTCATCGAGCGCCTGGCTCGATATTGCCGACGTGGGTAAGGTCTCCTGCCCATCAGCCTATGGGCTATGACGTTCCTGGTGCAGTGAGCTCTAATCAATTCTCTTCTATGCAGTGAATTGCTGGCGAACCATTGCATAATCCGTAGTGTTGACAATGCAGCACCCATACTGGAATTACAAATGTAAGTTTTAAACTGGCTAGCTGGCTGGCTCTTCCTCCCGGTGCTTTGCATGCCTACCCTGTTCCCTGGCCGAATGGCCTCAACCCTCCTTTGTAGCTTGAAGGCTGCTTCCTGTTTCTTCGGCTGCCGTTGAGCCACTGCCGTCGCCCCTATCCAATGGCCGAATGGCCTCAGCCTCCTTCACAGCTCGAAGGCTGCTTGCTGTTTCTTCACCTGCCGTCGAGCCATTGACGCCACCCCTGTCTCCTACATGGAAGGCCTACCTGAAGCACCGCAGCTCGAAGGCTGCTGCTGCTTCACACAGGTAGGAATATCCAATATTTTGTATTTGCTTTGTTTATAATTTTTTTATTCAGGATGGCTCTTTATTTGTATAAGACAGACTGTTGAATGCTTGTAGAATTTAATTACTTCCCTTCCCCCTCCCCCGCCCTCGTTCCCTACGCCCGATTTGTAACCTACGCCTGATTTCTAAAGTATAGGCAAGATTTTTCTGTGTACACAAAAATCTACACTTACTCCATTTTAAATTAGTATAAAGTAAGTTTTTACTGCCTAAACTTGCAAAACAGGCGTAAGGGGCCAGACACGCCCCCTTTTGAAAAAAACCTGTTCCAAAATGAAACTGTTCTAACTCACTAGAACTGGAGCAAACTAAATGCTGAGAATTACAATTTCTAAGATACTCCATTCTAAACCAGTTTCTCCAAAAAAATAAGAGCAACTCAGGCCAAAACTTGACCCCTAAGTGCTTTGGGAGATTCCATGATGAAATACAAATTATTTCTTTACGTTATAGGGCACTCTATTTGTGTTGGTCAATGAAATATGTATTTTGGATAGGAAAACAAATGCCAAATTTCAATCACAATGTGTTTGGTTAGTGTTTATAATGAATGAGTCATTATGGAAATTTTTATTCCTCTTTGCACAGGCATGCTTTTCAATAAAATTGGCTCATTGTGTTACAAAGGTTAATGATGGAGCTGTTTACATACATACTGAGAGAACCTACATAAATCTATTTAATTGTAGGCTAGCAATGTATGCAAAAGGTTAGATTAACAATCAGAACCATGCTACTAAAATTATGCAAAGCATTTTATTTACTTAAAACATTTATAATGCCAATTCAGCAATTCTAAGACATCAACAGGCACACCAGTTCCTTCATGACAGACAAGGCATAACTTTGTCTTAAATGCCTGCAGTTCCCCAATCAAGTTTCCATATTTAAAATACTATAACTTGGCAGCCCTACTCCAAGGAATTGTGGCCTGTAATTTGGCTTCCGATGAAATTAATGACAATGAATACTGGAGCCTTCTTGCCAACCCTTTTCACAACACACCTCACCACAGAAGGTCAACAGGGGCCTAGAAATAGCCTATACATCAACATTATTAGCCTGGAGACAGTCTTACTGGTCTAATCTCGTGATACCAGAAAATCTCATTGGGCCTATTAGCTCTTTCTCCAATTTGACACAATGGAGAACTCTCAGAATCATTGGTTACAGATGGCTTCTGAGCTGGTTCAAGAAAATGATCACCAGACTATACCACATCATCCTCACAGGAAAAGGTTATGGCTGTCCAACAGTTAGCAGACTGATCAATAATTACCTCTAGCTCCAAATTAGGATTTGCCTCTATAACTTAGCAACCATTTGTTTTCTCTGATTGCAAATTAGTGTAGAACTACATGTCCACTGTCTTGTGAGGTACCATAAACTTGAATTAATCCTGCACAATAAGACTTTGATCAGCAATTAGAGAAGAAATGGCACATTTCAAACTGCGAAACAATTAACGGAAGATCATAACACCAAACATATTACACTCCATACAAACTCAAATGCTAATACTCCCAGAAGAATGATTGATAAAGAGGCCCTAGTCAGAAAAGCACACTATTTTGCACATGCTCTAGTTGTCTTTCTGCATCCAATTATTTGGACAATGACAAAGAACATAAATGACCTTACAATCATTGTAAATGTAGCTAAATTCCCATCAGCATACAGATTAGCACACTCTCTTATCTGACAGAAGATACATTCCACAGCATGAAGAAATGTATCACGTCCCACAATAAACATATACCATCATCATCATAGGCACTCCCTCGGAATCGAGGAAGACTTGCTTCCACTCCTAAAGTGAGTTCTTTGGTGGCTGAACAAGAGGGCCACAGACCCTGTCACATGTGGGACAGATATTCGTCGGGAGAATGTGGGGGGGGGGGTGGGGCGGGTGGCACTGATTTACCAAACGCTCCTTCCGCTGCCTGTGCCTCATCTCTTCACGCTCACAGCGTTGAGATTCGAAGAGCTCAACGCCCTCCCGGATGCACTTTCTCCATCTAGGGCGGTCTTCGGCCAGGGTCTCCCAGGCGTCAGTGGTGATGTCGCACTTCACCAAGGAGGCTTTGAGGGTGTCCTTGTAACATTTCTGCTGCCCACCTTTGACTCGTTTGCCATGAAGGAGCTCCGCATAGAGCAGTTGCTTAGGGAGTCTCGTGTCTGGCATGCGACCCAAGTGGCCTGCCCAGCGAAGCTGATCGAGTGTGGTCAGTGCTTCAATGCTGGGCAGACACTGATGTTGGTGCGTCTGTCCTCCCAGGGGATTTGCAGGACCTCGGAGACGTCATTGGTGATATATCTCCAGCAACTTGATGTGTCTTCTGTAAGTCGTCCATGCCTCTGATCCATACAGGAGAGCGGGTATTATTACAGCCCTGTAGATCATGAGCTCGGTGGTAGGTTTGAGGGCCTGGTCAGGCGGCCGAAGGCTGCACTGGTGCATTGGAGGCGATGTTGAATCTCCGCATCAATGTCTGCCTTTGTTGACAAGAGGCCCCCGAGGTATGGGAAGTGGTCCACGTTGTCGAGGGCCACGCCGTGAATCTTGATGACTGGAGGACAGTGCTTTACGGTGAGGACAGGCTGGTGGAGGATCTTTGTCTTATGGATGTTAAGCGCAAGGCCTATGCTTTCATATGCCTCGGTGAATACATCAACTATATCCTGGAATTCAGGCTCAATGTGCACAGACGCAGGCGTCGTCCGCGTACTGCAGTTCAACAACAGAGGTTTGGATGGTCTTGGACCTGGTCTTGAGGTGGCATAGGTTAAACAGCTTCCCACTGGTTCTGTAGTTTAGTTCTTGTTGACAGGGAGGTGGAGCATGGCAGCGAGGAAGATTGGGAAAAGGGTTGGTGCAATGATGCAGCCCTGTTTGACTCGGGTTCGGACGTGGATTGGGTCTGTAACGGATCCGCTGGCAAGGATCACGGCCTGCATGTCGTCGTGGAGCAGGCGAAGGATGTTGACAAACTTTTGGGGAACCCAAAACGGAGGAGGACACTCCATAAGCCCTCACGGTCGACAGTGTCAAAGGCCTTTGCAAGTTCGAAAAAGGCCATGTACAAGGGCTGGTGCTGCTCCCTGCATTTTTCCTGCAGTTGGCGTGCTGCAAAGATCATGTTCGTTGTTCCCCGTAGGGCACAAAATCCGCACTGTGATTCCGAGAGGAGCTCCTCGGCTACAGGGAGGAGACGATTGAGGAGGACTCTAGCGACAACCTTCCCAGTGGTTGATAGTAATTCCCCTGTAGTTGGCGCAGTCGGATTTGCTCCTCTTTTTAAAAACGGACACGAGCACTGCGTCTCTGAGATTACCCGGCATGCTCTCCTCCCTCCAAATGAGAGAGATGAGGTCATGTATCCACGCCAACAGTGCCTCTCCGCCATATTTTAGTGCCTCAGCAGGAATTCCATCTCACCCGCAGCCTTGTTATTCTTGAGCTGTTTTACGGCTTTGCCGACCTCGTGCAGCGTTGGAGTTTCACTGAGGTGGTGGCGGGTTGCATGATGCAGGATGGAGCGGAGAACACTCGCGTCAAAGGCAGAGTCTCGATTGAGGAGATCTTCAAAATGCTCCTTCCAGCAGGCCCTGACGGCCTCGATGCCCTTGATGAGTGTTTCCCCGTTCTTTGCCAGGAGTGGGGTGGGGCCTTGGGAGTTTGGACCATAGGTGGCCTTGACTGCAGTGAAGAATCTTTGTATATCGTGGCTGTCGGCTAGTTGTTGCATCACCTGCGCTTTCTCTATTCACCACCTGACAAAATGTCTAGAACACGAACTCCTCATCACCAACACCCTGTTCCGCCAGAGGGACAAATACAAGGCACCGTAGCAGCACCCTCGCTCCAAACACTGGCACCTGCTGGACTATGTCATCGTGCAAGCCAAGATCGCAAGGATGTGCGCATCACCCGCGCCATGACAGGTGCTGACGACTGCTGGACGGACCATCGCCTAATCCGATCCATCATCGATATTAGCATAGCCCCAAAGCAGAGGGGACAACAGAAGCAGTGCCGCAAAAAAAATAATGCCGGGGCACTTAAAGACCCAGCTAAGAGAGCCCTATACAGCCAGTGCCTCATAGCCAATCTGGCGTGCCTTGATGACCCTGTGATGCTCAATGCCCACGGCGCTTGGTCTGCCCTCCAGGCCTCCATAACCAGTGCCTGTGAAAAGACACTTGGTTACTCAATCAGAAAACACCAGGACTGGTTTGATGAAAACGATCAGGAGATCCAAGAACTAATAGATCGTAAGCACAGAGCATTTTTGAGCCTCAAGCAACAACCAAACTCGGGAGCTACAAAGCAACGTTACAGACGGCTCAAGGCGGAGGTCCAACAAAAAATCCGGGACACAATAAACATATACCATTTGAATTAGGGAAGCACAACAATCGCGGGAGTCCAAAAACTACCAAGCAGTCTATGATTCTACACAACATAGCCCCTGGTAGACTAAAAAGAAAAGCCTCTTCCCCACAAATTTTGAGAACACTTCCAAAACAAAAGCACTGCTGGGCTCCTCGTGCTGCCAACAATTACACAAGTCTGAAGAGCCTTTTCCAAAGCATAATGAGATCTTTGAAATGCATTCTTTTTTCAAAACTTGGCTTTATCTTTAAAATGAATAATTGGGGCCAAAAACATACTACTTCAGATGGGGTTTTACCAAGGCTCTGTATAACTGAAACTTCACTTCCTAACTTTTGAATTCCAACCCCCTCGAGAAAAAGGCTAGCATTCCATTAACCTTATTGATTACTTTTAGTGCCTATGTACTAACCTTTATTTATTTGTGTACGTGGATACCTTGCTGCCACAGCCCTTAGTCTCTCAACATTCAGAAAATATTCTGATTAACCGCTCAAATCCAAATTCACACTTCTTTACATTGAACTCCATCTGCCATAGCTTTGATTACACATTTAGACTGCATATCCTTTTGTAACTTCTTGCTCTTATCTATATAAGCTACAGTGCCTAATTTAGTGTCATCTGAAAACTGGGATGTACAACTCTCTATTCTTTCATCCAAGTGATTGATATATATGGTGAAAAGCTGAGGTTCCAGCACAAATCAGTAGGCATCACCACTTATCACATCCCACCAATCAGAGTGCATACCCTTTATCCTCATGGTTACCTACAATTCTATGTGCTCTTATTTTTGCTAGTAATTTTGTGCGAATCCTTATAAAATGCCTTTTGGAAGTCCATATGGACAACATCCATGGGCACCAGTAATCTCAAAAAATTCAACCAGATTAGTCAGACATGACTAATTACTTCACAAATCCATGCTGATTATCTCTGATCACCTGGATATTTGTCCAAGTGCCCAGTCACTTTGTCCTTGACGATGGGTTCCCCACAATTGATGTTAATCTGACAGGTCTGTAAATACCTGGTTTCTCCCTACCTTCCTTTTTAAATAAAAGAGTGATATTTACAATATCCGAGACGAAGGGCATAATTCCTGAATGTAGAGAGCTTTGGAAAATTACCACCAACACATTTGCAAATTCCTCATCTATTTACTTTAAGATCCTAGGATGGAAACCATCAGGTGCTATAGATTTGTCTATGTTAAATAATTTCTGCATTACAACTTTCAAAAATTATATTAAATTGACTAAGTTCCTCCCTTGACTTATTTTTAGCTTCCATTGTACCGTTGGTATTTTGTCCTCTTTCTCCACTGAAATAACAGATACAAAGTACTCAGTGAACAAGTCTGCCATTTCCTTATTATCCATTATAATCTCGCTTGCATCCATCTTTAATGGGTCTGCATTCCCCTTTAATACTCTCTTTCTCTTAATATATTTATAAAAACATTTCTGTTAACTTTGAAATATCATGCATTTTTTCATACTCCTTTTTGCACCTTATTACTTTCTTTGTAGTCCTGTATGCACTTTATCTTGCTTTTCTGCAAGTTTTTTCTTTTAGATTGATACTGTTGCTCACCTCACTTGTCGACCACGGTTGCTTACCTGTACAGGTGGAGTTATGTCATTTAGGGTATGTACTGGTTTTGTATTCTACCAAATACTTCTTTGAATATTTTGCACTGTTTGTCTGTATGTTTACTCATTAACAGCTCAGCTCGGTTTACTGTGAACAAATCATTTCTCATCCCTTTGAAGTTTGCCTCAAGTTTAAAACTTTGGGTTGTGACTCAGTTATGTTCAGTATTTGCAAGATGCCCCCTTCCTATCAGATTGTTAATTAATTCTGGTTTGTTACTCCTCACTAAATCCAGTATGGTCTATTCCCTGGTTGGTTCTAAAACATGTTCTAGAAAACTGTCCCAAATACATTCTAGAAATTCATTGTCTTTACTACTAGAGATCCCAGTCTATCTGGAAATTAAAATCACATTGCTTTTGCTACATGTTTCCCTAATCTCCATATATCCCCCCAAATCATCAGCATCAGGAAACTGTAAACAACTCCTACCAGAGTGCTGTATCCTCGCTCCATTCCTACTCCGACATCTCCATCCTCAGCCTCCTACACTGTTCTAATGAAGCAAATGCAAGCTCAAGGAATAGTACCTCATATTTTGTTTAGGCACTTTACAGCCTTCTGGCCTCAACATCGAGTTCAACAATTTCAGATAACCCCTACCCATTTTTGGCTCCCTTCCTGCAGCCCGCCCCCCACCCCTCCCCTCATCACCGGTCAATTTTGTGTTTTTTTTTCTCTTTGTCTCCAATGGCAGCTGGTAATTATTCTGCCATTCACACCCAATTTGGACAAACCTTTCAATTCGGCCCATCATCTCTTTTGTCTCTCTAATCTCTCCTGCCTTCCACCCTATCACAGACCTTCCCTTTTGTTCTTTCTTCCCCTCCCCCTTTCAGTGCTCCTTAAGAATATTCTTTTCGAACATTCGTCAGTTCGGCCCCAAAAGTGGTCCCATTGTCCCAGGAATCTGAACCCTTCCCTTCTGCATCATCCTTCCAGCCTTGTGTTGACAATCCTAATCGTTCTCTTCTTATCCGGTCTAGTACATGGCATTGAAGTCATCCTGAGATTATTACCCTGGAGGTTCTGCTCCTTAATCTAGAATTTAACTCCTTGAAATCCATTTGTAGAACCTCAAACCAACTCAGATTTCATTAGTTCTCACATGAACGAACACCTCTGGCTGCTCGCCCTTCCATTCCTGATCCTTATGTATTTGCTCCTTGATGTACCAAAGTCTGGCACCTGGGAAGCAACATACCATTCAGGTCTCTGGATCATAACTACAAAATAAGTTATCTCCTCCCCGCCCCTCCCAACTGCCGAATACTCCACAATCACCACTTGCTATTCTTACTACTTGTATTCTTTCCCTCATGGGCAAACACTCGCTCCACAGTGCCTTGTGTTCATTCATGGTCACCCTCCTCTCACTCTTTTTGTCCACATCTCTGGAACCCAAACAGGTATACATTTTAGACAAATCCAGCTCCACTTTCTATCCTCACCTGTCGCTTCCTGTTCTGTCTAGCAATGGTCACCCAGTCTCCCATGCCAGCTTCTCTCTTCCGAGCAATCTGTAGGCTGACCAGCTCGAACATCTGCTCCAGAAAACATTCTCCCTCCGAATGATGCAAAATGTGTCCAGTCAACTCTAAAGCTGTGAAACTGTCTGCTCGAGGAGCTTTGCACAGTTCATACATGTGTATTCACCCTGCATGCTATGCAAGTCCAGCCAGGTCCAAATCATAAGAACAAGAACATAAGAAATAGGAGCAGGAGTAGGCTATACGGCCCCTCGAGCCTGCTCCGCCATTTAATACGATCATGGCTGATCCGATCATGGACTTGGATCCACTTCCCTGCCCGCTCCCCATAACCCCTTAATCCCTTATCGGTTAAGAAACTGTATCTCTGTCTTAAATTTATTCAATGTCCACATTCATGCACACATTACTCCACATTCTGATCCTGTCATATCTATTTATATATTTAACCCAACATATATTTAAGCCAATAGATTTTTTGCTATTTATTGAATTATTTCTATTTACTAGCTAAAGTGAAAACTTGGAAAAATCATTTGGTTTGGACAATAATTTCCCCGGACTGGTTGGTAATCTAACAGTTTAAAGGTTTCATACCACAACATTCAACTGATAAGCTATGAAAATTTGATTTCAGTAGCAATCCAGTATTATCGAGCAGTTGGAATCCTAGCCAAATGATTCCTGTACTAACAAGGGCTCATCTTATATACTTCCATGTATTCAGGAAGTAGTTATTTTTAATCTAACAAAGTATCCAACAGGAATTTATAATATATTACTCGAGGCAACTACTGAATTATATGATAAATAAGTTTGCAATGAAGTAAATTAAATATTTCATTCACAAATAAACCATTTGAATAATCCATTAAAAATTTTCTAAAACAAATTTAACATTGTTCAATTCTGTTTACAAGATGGCCATCTAATGTTAATTATAGTAAATGAATTTGAATAATCTTTGAAAATGCAATATTAAGAAATCATGAAACAATGTGAAGTAACTCAAATGCAGTTTTTAAATATAGAAAGCATTCCTACTTCACTATATATCGCTAAAACACATCCCGTTGAGCATTTTAAATTCTAATGCATTTTATAGGCATAACAAGGGCAACATGCTAGAGTTCAAAGTAGTCCCTCTAGACTTTCCTTTGCCTTTGAAAAAAAACTCATTAAAGAAAGTAAAATATTAAGCTAATTGCCTTGAAACAGGTCACATTTTAATGGATCGCCATGAATTGAACTTTGGTCCAAAGTATACAATCCAGTGGGAACCTCAATTAGAATGCAAACTGTTAAATGTTTTTCTACCCAAGGGGTATGAATAACTTTACAAATTTTAGTTCACTTCAATTCATACCTTTTAAGAACTTGCACACCGTTGTTCACAGTGATAAAGACCAACACCAGTTGTTGTGCGTAGCTTTCAATTTCATATCATTTCTTCTGTAAGAATGTTGGTTTTCATTATGTTCAGTGCATCAGGCCACAGGTTAATATAGTGCATGTACCATTGGAGAATAGAGTATCATAGTTCCACCACCCAAGTGTTACCAATTGAGGAATGGTGAAAACAACCAACAAGAATGTTTAAGGCAGTTATACTACATTACTGGTACATGTGGTGTGAGAAGCACAAATTAGCACGACCAGAGTTATACTCTGGGCTATGACTTATCCATTACCCAACAAGAGAAAGCTCTGTGCATGCTCTCCCAGTGACTATGCATTTATGTTAACAAGACTGTGATCAGTAGCATTTGCTTTTTCATTACATTGAAAATGCTCAAGAGTCCACAAAGTCCAATGGACTGCCCGAGTACTTTTTACAAACTAACTTCACTCTAAACCGAATTTCCCACCAATTCGATTCAGTGTTCTCGGATGTCAGTTCGAAACTGACTATTGCCATTTTTGAGCCTTTGCGCACTGAATCGAAAGTGGCATTCAGTAACCAATTGCCGAGCGTTCTGTTCAATCCTTTTAACTTAACATTATGATTCTTACAACCTTTACTATTAGGTCTTGATTTCAATGAACTTACACAACTTCAATTGCAACAACAACTTTTATTTTATATACCACCTTTAACGTCCCAAGGCGCTTCACAGGAGTATTGCAAGACAAAAAACTTGCAATATTAAGGAAACCATTACAATAACAAAAACAAAGATTTGACTTCAATTATCAGCCAATTTTGAAATGAAAAAAGTCAGAATTAAGTCAAAAAGGGGGAAGAAAGCAAACCAATTCTTAAAAGAAAGTCAAGTTTTTTTCCCTTAGGGCTGGTCGCTTGTGGAAAAATATATCTCCAGATACTGTAATGGTAAATCGATAGGAAGGTATCGAGACAATATATAACTTAAATCTAGAGAAAGCTGGTGAATTAGTGACTGATATAATGGCCCAGAAATCACGGCCTCCCCGGGTCCGTACGAAGTTTCTACGGACCCAGGAAGGCATCAGAAAAGCAATGCGCAGGCATGAAAAACGGCTTTTCTGATCTGTCAAGTTTCTGGCTTGACAGATCCTCCGCATCTCAGGAGCGAGGACATTTGCAAGGGTAAGATTGCGGGATTTACGCATACCTTGCCCAGCAAATGTCCTCAAAATTCTTGCGCCTGATAAAAGGCGCATAATCTACTTTTACAGGCGAAAGAGTTTTAAAATACACAAAAACATTTTAAAATAAAGTTATAAAAACACATTTTGTTAAAAACCTTCCCCACCATGGTAAGCTTATTTTAAAGCATAATTTAAAAAACATTTTTTTAAAAATCGGGAATACATATATATTCTTAATACATTAATAACTAATTTAAATTACTAAAAATAAGTTGTGCATTTTTTCTATCTTTTATTAGTGTTTTGAGGGTGTTTCTCATTCATAGTAATAGGAGTTCCAGACTTACGAAGCTCCTATTACTATGAATGAGAATATACTGCACCTGATTGGCTGCCCAGAGCCATGTGACTCCAGCTCCAGGCCTGCAGACGTTCCAACATGCACGCACTGCAACGCGGTCAGGAGAGGCCTCCGGACTGGGATCGCCCGTGGCCGCAGCAGCTTCAGGTAGGTGCGTATCTTTTCTCTTATTTTTAGTTGAACGCTCGCGGGAAGAAGAAACAGGGATTTCTGAGCCAATGGAACTTAAAGGATGACTGGAAGATTTAGGGCACTGGACCCCTTGTGATACCAATTTATTTGGCAGAAAGGATCTCTCGAGATCTAGCCATTTTCCTATCTTGTGGTTTAGACTTCACATACAATTACTCTTCTCCTATATTCCCAACTTCCTTCCTACAACCATCTGACTACAATATCTATCCTTGTACTATTGCTTCCAATGTTCTAATGCACGCCATGCGTTTGTCCTTTGAATCGCCTTGAGACATCTGGTTCCTTTAAAAGGTATTATATAAATGCAAGTTGCGGATATGTTAGGGAAATTAATGTCACTTCAAATACAATTCAAATAAACTTGATTTCTGTCAAGTGGTGGCTGCCCATAATACAATGCATTTCAACATGCATATGCAAACTTTGTGTGGTTCAATTAAAGTTGTCACAGAAAAAAAACAGAAACCATGAAATACGTGAAAGTCCCTGAACTGCATGGAGTTTTCCAACTTAGCAATCTCCACTCCAGATTGTTTAGGGGTGAAACTTTATTTATAAAAGTTACACTTCCATTATTTGTTTTTCTGTTTATGGTTATTCATCCACAAGAGCCAAAATATATTCAGGCTGCTTTTGTAAAAAGCTGTAGCACCAGTGTAATGTGTGATAAATATGAGCTCACATGGGCAATTTTCCACTTCTTCAGGTCCCAATACAGCCAGGCTCCCTGGAGGCAATATCAAATAGAGATGGAGTGCATCAGTTTAGTGAGGAAAACAACCAATTAAGTCAATTGTACTGCCTCATATACTGGCAGAAGTCGACTTAAGTCTAGGACGAGTGCCTGACTGCTTCAGTTAAGAGAATGGTGCATGATGGGATGGGGATGGATGAGGAGGAGGAAAGGGGAATGTATCATTTTAAAAACAATTCAAAGATTAAAATTTTATGACAGTTTGCTTATTAATCTGAAATAATCAATAAAGGTATGATCAAACTGCACCATGAACAAATGAAACTATAACTGACATTGCAAAAATTTAGCAACAATTTATTTTCTAGTATTTTGTACAGGTACTCACCTGACCAAGCGAAGAGAGTCTTTTCGAATATTAACCAAACTGCGCAAAGTCTTCACAGGCTCGTGAGCAGCTGGCGTCACGTATGGAAACTAAGATTTTTAAAAAGTCATATCAAAGTATAAGCACAATAGTCTACAGTAAAAAGATAACATTTATGACAATAAAGAAAACTTTGGAAGTATCTGGTCAGTATTAGGTTGCATGCATTTACTAGCTCCAGTCTACAGGGAAGGAAGGAAAATTCAGCAGGCACAGTACGGCAAAATCATCTCATTTGACAAATTCAAGATTAGATTAACATACATCAAGTTAGGCTCTGTGTATACCAAGGATACATTTTGGACCAGAGGCAGAGGGAAACAGTGCTAGAAAATAAGAATCTCAGCGCATCACCAAAATTACCATATATACACGTGTATTAAAAGATGCCCGAAACACAATTTCTACAAGCTTTTAATTTTAGCTTACTGATGTTGAAAAGCAACTAAAAGCATCCGTTTTCCAGAATTTGAAATAAAAATTAGCATGTTACATCTAAAGTAACGGAGAGGGTCGATGAGGGTAGTGCGGTTGATGTGTATATGAACTTCCAAAAGGCATTTGATAAAATACCACATAATAGAATTGCTAGCAGAATTGAATCCCATGGGATTAAAGGGGCAGTGGCAGCATGGATACAAAATTGGTTAAGGGTCAGAAAGCAGATAGTGGTGAACGGTTGTTTTTCATACTGGTGTCCCCCAGGGGTTGTTTTGCTAATGACCTGGACTTGGGTAGACAGAGCATAATTTCAAAGTCTACAGATGACACAGAGATGGCAAAAGAACCAGAGGAGAGATGATGAGAATTTTTTTTTCTACGCAGCAAGTTATGATGATCTGAAATACACTGCCTGAAAGGATGGTGAAAGCAAATTCAATAGTAACTTTCAAAAGGAAATTGGATAAATATTTGAAACAGAAAAATGTGAATTGCTATGAGGAAAGGGCAAGGGACTGGGGCTAATTGGATAGCTCTTTCAGATAGCCAGCATAGGCATGATGGGCAGACTAGCCTCCTTCTGTGCTGTATGATTCTATAAAGTTGATCAGTATAAAAGCAAGCACTGAAAAACACGAGGGCAGCCAATAAAAATCAATCTTCAAACACTCAAAGCTAAAAATTAGTTCAAAGCCTATAGATGTGTACAAATATATCACAATTTAATCAATGTAATTTGGTCCAAGATTATGTATAAAATATATGATAGGAGTCAGACAAGAGATATCATTGTAATTTTCTAAGCAAAGGAAATAATAGAATTATTGTTCAATTCCATTTCACTTTCACGCCTTACTGGGAAAGGTGGAACTGTGTGTGCATATGATACCAAAGTGTGCAGTAGACTTGTTCATATTCAGTGTTTAAATACCATTCAGCAGCCTTTCCATTGTAGCTAGGCCATGGAACAGAACTCATAGTTTGAGTCTTGGCATGAAAAGCACTTGTAACTGTCCCCAGTGTAATAAGTAGACAATGATGCCTTTAGTTCAAAATACAAATGGAAATGTTTAGCATTTTACTATGTTTCACCATTTTGAATAAATGTTACATATATCATTTGTAAAATCACATTGTACAATTTCAAAATTTGTGCAAGGTGATTTTACAAAATTCTATATTAAAGAAAGACTTGCATTTATATAGCACCTTTTCATGATCTCGGGACATTCCAAAACACTTTACAGCCAATGAAGTCACTATTATAATGTAAAAACGCAGCACCAAATGCCCTACAGACAGCAATGGGATAAATATTGGCCAGGACACTAGATGGAACTCCCTTGCTCTTCTTCAAAATAGTGCCATGGGATCTTTTATGTCCACCCGAGAAGGCAGACGTGTCCACAGTTTAACGTCCCATGCAAAGGATAGCACCTCTGACAGGGCAGCACTCCCTCAGTATTGCAATGGAGTTTCAACCTAGATTTTTCTACTCAAGTCTCTGGAATGGGACTTGAACCCACAACCATCTGACTCAGAGGCAAGAGTGCTACAACTGAGCCACAGCTGACACTATAACTTCATGTTCTCCCCATGTCTAACAAAACTGTCCACTTCATACTTTGGGAGGGTTGACTGCACATGCCCTAATGCCTCAGTTGGTAAAACGAATTAGGAAGGTCCATGTACAACCCCTGGTCTGTGTTGAGTTAGCCGGACTAGCAGTAAAACAACTGCAATTGGCCTCAACAGCTTGGACTAAGAGAAGGAGGAAAATCAGCCGGTACTCCAGTCCTGATTACTATCCCATGACTCCTGGGGAAAGATGCTGGTGTATGGATATCAGGTGAAGGTCTGCAACAAGGCTCCTACAGCCTGTCAACACTCACCATCTGGGTTCACATTTGAAGAAAAGCCACTTGAACGAAGTACCGAGTGTGGCTGGTAACAGTCTCTCACAGTATTTCATAAATTCATGTCTATTCCAACTTTACTAAACTCTCAATATTGGTGACAAACAGGCAGACTGCAGCAGTTCAAGGCGGCGGCTCACCACCAACTTCTCAAGAACCATTAGGGATGGGCAATAAATGCTGGCTTTGGAATAAAAAAAAACAGGCACCAAATCATCTGAATTTTATTAATTACCTCAGATGTTCCCTTTTCCTACTGCACAAAAACATATAAATCATCTTCAATAGACTTCAACTGTTTAAATACATTAAAATGAATGAACTGGTAGGAAAATATCCTTTGTAAAAGGAATGCTGCCATAAAAACAAACGCACAGTAACTGGTGGCACTGTCTCTCTTTTTAAAGAAACTTGAAATTTCTAATGTGTTTCCATGATCAACTCAGACTGTAAAGCCCTGAAAACCAATCAGAGCAAAGATGAAAAACCATCCTTCAAGACACTACTGATATTCTTTTGTTCTCTGGAAATATGCATGGAAGGCTCATTTACACTACGAGTTTGCCAACACTGTCCTGTTGTAGTTGGCAGTAAAAATGCAAAATTACTGAACTCATAGGCAATGAGCACTAAAGTTATGAATAGGCTTCTGAAAGTACCTGCAATAAAACGCAAATGGCACCAACAGTGGGGAGCCAAACAAACATGACTGCAGTCAGACCGAGCAGCTGCAGTACCCCGCTCCCCTCTATACAGGAGGCGAGTCACGTTTTGCTACCACACATCTGTACTAAGCTTCCCCAATCATTGAAAAAGTTACAGGGTTCAAAGTGGAACAATTCTTTTAATTGTACTTATTCACCTAGTTACATGCTCATCGTCAGGTACTGCCACTTTTCATTTGCTGCTGCACACCTGTTTCAACAACATAAAGGCTCACCTTTGAATTTCCCCTCTCTGACCCCGAACGATCAGTCCACAGCAAAGGCCTGAGCTTTATCCCCTTTCGAGCTCGGCACGGTGCTGAGCTCTTTTTCCATCGCCTTCATCTCTGTGCCCATTTCTTTGGCCAGGAGACTTCCCGGCGCACAGCAGACCCTTTCTCCCACTTTCAGAATTCTCGTTATACCTGGACCCCTCCCTCTGGCCTCTAACCTTCACTAGATCTTCAGCGTGACACTGGTAGTCTCAATTTCTCTGCTTCTCTCACTCCAATTTACCTCCCTCTGAACTTGCAGCACTCTGTTCTCTCCGATCCAATCCTAACATTGTCATTAAACGTGCTGACAAGGGCGGCACTGTTGTTGTTTGGCAAACCAACCTCTACCTTGTGGAGGCTGAACACCAACTCTCCGATACCTCCTTCTACCTCCCCCTAGACCATGACCCCACTACCAAACATCAAGTAATCGTTTCCAAGACTGTCACTGACTCTCATCTTCTCTGGAGAACTTCCCTCCACAGCCACCAACCTGCCCGCTTCTACCTCCTTCCCAAGATCCACAACAGGACCCATCGTTTCAGCCTTTTCTTGCCCCACGGAACTAATTTCCTCCTATCTCGACTATGTTTTCTCCCCTTGCCCAGTCTCTTCCCACCTACAACCGTGACTCTTCCAACAACCTCTGCCACTTTAACGGTTTCCAGTTTACTGGCTCAAACTGTCCCCTTTTCACCATCCCTCTACACTTCCATCCCCCACCTGGATGGCCTCAGGGCGCTCCGCTTCTTCTTCTTCAAATAGAGGCCCAACCAGTCCCCATCCACCACCACCCTCCTCCGTCTGGCTGAACTTGTTCTCACATTGAGCAACTTCGGCTTTGACTCCTCACTTCCTCCAAATTAAAGGTATTTGTTATGGGAACCCATATGGGTCCTAGCTATGACTGCCTTTTCATAGGATATGTGGAACAGTCTTTATTCCGGTCCTACTCAGGTCCCCTCCCTCACCTCCTTTTCTGGTACAATGACTGTGTCGGTGCAGTTTCCTGCTCTCACCCTGAACCAGAAAATGTCATTCACTTTGCTTCCAATTTCCACCTTTCCCTCACCTCCACATGGTCCATCACCGACTCTTCCTTTCCTCAACTTCTCGGTCTTCATTTCTGGCGATAGGCTATCGAAAACCTGACTCTCACAGCTACCAGGACTATACTATCTCCCGCCTCGCTTCCTGTAATGACTTTATTCCAGTCTCCCAGTTTCTCCGTCGCATCTGTTCTGACAGTGCCACCTTCCATACTCGTGCTTCCGATAGGTCTTCTTTTTTCCTCAACTGAGGATTCCCCTCTACTATAATAGGCATGGCCCTCAACAGCGTTCATTCCATTTCCTGCACTTGTGCTCTCGCTCCTTTCCATCCCTCCCAGAACCACGGAACGGATTCCCTTGTCCTCGCCTTTCAGCCCACCAGCCTCCACATTCAACGGATCATCCTGCACCACTTCCGCCAACTCCAGCGTCATTCCTCCACTGAACACATCTCCCCCTCCCCTTTCAGCGTTCCAAAAGGGACCGCTCCCTCTGCAACACCCTGGTCCATTCCTCAATCACCCCCTTCCATTCCCACGGCCCCTTCCCATGCAAGTGCAGGAGATGCAACATCTGTCCTTTTACCTCCTTCCTTCCCACCATCCAGGTAAACACTCCTTCCAGGTAAAACAGCGATTTACTTGTACTTCTTGCAATTTAACATACTATATTCGCTGCTCACGATGCGGTCTCCTCTACAATGGGGAGACCAAACCCAGATTAGGTGACCACTTTGCGGAATATCTCCGTTCAGACTATAAGCGTGACCTCGAGCTTCCGGTCGCCTGTCACTTTAATTCTCCGCTCCACTCCCACTCTGACCTTTATATCCTCGGCCTCTTACACTGTTCCAACGAAGTTCAACATAAGCTCGAGGAACAGCATCTCAACTTTCCATCATCATCATAGGCAGTCCCTCGAAGCAAGGGTGACTTGCTTCCATGCCAAAAAGGGATGACTTCACAGGAGTTTCAATGAAGGACCTAATATTCCAGATCCCGAACTATATTGTGAAGGGTGGAAGATGCCTGTGCGTGGATTTTTTTTAATTTTTTTTTTTTTTTTTAAAAACATGAGGTGGCCGTTGCACACCAGCCACCACACGGGCTTGACAGAGCTAGGTCTTGGTCCAGTGGCAAGGATTACCCAAGACTAACTGGAGACCAGCTCTGCTGCACAGACCGAGCGCGCACATATCGTAGTGTGGGCTGGCCCGTGCTGCCCCTGAGCCCTCCCCTCTTCTGGGCCCCAGATTCACGCCACTCCTGGGCCCCGGTCACTTCCCTCTATGAACGGAATAGAGAGTTACACGGATAAGAGTTAGATGAGGAAAGACAGGAGGAGGCTGGATTGGAGCATAAATGCCAGCATAGACAGGTTGGGCTAAATGACGTGGCAGATGGAGTTCAATGTAGAAAAGTGTGAGATCAGCCATTTTGGATCAAAGAAAGATAGATCAGGGTATTTTATAAATGACGAGAAACTAGGAACTGTGGAATAACTTTCCATTAGGCACTTTATTTACAGTCTTCTGGACTCAACATTGAGTTCAACAATTTCAGACCACTGTCCCTATTTTTTCAAATGGCAGCTGTTGATTCTGCCATTCCCATTTACACCTCTTTTAGACCAATCTTTTGTTTCTTTACTTGTCCTATTACCATCTCCTTTTGCTTTGCACAATCGTATTTCTTTTTCAATTTAATCTCTCCTGCCTTCCACCATATCAGATCTTCCCTTTTGTTCTTTTCTCCCCTCCCCCTTTCCCTGGCTCTGCACTTGCTTAAAATCTGTTACATCTCTAACTTATTCCAGTTCTGACAAAATGTCATTGACCTGAAATGTTAACTCTGTTTCTCTCTCCAGATGCTGCCTGACCTGCTGAGTAATTCCAGCATGTTCTGTTTTTATTTTATATTATAAAGGCTCACATCTCTCCTGTGGTACCTTATTAAGTTGATTCCACTGCTGCCTGCTCGAATGAAGTCAGCACATCTTCCATAATAGTGTCTCATTCCACTCCGGATCATCAGCATGGGTGTGGCCCAAAGCTCTATTCCTGGATCTTTCCTTTTCTCTGTTTGGATGCTGTCCTTTGGTGACATCATTCACAGGCATGGGGTTAGATTTCACAAACATGCTGATGACATGTAGCGACTGGGTCGGCAAGAATTTTCTTCAGTCAACATTCAACTCCCACCAAAAACTCAATACCTTACCTCAACTCCATCCCGGACCTGCCAGCTGCTCAAGAGAAGTCCCACAATACGAAAACTCGACATCCTATTCAACCCCGAGCAGAACTTCAATCCCACATTATAGCCTACACTAAAACCACCTCCACAACATATCCATCTTCATCCCTACCTCATTCATAATGCCACTGAAACACTTATCCGTGTCTTTATCACCTGCAGACTCTTCGTCTTGGCTTTCCAAAGTCCATCTTTAACAAATTGAACTCATCCAATCCTTTGTTGACACTAACTCCAAATTACCCTTTCCTGTTTGATCTTCATTATCTATCGTTCAATACCTCAATCTCAAAATCCTTCGTAATTCACAAGTCCTTGCATGGCCTCTCTCCTCCATATATCTTTGTAACCTCCTCCAGCTCCAAGTTCCTGTAGCTCCCACTATTCTTTTGGCCCCAGCTTCTTTTTCAACAACCTCTGCTCCACCTTCAGTCGCAGAGCTTTCAGTTTTCTTGGCCCCAGCTTTCAGGTACGCTCCTTAAAACCCTTCACCTTTGCTACCTTTCTCCCTTCTTCAAAAGCCTTCTCAAAACCTCCCTCTTCAATTATGTCTTTGGTCGGTGTTTGTTAATATTTGCCTCTGAGCGCTACGAGATGTTTTATTATAGTAAAGGCACTATACAACGGCAAGTTTTTGTTGTTGGCTATGAGTCTGCATTTACTTGTAATTGGAATGAAACCAGAAGGAAGGAATTTAATTTGTGTGGGGTGGGAGAAGAGGAAAAGAGAAGAGGGTTTAAACAACAATGTTCCCTTATGAGTACAGTACAAGCTTAACATTGTTATTGTGCTGCATCAGATTAATGGTTGTTATTGAATATACAATACCTGTACAGGGCGATTTCCCAAGAAATTCAAGTCCATATTCTCACCAAACAGGTATCCCTCCGGATGTGGTGTATCAAACTTCTCACCACCCATGAAGAAATGACTTGCAAAGTAATTCCCTGGAATATCAAATAACAATCTAGTTATAAACAGTACAGTAAAAACAGTTTTTAAAATATCAAATGAAAGTGGAGATAGAAAGCATTTAATATAATGAATGCAACTGTTAATATTATTAAACACAGTTTCTTCACTACAGAAATAATTGTATTTAAACAATAAAGTTATGGAATAAATGGGCAGACTCACTCAAAACTCACAAGATTGGCTGTTATGGAAACAAAGATTAAATTAATCTATAAAATGTTTTGAGACCATCCATCACACTCCAAGTGTAATTTCAGATCACACATTTTGAAGTATGAAAAGTATTTGAAAAAAGTAATTTCATATTTTTTTCATGTGGGGCGAAGCCAAAAAGTACCCTGATGTGCAAAAATCCCTCAACAAATAGCAAACAAACCAGATTGACCTCAGTCTGTTTATTTGCAGCAATTAGACATTACAGTCTTAAAAGTACAGAGAAACATAAATGAAGCTTCACCTTAGCAGCAGAATACATAGGTCCCGAACTTGGTGGCCTTACCACCCACTGCCGCTGGCTGCCAACCAGTTTTTTGGGCGGTCTCCCCTCGGTGCCAGTTTCCACTAGGCCGCCCACCAGCGGGAGGGTAGGACCGCTGGGAGCCACCCGCTGACGGCTGCTAGTGTGCAAGGCATGTAAATGTCCTCCCGCCCGTCGAGCTAGCAGATTCCTCTGGGCGGGAGTCAGCGGCAGCAGGGGGAAGGACCACTGCGTGGAGGCAGGTCTAACAGGTACAAAGACCTGCAAGAAAAGGTTAGTGAACTTATTTTATTTTTTTCAGCGATTTATGTGGATTGGGTCCCCTGAAGGTCTTCCAGTGTTTTTTTTTGTGTAAATGTTTATTTTTATGTGCTCCTCCCCTCCCTGGACCCGACTCAATCCTCGGCGGCACTTTGGCGAGGATTGCATTTGCCACCGAGATTGGGAGCTCCCGCCCGCTACCTTCCAGATTCACGGCGCAAGTCCCTTTTTTGCTACCGGGTGGTCTTTCAAGGCCTTTTTCATGAAACTCCCACCCAAAGTACTGTCAGGTATCTCGGCGGTCCTTTGGGCGGAACTTAGCTTCCACCAAGTTCGGACCCATAGTCTATTACATGGTATAATGCTAGTCGTAAAACACTCAACTAACTCGCTATGCACAATGCCACAGATATCAGCTGATCTTTATAATAAAATTTCTATCGTTTACATCATGCCCGTTTGTCATTGTTTATCTTCCCTTTATTCAGTCAAGTACTCTTGCTCTCTTCCTCATTTGTGCTTTCAGTTTTTCTTCTTTCTAATTAGCTATTTTTGATTTTCGTTTACCAAATATATTGTGCAAAACCTTTCTCCCCGTTACAATGTTCTACCCAAAAATATTCCAGCAAAAAAACTCTCAAATGCAGCATGATGATGGATCCTCAGTAATCCACTCCATTCCCTATAAATGTGAAACACATTTTTTTTCAAAACACAAGATTACCTAGAAATATGGTTTTCGCCTCCTTCAACCAGCCTTTCCACAAACATTAACATCCAGGGACCTCTTCTGCTCAATATCAAGAACCATATCCAGCCAGCTATCTCCCCATCTTTGGAAGCTCAATGTGTCCTCACGTTAGCCAACAAAATGCCCATGTGTAGCAGTCAGTCTCCAATGTAAATAACTATAATTCCCAAGTCACCCCTTTGAGCCACAGTTCCAATACGGGCACTTCAGCTATGGTTGTGGGGGGGGGGGGGGGGGGGGAGGTGAGAAAGAGAGGGGGAGAGAAAAGGGAGAGAGACCCCGAGAATGGGGGGTAATGAGAGACACAAAGAAGCTCTCAAACAAAGAAGAAAAAAGGACAGAGAACTTTTAAGCACTGGGTAAGGGTGAGGGACAGAGACCCACTTGTGGACATAGTTTGGGGGAAGGAGGGTTTGATGCTAGACAGACAGAAACTGATGGGGTAAGGGTGGGAAAGACAGACAGTGATAGCAGTGGTGGGGGGTGGGAAGAGAACATGATAAATACCCTATAAGGAAAGAGAGACACAAATTCTATTATGGGAGGAGAATCCCTGGTTCGGCTCAGCACAGGAGGAACAGCTGCTGTTGAGCTGAGTCAGCTCAGGTTATGAAATAGGGAGAGGGGCAGAGCACGATTCGCAACTGTCAGCTGCCATTTCTCACCTGCAAAACGGACAGCCGAAAATTGGGGGAAAACAGGTCAGCCAGGTTGGCCCCATTGACACTCAACACCAGCCTGATGAGGTGGCCCAGTAAATGGGCTATCAGCACACACACCCATTTCTGGCAGAAGGCTGCTTAAATATGCAAGTTGGGGGTCCTACGCCATTTGTGGGAATTGACATTTTTAATTTTTATCTTTGTGGGCCAGGAGAAGCAGGGGTTCTGGATTTCTCACCTTCCCACAACCAGCAAGCTGCACTGGGGGGGGGGGGGGGGCACCTTTTTTTATACCCAAAGCTCACTGGTAGCCGTCAAATGAGGTCTGAACTGAAAATGGTTTGAGGTCCCGATGCTTTTGGGCAGGGAGCTTGGCCACTCTACCAGCTTTGTGCCTGTTTCGGGCATAGGTTGAATACAGGCCTCAAAGTATTCTCACTGTGGACACTACTACAGGAAATCCTGTACACCCTGACTGCATTGAACATTTCCAAAAATGTTCTTGCACAAATCAGTTTTATTCAGCATAGACATATTTTATTTAAACCTGGCAGCAATGAGATTTTAAAAATCCATTTGATTCAACCAACTGCGTTATGCAAAATGGGCATTACTAAGCTGGAAATCAGACAGAATAAAATATTGTATGATAATTGGTTGCTGCTGCTGCAATTGATCATTTTGCAGGCCTCCAGCGGTCACATTTTACACGTCACCTTTCCGTTACTACTTCAACATTGAGAAAATACACTATTCAAGTGTGAAAAGGTTGGAGTTACAGGAATCAACAATAATTAGAATATATATTGCAACCAAATAATAAAGTAGAAACGAGACAGTGAAATTGGTGCATGAAGAGTGCAATGCCAGATAAGGGATGATCCAAGGCATTTAAAAAAATGTATTCTTGATATATGCCATATAGAAATACTGGTTGGTAGCCTTCATACTTGAGAGTCCATACCCAACTCCAGGACTTAGCATTGCATTGATGGAGATATCATCCATCAAATTAAGTGTGTATCATGTGCTTGTTTCAGGCCAATGTTAAACATCTTATGATATTATGCAAAGAAGAGCAGGGAGTTCTCTCGGGTGTCCTGGCCAACATTTCTCCTTGAATGACTATCAAAAACAAATTTACTGGTTCTTCATCTTATTGTTGTTTGTGGAATCTTGCCACGTGCAGAACGGCTGCTACATCACTATACTCCTAAATCCAGCAAGTCAGGACTACAGAAACAGCATCCAAGGAGCATAGAGGGAACCCAAAATCATGTTTCTGCATTTTTGCCCATACCGGCACCTTATTTTTTTGCTGTATACTAGTTTACAAACAACATTTCTGCATTGATGGTACCTGTACTGTTTTCTTTTGGGTGGCCAACTCCATCTTTCAAAAGTTTGGGACCGTCAATATTTGCAGGGATCATCCACACACAAAAGTTTCAAAGCTGCTGACTGAGGACTGCGCACTTACCTTAAATGCGCTCACTTTGCGCGCTGGAAACGGCGCCGAAAAAAAGGGGCCCAATCCTGCCCGCTCTGCCAAGTCTCCGGTATCCCAGCATGGTGTAGCTAGTGAAGTGGGGGGCAGAGCAACAGGCCAGCGCAGAAAGCACTGCCGGCAGCTGCGCACATGCGCAGTGAAGTCTGCGTGCATGCGCCTGCCTTCCCAGCACGCCCTGTGGGCTGTGAACAGGACCCGATGCTCGCAGCCCCTATCCCCGGCCGAAGAGACGCCTGATCTTCGCCGCACCCTATCCCCGGTCGAGTGTCTCCCGCCCCGACCGACTGACTTCCCGGGCCGAGGTAGAACTTCAGTTTTATTTTTTATTTATTGGTGGTTGTGCTTGAGAGTTTTGACTGAGGGGGGGGGGGGGGGGGGGGGAGGAGGAGGAGAGTTTTTTCGGGGGAGGGGGGTGAGGAGGAGGAGAGCGAGAAAGAGTGTTTGGGGGGGGGTGGGGGGGCTTCAAAAAAAAACTTGATTCTGGCATAAAGGTAGGACTTCTATTTTTTTTATTTGTTATTGATTGATTGCTTATTACTTTTTGTAGTTTGTTTAGTGCTTTGTAAGTCTTGGTGCAGGTCCTCAGCTTCCTTCTATTTTTTATTTGTTATTGAATGCTTATTTTTGTGCTTTGTAAGACTTGGTGCTTTAAATGTACTAACCTGCGCCGATTTCTTAACTGCCCGCAATGTTTTTCAGAGCTGGCCACATACGCTGACCTAAGTCGATTTGGAGTAAGTTTTAGCTGGCCAAAGTGGCATAAATGGCCAAAACTGGTGTAAGTGGCTGGGAACGACCCCTTTTGAAAAAAAAAACTAAAAAAAAATCGTACCGAATTGACTTACTCTGGAGCAAATTTTGGGGGGGAAAATGGCATTTTTAAACTTACGCCAGAAAAAACTTACTCCAGAAAAATTGGTCAAAATTGGGCCCCTAAATAGGAGTTACAAATGTCTGTTCACAAACATTTTCGTAAATCTACTTGATAACAGGCAGCATTGATCTGATGTGCAGTATTCTGAAACCTAGAATCTGCAGTACTTGTATGGTTAACACACCAGTTTGACACAATTTCCAAATTTACCACACTTAAAACAAATGGATTTGTATGGTGCTTCGTTTATTCAGCATACAACATGTTCTGCCAAGAGATCTTTTCTATATTTGCAATTCAATGAACGAGCTGTTGAGAACTTGAAAAATTGCCAACAAACAATCATAATCTCTTTTGTAAATGCCATTCGTATTTCAAATTCAATTTACTATTTCCATGTGTTCTTTAATCGAAGGTCTGTTCCAAGCTGCATCAATCAGCTCAACATAGTATCCAAAAGGGAAAAGATACCATCATTGAAAGCAGGCATTTTCATTCTGCTTCAGTCACTTAAGATTTTTCTTACAATAAATTGTTATTTTTATGAGGAATACAATACTATATTAAACAAGGCCCTAGATGCTCTAATACTTCTGTTGCTATATAGCGACGTGCTTAAGACTAGCAAATGTAACAAGTAGAATGGTGCAAATTGATTTTGTGCATGCCAGATCAGTGTCTTGTTTACACTTAAACTGTAGTCACCAAATATTCTGCCATATAGATTTTACATTATTGAAGAGACTGCAATGGATCTTCCACTCAATCCCATTTTGACCATAGAAGCTGGTTTCTTACATTTACAGCAACAACTTGCATTGATATAGTACTTTTAATGTAGTAAAATGTCCCAAGACGCTTCACAGGAGAGAGTTAGTAAACAAAATTTGACACGGAGTCAATAAGGAGATATTGGGCAGGTGACCAAAAGTTTGGTCAAAATGGTAGGTTTTAAGGAGCATCTTAAAAGGAGGAGAGGTGGAGAGGTTTAGGGAGGGAATTCCAGAGCTTAGGTTCTAGGCAGCTGAAGACATAGCTGCCAATGGTGGAACGATTAAAATCAGGGACCCGCAAGAGTCAGAGATCTCGGAGAGCTGTGGGGCTGGAAGAGGATTCAGAGATAGGGAGGGGCAAGGCCATGGAGGGATTTGAAAACAAGGATGAGAATTTTAAAATAAGGCCAGACCAGAGCCATTGTAGGTCAGCGAGCACAGGGGTGATGGATGAATGGGACTTGATGTGAGTTAGGATGCTGGCAGCAGAGTTTTGGATTAGCTCAAGTTTATCAACAGTTTTTGCATTCAGTAACAATGCTGGCAACAAACTTTTAAAACACGCTTCTCTTTCCTACTATCAACTTTATCTTGCAATTGAGTTTTCTTTCTTTTCCAAATGTATCCCCTCCTGAAGGCACTGGCTTGTGCTGGTGTGTGGCTCCAACAGTTCTACCCTAAGATTTCATTCTTAATTGATAAGAAGTTTTGCCAAGTTATTCACATCCCAGCTTCTTCCTAACCTCAGTGTCCATGATGTGCAGTTTCCAGCAGCGGTTACTGAACAGCAATCAGGGATGGAAGCCCTTGCTGCATTTATTTTTCCGCTGGCCTGATCCTCATGGCCGCATCTAGTGACACCACTATTCCAGGCCAGAGTGCAGATGATTGGCTGAGAGTGATGGATTGATTTCACACATATAATTTATATGCAACAATCCTCCACTCACTGCATTTTGCTGGAGAAATCACCGGGGCCGAAATTCAGGCCTGCCAGAAAGCTGGCGCACTTACCGTTTTTTTAAATTGCTTTTACCGCCGTCTCAGAAGAGGTCGACTCTTGATCGATATTCAGGTCTTCGTCTTTTTTTTTTCCAAGCGCACCAGAAGTCAGCCATAATAGGGGCGGAAGTGCGGTGGTAAGTGCTGGTGAGGGGCGGAACTGGAGGCGGTGGTGACATCATTGCGCGTCTGCGTCACCACGTCTTTCCCCTTCTTTAAAGGGGAGAGAATTGGCTAATCTTTAGGATCGGCCACTGGGCCACCAGAGGGGTTACTAGGCTGCCTGTTGGCGGCCCAGCTGACCCAGGGGCATAATAGTCCAGCTGACATGGAAATTGGCCGGCAAAAAAAATTAATTGGCGGCGGCGGCATCGGACCCTTACCTTTAATGGCTGCCGCACAGCCAGAGCTCACAGAGGGAATAAGAACAAAAGAACATAAGAATTCGGAGCAGGAGTAGGCCATCGAGCCCCTCGAGCCTGCTCCGCCATTCAATAAGATCATGGCTGATCTGGTCGTGGACTCAGGTCCACTTACCCGCCCTCTCTCCGTAACCCTTAATTCCCTTATTGGTTAAAAATCTATCTATCTTTGACTTGAATACATTCGATGAGCTAGCCTCAACTGCTTCCTTGGGCAGAGAATTCCACAGATTCACAACCCTCTGGGAGAAGAAATTCTTTCTCAACTCGGTTTTAAATTGGCTCCTCCGTATTTTGAGGCTGTGCCCCCTAGTTCTAGTCTCCCTTACCAGTGGAAACAACCTCTCTGCCTCTATCTTGTCTATCCCTTTCATTATTTTAAATGTTTCTATAAGATCACCCCTCATCCTTCTGAACTCCAACGAGTAAAGACCCAGTCTACTCAATCTATCATAAGGTAAGCCCCTCATTTCTGGAATCAGCCTAGTGAATCGTCTCTGTACCCCTTCCAAAGCTAGTATATCCTTCCTTACGTAAGGTGACCAAAACTGCACGCAGTACTCCAGGTGCAGCCTTACCAATACCTTATACAGTTGCAGCAAGACCTCCCTGCTTTTGTACTCCATTCCTCTCGCAATGAAGGCCAACATTCCATTCGCCTTCCTGATTACCTGCTGCACCTGCAAACTAACCTTTTGGGATCACAAGGACCTAAAAGAGTTTCATGCACAAGGACTCCCAGGTCCCTCTGCACCACAGCATGTTGTAATTTCTCCCCATTCAAATAATATTCCCTTTTACTGTTTTTTTTCCCCCCAAGGTGGATGACCTCACACTTTCCGACATTGTATTCCATCTGCCAAACCTTAGCCCATTCGCTTAACCTATCCAAATCTCCTTGCAGTCTCGGAGTCCTCCACACAACCCGCTTTCCCACTAATCTTAGTGTCATCTGCAAATTTTGTTGCACTACACTCTGTCCCCTCTTCTAGGTCATCTATGTATATTGTAAACAGTTGTGGTCCCAGCACTGATCCCTGTGGCACACCACTAACCACTTATTTCCAACCAGAAAAGGACCCATTTATCCCGACTCTCTGCTTTCTGTTCGCCAGCCAATTCTCTATCCATGCTAATACATGTCCTCTGACTCCGCGTACCTTTATCTTCTGCAGTAACCTTTTGTGTGGCACCTTATCGAATGCCTTTTGGAAATCTAAATACACCACATCCATCGGTACACCTCTATCCACCATGCTCGTTATATCCTCAAAGAATTCCAGTAAGTTAGTTAAACATGATTTCCCTTTCATGAATCCATGCTGCGTCTGCTTGATTGCACTATTCCTATCTAGATGTCCCGCTATTTCTTCCTTAATGATAGTTTCAAGCATTTTCCCCACTACAGATGTGAAACTAACCGGCCTATAGTTACCTGCCTTTTGCCTGCCCCCTTTTTTAAACAGAGGCATTACATTAGCTGCTTTCCAATCCGCTGGTACCTCCCCAGAGTCCAGAGAGTTTTGGTAGATTATAACGAATGCATCTGCTATAACTTCCGCCATCTCTTTTAATATCCTGGGATGCATTTCATGAAAGGAATGAAAGGCGCACCGCCAAAAAAGGCCGTCGGGGGGGCACTGCTTGGCGGCATTAGATTTTTTGGTCTGACTATCGACAGAAGTGTGGGGTCCTGGCAGTGCACGTACTGATGACGCATTTACGGCCGCTCGGCAGCGGTGGGGCAGAAGTGGGGACCGCCAGAAAATAACCCCTGCTGAATTTGGCTGGCAACAGCCATTCAATCAGAAATCGGCGGCCATTGTATTCTGCCACCTGGCTGCTGCATCCAGCGGTAACCGGCCTTATCGGGACCCTGAATTTTGGCCCCACCATGTTTTTAAACAGGAGAAATTGCTGCAGTTTTGGTATTGCATGAATGCGTTTTGCTGCACCCGTAGAGACTCTTTTTAAATGGACTTTGCTTGCTTTACTGATCACTGAGTAAATAAAACTTTGTTTGCTGTAAAATACACCTGTTTGCTGTAAGTCATGTCCAAGTCCCACTCCGCCTTAAACTCCTTGGCTGACATAGTAATGTCAGTAGACATGCTGAACCCACATTGCTACCCTGGCTGAGATCACTAACCCAGAACAGCAACTGAGCGTGGGATCTTACTTGTCTATATGGCCCAGTGCCACACCAGGTGGTATATTTGCCCACTGATCTTTAGGGGAACCTGACTTGTGACCGTTAATATATATATAAATGTGCACATTGCAGGTTTAACTTGTTTTCTGTGCTAAATTGGTCTGCTTAATGTAGCCTGAAGTTTCTCTTAATGCATGGGGGGGGAGGAAGGAAATAAAACCCAATTAGAGTCTTAACTGGTTACAATGGGAAGAAACAGAGCGATGTGGTTGACAAGCCCCGAAAGTACTGCAGAGCTAATTATGGCTCTAAAATACAATATGAGCAAACTTCTCACCACCAATATGTTTCTCCATTCCATTTGACACACAATCCCCCAACTTCAATTGTTAAAAGCTTTGCAGCCTGCATCAAGTTTCACCCAGTAAATGTTGAGGGATCAGTTTCAGATCAATAGGGCAAAAAGTGAAATAAAGTCAAACACCTCTCCTTTTCCTCCACACTAGGTATTGTCGGTTTGTATGCTTCAATGGTGATTTTCATCAGGTGTTAATGAAAAATTCCAGGGTAATAATTAAACTTTGGCCTATTAAAATTCCTTATGTTGTGGTACTGGAAACAATTCAGCCACTCATTGCACCTCAAGCGCTTGAGATTGTGATGTAAAATTAAACAAATTGACATTTAAAAGAAACGACAAAAAGAATAGAATGGTACTATTCAAATTGCTCAAAATACCAATGGCACTCCCCAACTGGCACAGTGTGCTTATCTAGAAAGCCGCTCAGCAGTACAAACCAGGAAGTAGTCAAATTCAAAGCCCTGTATCAAGCTAGTTGATGCTGCATGAGCTGCTGAGTATATTCAGCATTTTCTGTTTCTTTTTTTGAGTTAGTTGATTGCAGTCAGGCTGGCACAGTAGGGATACAACTGGACACCGTGCCCCATCGTGGAGTGGAGGAGTGTGCACATACAGGGTCATCAGATGACTAACGGCTTAGTCTGATGCCCCGATGATCACAGAACCTGCATTATCTAGGCCTATACATCACCCGAAATTCTTTGGTGATTGACAAGTGAGACCAAGTATTCAGCGTGTGTGCCAGTATTTACTGTTTGTAAGCCTGCCCCCTCCTCTGCACCAATTGAAAATGACTGAGGACTAAGAGTGCCAAAGGAACCATTTGAGGAACAACTAAATTATTCATGTTGGGATTTTTTTTTACTTGTGAAAAACATCAAAGGTAGAGAATAACTGAGGAAACTTTTAGAAAACTGTACGCTATTACATTGCATGAGTTAATTATTTAGTAATTACAGCCTATTACTTATGACAAATAGATTGTAGATATTTTTGAAAAGGGCAGAGAATTATTTCCATTTTGCACCTGTTGAGATTTAGAAGAGTGGGAACTTCAGTCTGCCATCATTTATAATAGCCTCAAAGTACCATTCAGAATTTACCAGACTGAAAAACAATCAACTCACAGGGACCAAGTTTCGGCCTGAATTGCTCCTGTTTTTTTGGAGCAACTGGTTTAGAATGGAGTATCTTAGAAATTGCAATTCCCGGCATTTAGTTTGCTCCAGTTCTAGTCAGTTCGAACAGTTTCAATTTGGAACAGATTTTTTTTTTTAAAGGGGGCGTGTCCAGCCACTTACGCCCGTTTTGAAAGTTTAGACAGTGAAAACATATGGCAAACTAACTTAGAATGGAGTAAGTGTAGATTTTTGTACGCTCAGAAAAACCTTGTCTACACTTAGAAAATCAGGCGTAGGTTACAAATCAGGCGTAGAGAATGGGGGGGGGTCGGTTTAAAGAGAAGTTTACAAACATTAAACACTTCAGTTTTACAAATAAAGAGCCATCATCAATAATAAATGATAAATACATCAATAAATCAACCAATAAATCAATCAAAAAAATTAATTAAAAATTTAAAAAACAATAAATAAAACATTTTTTCACTTACTGACTGCAGCACCGGGAGTCCTCCAACAGCGTGCTGGGACAGCCCCCACCCCCACCACCCCCCCAGTGTGTCTCTGTCAGTGTCTCTATCTCTCTGTCTGTGTTTCTGACAGCGAGGGGTGGGGGGTGGAGGAGAGAGGAAGGAGGGAGGGAGAAGGAGGAGGGGGGGGGGGGGAAAAGAGTCGACAGGAGGAAGCAGGAGCTGGGCGTGGGAGGCAGCCTTATCCACGCAGCCCCAGTGAGGCCATTCGGCCAGGGCTAGGGGCTGCGTGCTTCAGGCCCCTCCCACACAGTTTTGGGCGCCTGGAGCTGCTGCACATGTGCGCCCACTGTAGCGCGCATGTGCAGAGGTCCCGGCACGGTTTTCAGCGCAGGGACTTGGCTCTGCCTCCCACAGCTCGTGCCGTGCCGCGCCCAGCTCCAGAGGACCTGCAGGGAGCCGGAGAATAGGTGAGTTTTTTTTTTAGGCGCGCTTTGTGGCGTGAAAAACGGGCGTCCAGGTCGGGGCTGCGCCGTTCTAGGCGCGGCCCGAAACTTAGCCCACAGTATCCAGAATTGCAATATCATATTATCCTTCAAAACAGTAACTATTAAATGATTAAAGCAATGGATTTCTGATGGCCTAAAACTTTTCATCTGGCAGTATTTGAGGCAATGGTAGGGCAACCACAAGCTATTTTCTTCTGTCTGACACAAACCAAATATTGTAAGGCTTTTGTAAAATGGTTGCAGACTGCAGACACCAATGTTCCGATCCTCAGCAGATGCAAACATCAAGATATAACTAGGTAATGGTTACTAGGCAATGCTAACGTTGTTTAACTTTGTAGCATGCAATTTTCTGGGAGCTACCAGCCAAAACATTAAATAAATACCAGATGACATCAATGGCAAATAGGACTGTGTTTCACAAACATAGGATTATAAACTCAACAACAACTTGCATTTATATAGTGCCTTTAACATCGTAAAACATCCCAAGACGCTTCACAAGATCGTTATCAAACAAAATTTGACACAGATAAGGAGATATTAGGACAGATGACCAAAGCTTGGTCAAAAAGATAGGTTTTAAGGAGCGTCTTAAAACCTGAGAGTTAGAGAGACGGAGATGTTTACGGAGGAAATTCCAGAGCTTAGGGCCTTGGCAGTTGTCGCCAATGATGGAGCGATCAAAATAGGAGATGAGCAAGAGGCAAAGCCATGGAGGGATTTTATAGGATACTCCTATAATAACAACAACTGGCTACTGCAATTATACAGACCAAATCACAGAATGGCTTGTTAAAATGTTATTTTTGACATATTAGTATATCTATTACATTAAGCCCCTTTATTCTGTTTCAATATTGGTATCAGAAAAACTGGTTTGGGGAGGGGGTGGGGGCATGGGAATTGCCAACCCAGATGGAGAGAGTATTCTGAATTAGCATAAGTGTCTAATTATTTAAAAGGGCTGTGACTGTGGACTCAGTTGTTACAGGTAGCCATTGTTCTCTGTAATTATTTTTGTTTCAAAAAGGGGACTGGTGTCCAATGGTTCATTTTCACAACAAAACTAGGTTTTAAGAGTTTATGGTCATAAAACATGTGAAAAATACTGCAACCAGTTTTGTCCATTGTTTTGAATCATAAAACAAGGTAACATTCAGTATACTGATGGAAAAAATTTTTTTTAACACATCCGGTTTACAATATATTTTAAGTATATGCTACACTTGCTTCAAAAGAGGATGTGTTGCAAAAATTGTACAACAATTTAAAATATCGGTCAACTTTCTATTGTTTTTTTAAATACATAAATGCAGCGGTACTCTGTATTTAGTTAATGACAACAGCAAAATACTGCAGATGCTAGAATCTGAAATAAGAACAGAAAAAGCTGGAAATACTCAGCAAGTCAGGCAGCATCTGTGGAGAGAGAAACAGAGTTAACGTTTCGGGTCAATGACCTTTCGTCAGAACTCTATATTGCAGAAAATCTCTTGAGATTAATACTCCCCTTCTGGGGCGACTGCAACATTGTCGGACCCAAACTTCTCAGCCTTTTTAAACAATATGACAATTGTGTTCTGTGATTGCACATATCGTTGTTGCATTGGACCATTTATCAGTGGAAATTAGAATCATTTGCTTATCAGGTCTTCTTAAAAAAAAAGGACATCATCATCTCTAAAGTTGTTAGGAAAGTTTTATCCCCTAGTTTAGAAACAAAAAAAAGTTCAAGCATCCAAAATATTTGGGCATGAGGACATTTTTCTATTTCAATATGACCATGTACTTTATACCACTTCAAATGAAAATACCATTAAAACCAAGGGTTTTTGTTACACATAGGTTTTAGTAGTTTCCAATGATCCTTACACGATATTTTAGCCCAGCAATAGAAAAAGAGACGACAGGACTGAGTTAAAGCATGAACTGCAGGCCTTAATCAATTATTCCAGAATAAACAATGGAGCATTCATTATGAATATCAGCCAATGTTTTCAGCTTTGGAGGTTTCAGCTCTGGAACAGCAAAGCCTCAAAACTTTGTTCATGATGATAAATAATCTTGTTTTCGGAATGCATATCAAATGTTAATTCCCATTTCCTTGGCAGACTGGGACAGATTCTTTTATTATACCATAGATTAGTTGAAAGAAATAATACTTCAGTGTTGTGGTATCTGTAAACAACTATTCTGGCTATGAATTCCATCTTTTAAATGGGGTGGGAAGAAAGGGAAGAGAGAATTGAATGTTGCATGAATCTTCACTCACCTAAATTTTGCATAGAGCGATAATTGCAAACTGACTGCTGTCTCGCAGGTACTTCTCGTTATTGGGCCACAATTTACTGTCAAAATAATGGTGAGGGCAACAGCGCTCACCGTTATTTATGCACAAATCGGAGAGCAACTTCAGGCGAGTGCAGATGCGCAGTTAATCACAAAAATCCCGAAGCTGTTGTCCGAGATGCGCTGCTCCCAAGTAAGCTGCACGAAAACAGTACCTCGCCATCTGAATCCCTATTCAAAAACATTGAACGGCGTGAAATTCCTGCACTGACGTCATAGATACAGACTAAACTCGCCACAGAAAGTTAGGATTTGTCCATTTCAGTCCAAGTATCCTTTTTAATGGAGTGATAAGTCTTAATTACTGCTTGAAAAAAAACTTTTCTGACACTGAAAATTGCCACGGGACGCAGACTTGAACAGATATGGCAGACAACTGATTTAGCCATTCACCGGCAGATCTGGCTGGATCAAATAAGCACCATCGGGTGTGCCAAAACTGCTCAGTATTCCAGGATCATTCTGCAATGCAAAGATAATCACCAGCTTCTCTTTACTACAAACCGTCTTCTTAAACCCCTTACCCCTCTTCCACCCTCACCTCCAAGTGCGAGGAGCTCATGGACTTCTTTGCCTCTAAGATTAAGACGATCTGTTCAGCTGCCTCTGCCACTTTTCTTTCTTCCCCTAGGGCCAAACTGCCTCCAAGATTCCCCATTGCCCTAGCTCTGAAGCATCTTTCTCCAGTTTCTCTCCGATCTTCCCTCCTGACCTCTCTGCGCTCATCTTGTCCACTTCCTGCTCCCTCGACTCTACTCCCATTAATCTGCTGACCGCCCAACTTCCTTTTCCGGATTCCTTGTTGGCTGATATTGTTAACGGTTCTCTCTCTCTCCGGGTAATATACCCCTCTCCTTAAAATCTGCCGTTATCACCACTCTCCTCAAAAAAACAACTTTTGACCCCTCTGTCATTGCAAACTACCGCCCCATCTCCAACCTCCCTTTCCTCTCCAAAGTCCTTGAACATGTTGTCGCCTCCCAAATCCGTGCCCATCTTTGAATCACTCCAATCAGGTTTCTGCACCTACCACAGTACCGAAACAGCTCTCAAAGTTACAATGACATCCTATGTGACTGTGACAAAGGTAAACTATCTCTCCTTGTCCTTCTCGACCTATCTGCAACCTTTGACACGACTGACCGTTCTATCCTCCTCCAACTTGAGGCCATCCAAAACTCGGCTGCCCGTGTCCTAACTCGCACCAAGTCCAGTTCATCCAGCACACCTGTGTCTCCTCCCTCTCTCTTTTCCCTCCCCCCCCCCCCCCCCAAAACATCATGCAAGTTCGAGGAACAGCACCTCATCTTTCATTTAGGCACTTTAGAGCCTTCTGGACTCAACATCGAGTTCAAAAATTTCAAAGCGTAACCGCTGCCAATCTTTGGCTCCCTTCCCTTCCCCCCGCCACTCCTCTCCCTCCCCTCCCACCTCAGAGCTTATTGCTTTCTTTTTTTCTCCTTGTCTCGAATGGCAGTTGGTCATTATCCTGCCATTCACACCCTATCTTGACTAATGTTATTCTAACTCCTGGAATTACCATTTGAATTTGGGCCATCATTCCTTTTGTCACTCTAATCTCTCCTGTATTTCACTCGATCACAGACCCTCCTTTTTGTTCTTTCTTCCCCTCCCCCTTTCAGCGCTGGTTAAGAATCTGTTCTTTCCGAACACTCTCCAGTTCTGACGAAGGGGCATCGACCCGAAACGTTAACTCTGTTTCCTCTCCACAGATGCTGCCTGACCTGCTGAGATTTCCAGCATTTTCTGTTTTTATTCCAGATTCCAGCATCCGCAGTATTTTGCTTTTGTATTTGTGCAGAACTGTCTACAACACAGGTACAACACAAAGTTCTATTCCAGTGATATTACAAATAGGAAATATACCCACAGCCACCCATTCCAATTTAGGATCACTGTCAAGTGATATTTCAGATCATATGAGCAAGTTCTACACAAATTGACTATTCTCAGAATGTCTCCATTAAAACACAACATCTATGGCTAACTGAGGAACATCACTAAATATATAGGGAACATGTGGTCCCAAGGCTCCAAGGATGCAATCATTCATTTTAAATATTGTGGCACATTTTCCTCGCTGGGCTGCTGAGGTATTACATCATGCAACACTGTGTTTCTTTAAGCTGACAGGCAGAAAACATCAACAGTTTGATCTAGTATTCTGATATCTAATTTAAGTAACCAGTTTGATCTAGCATTCTGATTGATTGAAAAACTTCTGAAACTCTTTCAGTCAGAGATAGATTTCCAAAAAGAGAATGACGGCAGATGAAAATGAATAAATTTAGTAGTTTTGTCTACAAAACAGTCACTACATTTCAAAATAATTTGTTGCATGGGTATTCTGCGGCGAGTGGCTCACCTCCAGACTCCCCAAAGCCTCTCCACCACCTGCAAAACACAAGTCGTGTGATGAAATACTCTCCACTTGCCTGGCTGGGTGCAGCTGCAGCAACACTCAAGAGGCTCAACACCATCCAGGACAAAACAGCCTGCTTTATCGGCACCCCATCCACTAGCTTAAATATCAACCACCTCCACTACTGGCCACAGTGTCAACTATCTACAGGATGCAATGCAGCAAGTTGCCATGATTTCTTTGACAGTACCCCTGAAAACTATGACTTCCACTACCTCCAAGTCACACACCAACCCGATTTGGACATACATCGTCATTCCTTCACTGTCGTTGGGTCAAAATCCTGGAACTCCCTACCTTCATCACATGGACTTCAACAGTTCATGGATGCCCACCACCATATGCAGAGAGGAGGCCCAGCAGGGAGTCGGGAGACGGAGCGGGACGTCGAGGAGGCCTACAAGAGGCCCAGCGTCGGAGAGGAGGCCCAGCAGGGAATCGGAGGCGGAGTGGAACGTCGAAGAGGCCTACAAGAGGCCCAGCTTCGGAAAGGAGGCCAGCCGGTGCAGCTGCAGCAGGGAAGCAAAAAGTAGTAGAAAGAAATCGAAAGGTGACGGCAAGGGGGTAAGTGATTGGTGAGTAGTTTTTTTTTCTTTTCTATATCAGTGAGTAACCTTTAGCATTGTTGTTGCCAATTTAAGTATATCTAAGGGTTAAGTCATGGCAGGAGAGCTCGGACACGTGTTATGCTCCTCCTGTACTATGTGGGAAGTCAGGGACGCTTCTAGTGTCCCCGATGACTACGTGTGCAGGAAGTGTATCCGCCTGCAGCTCCTGACGGACCGCATTGCGGCACTGGAGCTGCGGGTGGATTCACTCTGGAGCATGCACGATGCTGAGAATGACATTAATAGCACGTTTAGCAAGTTGGTCTCACCGCAGGTAAAGAGTACACAGCCAGATAGGGAATGGGTGACCAACAGGAAGAGCAGTGGAAGGAAGGTAGTGCAGGGGTCCCCTGCAGTCATCCCCCTGCAAAACAGATACACCACTTTGGGTACTGTTGAGGGGGCTGACTCATCAGGGGAGGACAACAACAGCCAAGTTCGTGGCACCGTGGGTGGCTCTGCTGCACAGGAAGGCAGGAAAAAGAGTGGGAGAGGGGATTCAATTGTAAGGGGAATAGATAGATGTTTCTGCGGCCGCAACCGACATTCCAGGATGGTATGTTGCCTCCCTGGTGCAAGGGTCAAGGATGTCTCGGAGCGGGTGCTGGGCATTCTGAAAAGGAAGGGTGAACAGCCAGTTATTGTGGTGCATATAGGTACCAATGATATAGGTAAAAAACGGGATGAGGTCCTACAAGACGAATTCAAGGAGCTAAATTAAAAAGTAGGACCTCAAAAGTAGTAATCTAGGATTGCTACCAGTGCCACGTACTCGTCAGAGTAGGAATCGCAGGATAGCTCAGATGAATACGTGGCTTGAGGAGTGGTGCACAAGGGAGGGATTCAAATTCCTGGGACATTGGAACCGGTTCTGGGGGAGGTGGGACCAGGACAAACCGGACGGTCTGCACCTGGGCAGGACCGGAACCAATGTCCTAGGGGGAGTGTTTGCTAGTGCTGTTGGGGAGGAGTTAAACTAATATGGCAGGGGGATGGGAACCTATGCAGGGAGACAGAGGGAAGTAGAATGGGGGCAGAAGCAAAAGATAGAAAGAAGTAAAAGTGGAAGGCAGAGAAACCCAAGGTAAAAAGCAAAAAGGGCCATATTATAGCAAAATTCTAAAGGGGCAAAGTGTGCTAAAAAGACAAGCATGAAGGCTCTGTGCCTCAATGCGAGGAGTATTCGGAATAAGGTGGACGAATTAACTGTGCAGATAGCAGTTAACAAGTATGATGTAATTGTCATCACAGAGACATGGCTCCAGGGTGAGCAGACTGAGAATTCAACATTTAGGAAGGATAGACAGAAAGGAAAAGGAGGCGGGTGGCATTGCTCGTTAAAGAGGAAATTAATGCAATAGTAAGAAAGGATATTAGCTTGGATGATGTGGAATTGGTATGGGTGGAGCTACAGAATACCAAGGGGCAAAAAACGCTAGTGGGAGTTGTGTACAGACCACCAAACAATAGTAGTAAGGTTGGGGACAGCATCAAACAAGAAATTAGGGATGCATGCAATAAAGGTACAGCAGTTATCATGGGTGACTTTAATCTACATATTGATTGGGCTAACCAAACTAGTAGCAATGCAGTGGAGAAGGATTTCCTGCAGTGTATTAAGGATGGTTTTCTAGATCAATATGTCGAGGAACCAACTAGGGAGCTGGCCATCCTAGATTGGGTGATGTGTAATGAGAAAGGACTAAATAGCAATCTTGTTGTGCGAGGCCCCTTGGGGAAGGGTGACCATAACATGGTAGAATTCTTTATTAAGATGGAGAGTGACACAGTTAATTCAGAAACTAGGGTCCTGAACTTAAGGAAAGGTAACTTCGATGGTTTGAGGCGTGAATTGGCTAGAATAGACTGGCAAATGATATTTAAACGGTTAACGATGGATAGGCAATGGCAATCATTTAAAGATCACATGGATGAAGTTCAGCAATTGTAGATCCCTGTCTGGAGTAAAAATAAAACGGGGAAGGTGGCTCAACCGTGGCTAACAAAGGAAATTAGGGATAGTATTAAATCCAAGAGGCATATAAATTGGCCAGAAAAAGCAACAAACCTGAGGACTGGGAGAAATTTAGAATTCAGCAGAGGAGGGCAAAGGGTCCAATTAAGAGGGGAAAATAGAGTACGAGAAGAAGCTTGCCGGGAACATAAAAACTGACTGCAAAAGCTTCTATAAATATGAAGAGAAAAAGATTAGTGAAGACAAACGTAGGTCACTTGCAGTCGGATTCAGATGAATTTATAATGGGGAACAAAGAAATGGCAGACCAATTGGTTCAGTCTTCACAATGGAAGACACAAATAACCTTCTGGAAGTACGAGGGGACCGAGGGTCTAGTGAGGAGGAGGAACTGAAGGATATCCTTATTAGGCGGGAAATTGTGTTAGGGAAATTGATGGGATTGAAGGCCAATAAATCCCTGGGGCCTGATAGCCTGCATCCCAGAGTACTTAAGGAAGTGGCCCTAGAAATAGTGGATGCATTTCCAACAGTCTATCGACTCTGGATCAGTTCCTATGGACTGGAGGGTAGCTAATGTAACACCACTTTTTAAAAAAAGGGAGGGAGAGAGAAAACGGGTAATTATAGACCAGTTAGCCTTGTCTCAGTAGTGGGGAAAATGTTGGAATCAATTATTAAGGATGAAATAGCAGTGCATTTGGAAAGCAGTGGCAGGATCAGTCCAAGTCAGCATGGATTTATGAAAGGGAAATCATGCTCGACAAATCTTCTGGAATTTTTTGAGGATTTAACTAGTAGAGTGGACAAGGGAGAACAAATGGATGTGGTGTATTTGGACTTTCAAAAGGCTTTTGACAAGGTCCCACACAAGAGATTGGTATGCAAAATCAAAGCACATAGTATTTGGGGTAATATACTGACGTGGATAGAGAACTGGTTAGCAGACAGGAAGCAGAGAGTCGGGATAAACGGGTCCTTTTCAGAACGGCAGGCAGTGACTAGTGGAATGTCGCAGGGCTCAGTGCTGGGACCCCAGCTCTTTACAATATACATTAATGATTTAGATGAAGGAATTGAATGTAATATCTCCAAGTTTGCAGATGACACTAAACTGGGTGGCGGTGTGAGCTGTGAGGGGGATGCTAAGAGGCTGCAGGGTGACTTGGACAGGTTAGGTGAGTGGGCAAATGCATGTCAGATGCAGTATAATGTGGATAAATGTGAGGTTATCCACTTTGGGGGCAAAAACGCGAAGACAGATTATCTGAATGGCGGCAATTAGGAAAAGGGGAGGTGCAATGAGACCTGGGTGTCATGGTTCATCAGTCATTGAAAGTTGGCATACAGGTACAGCAGGCGGTGATAAAAACAAATGGTATGTTGGCCTTCATAGCTAGGGGATTAGAGTATAGGAGCAGGGAGGTCTTACTGCAGTTGTACAGGGCCTTGGTGTGGCCTCACCTGGAATATTGTGTTCAGTTTTGATCTCCTAATCGGAGGAAGGACATTCTTGCTATTGAGGGAATGCAGCGAAGGTTCACCAGACTGATTCCCGGGATGGAAGGACTGACATATGAGGTGAGACTGGATCAACTGGGCCTTTATACATTGGAGTTTAGAAGGATGAGAGGGGATCTCATAGAAACATATAAGATTCTGACGGGACGGGACAGATTAGATGCGGGTAGAATGATCCCGATGTTGGGGAAGTCCAGAACCAGGGGACACAGTCTTAGGATAAGGGGTAGGCCATTTAGGACCGAGATGAGGAGAAACTTCTTCACTCAGAGAGTTGTTAACCAGTGAAATTCCCTGCCGCAGAGAGTTGTTGATGCCAGTTCATTGGATATATTCAAGAGTGAGTTAGATATGGTCCTTATGGCTAAGGGGTCAAGGGGTATGGAGAGAAAGCAGGAAAGGGATACTGAGGGAATGATCAGCCATGATCTTATTGAATGGTGGTGCAGGCTCAAAGGGCTGAATGGCCTACTCCTGCACCTATTTTCTATGTTTCTATAAATGCCAGCCTTGCCAGCGGCACCTACATTCCGAATTGATTTTAAAAAATTAAAATGTGAAGTGTTTTGGGATGTTTCCGGGAGATATAAGAGGCTGTATAAGTATAAGTTGCACTTAGTAAAAATAAAGAGAAGTTAAAGGATGAAAAGACAACACAAACAATGTTTCCGTTAAGCTGCGCAGCAGTGTGGAGGTCCCGCGCAGGCCGCTCATCCGCTTTTAAATGGAAAAAAAGCACATGCACGAAAAATTGAATGAAACGCTCAGCCAGTTAAACGGGCCACGCACACAAAAGAATTAGTGGGAACATCGAATACAAGTATAAAATAGAAATTGGAAGACTGGTGAAGGAAATTAGAGCCTGAAGAGAAGGCACATAGAAATAAATATTTTATTGTTTACTTTTAAGTTAGTCAGCTTAGTCAAATATACATAATACATTTCATCAATATTACAGTACACCAGCACATCTTGTGGTATTGCTTACATAAGAGATGGAGGACAGCCTGCTGTATAGTCTCAAACCATGTTTAAAAAAACAGAAGCATCCCTGCTCCCCACAACCCCCGACCTCCCCCTCCACCCCAGGGGCACCAGCTCTGCTGAGCTTAGGTCACAGGTCACATGATCACATGGCATAGGTGGTGGAGCTGGGGCCAATAAAATCACCAAACAAGCATTTTTTTAATAAAATGGACTCCGACAATGCACAAACTACGATGATACACCAAGAAATACAGAAAAACATACAACAAATAAATGGATAGCAAAATTTCCATGGACAGACTCAGTGGTTGAAATCCACACAAGAGCAATCTAGTTCTACAGTGGGGGCAATAATGAAACAACAGAAGGACAAACAAACTGCAGGAAAATTAATGTAACAAAAAATATGTTTGAGGTCCCACAGATAAAGGGGCTTAATCGTACATGCGCAGATTGCAGAGTTGAAGTCAGTGCATGAACAATAGGATAGAGTTTTAAAATTTTAATAGGCTAAAAAAACAGAATAGAAGAAACTATAACAGAGGAAACACTTAAAACTATTGCTCTCGGCTCGGGATAGGGACATGCTTCAGTACACCTGAATTGCTAAATCAATTTTAAACATACAAGCAATAAGTGGCTATGTTTATTGATTTTGTTGTGAATTATGTCTTTATGTGATTATGTTAGAAACCTTATTTTTAGTACTCTGTCCTGGAGTTACTGACAAAACCAGATGGTGGTTCCATTAGTTCCTCTTCTCATCATCAGTTATTCTATTGGTAGCTGTCATATCTGCTTATTACTTGGTCATTAATAGGTTCCCTACTTGTCCAGTTGTGATTGGTTTGTTTTTATGAATGGCATTTGAGCCAATCAGGTTCAAGTGTATGTGTGATATTTTCAAGTGTGACAGAAGTGTGACACTTTGAGGTGTTTACAAGTCTTTGGAGGCAAGGCATTCAATTATACAAATTACAATAATAGTTACTAAACATTTCAATTTTTGTTAAATACCTGGCTCAGAAAAGCAGATTTCTCCAGAAATGATACATTGGTTCTTCTGTTCATTGTTGCATAAAAATAGACTTCCATTTATTTGGTGTCTTTCACATCCTCAGGATGTCCCAAAGCACTTCACAACTATTGAACTACTTCTGGAGTGTAGACATTGTTCTTATGGCAAATGCAGCAGACAATTTGCACACAGGAAGGTCTACTAAACATCAAATGTGGAACACCCCTCTGCTTTTTTGAAAAATGTCATGGAATCTTTTACATTCACTTGAACAGGTAGACGGGGCCTCAATGTTTAACGTCTTATCCAAAATTATTATTCCTTCTCTTCTGTGCTTAATGGCACAAGAAGCAACCCATTTCTTCCGTTGCTTTTTACAACCAATAACTCTGGGTTACTTCCATAACAATGACCTTTCTTATGTGGACAGGTCATTAGCCTGACTCACAACTCCCAAACAGGAAACCCAACCAGATGCAGTGGGAGCTCACCACTGCACTCCCCACAGTCGCGAGGATCCTGCAACCCGTATTAGGTGGCCTGAACTCTCATCTTCACTTGCCAGGACTCATCCAAAATTGAGAGAAAAAAATTAAGGGAAATATCCTTTCTATTTAAATATCAAGCACAACTAGTAATGCTGACAACAAATTTGTACTATTAAAACAATTTAAGATGTACAGTTCCGATACAAGTTGTACAAGAGCTCTTGGCTTTGAATGGGTACAGTATCTTTACTAGCATTAATGATAATTAATTTCTACTTTTCTGTTGAAGGTATTGATTCATATTAGAGTATGGTTCCATGTCTTCACAAAAACACATTTAAGTAGGAGGCACTGGAGAGTAAACGAGAGCTGAAATCCTGACTGAGTTTTCCCCAGCCCCGAAAGCAACAAACTCACCCCCCCCACCCCCACCCACCCCATCATTATCCCCATTGAAGTCAGCTCACTGAGCAGTTTAGGGATGAAACGTAGGATCTACCTGGTCTGTATGACTCAGTATCAGGAGCACATCATAAATGCATTAAAGGACTTAAATTAATTACAAGTTTAAGGTCATCAGTAGTGCACTGTATATAACATGGTCAACTAGTCATTCAAGTTGAGTCAGTGTGACCACAGTGTAAGAGTATACACACACACTTCATTTAATCAATCAAATACCTGGCTTGAGTATTCAGTGACATTTAGATTCAATGAATACTAAATATTTCCCACTACCATCTTACTACTACATCGTGCATTTATACACCACCATCTTGCTGAGATTTTGCTGCGCTCAACCAAAAATGCATCAGCTCTTGCAGCAACATCTATAACAGGTGTAATGTACAACTGGTGAATATATATTATTTCCCAGACATATGTGGTATAAAATAGATTAGGTAAATGGCATCCTATATGGCTCAGAGACATGGACTATATACACTAGACACCTCAAAAGCACTGGAGAGGTACCACCAACGCAGCCCCTACAAGAGCCTGCAAATCCACTGGGAGGATAGATGCACCAATGTCAGTGTTCTCGATCAGGCCAACATCCCCAGCACTGACCACACTCGACTAGCTCCGTTGGGCGGGCCACATCGTCCGCATGCCCAACAAGAGACTCCCAAAGCAAGCGCTCTACTTGGAACTCTTACATGGCAAACGGGCCCCAGGTGGGCAGAGGGAATGTTTCAAGGACACCCTCAAAGCCTCTTTGATAAAGTGCAACATCCCCACCGGCACCTGGGAATCCCTGGTCCAAGACCACCCGAAGTGGAGGAGGGGGGCGCTGAGCACCTCGAGTCTTGTCGCCGAGAGCATGCAGAAATCAAACGCAGACAGCAGAAGGAGCGTGCGGAAAACCAGACTACCCATCCACCCTTTCCTTCAAGTACTGTCTGTCCCACTTGTGACAGAGACTGTAATCCCCGCACTGGACTGTACAGTCACCTGAGAACTCACATTTAGAGTAGAAGCAAGTCTTCCTCGATTTCGAGGGACTGCCTATGATGATGATGATTATACATCAGCTTTAAAGTTAATCGTATTTTTAAAAAGAGCTACCAGGATTGTGATCACATCCAGTGAGACTACTGTACCATTTGTTGCTGCTTTAAACTCAATCATTTCAATAATTCCACAGATTATTAAATTGCCAAAATAATCAGTTAAATCCCCCACCCCCCTACAAAATTATAAGATTGCAGAATCTAATGTATTAACTATTTAGAGCGGTCATATTTAAAACCGGTTTCCAAAAACGTTAAAAAACAAAAATATTGCACGACCAAAAACACTATATAAAAGAAGAAAAATCAAAGCTACTCTCGCAGTTCAATTCCCTAAATACCCGGTCCGAGGTCAATCCCAACATAGACAATGCCCATTGTGCAACATAAATAGTGAATCATTTTAATCACTTAAAACATCTAAGACATTAACAGGTACGGTTGTGTGACGTATATTTGCGGCCTCTTGAAGAGTTGAACCTCGGCCAGGTTCACGTACATGGTAAAAACATTTAATAGCTCATTAAATCTGGAAATGGTAGTAACCGAGGGCCGATGGAACAGACGAGCCGGTGTTCTGTCACTCCCTTACCAGACTTGGGTGGGTATCGGTAGGCCGAGTTGGCCTGGATGTCGATATCCTCGACTCCTGCGATTCTCCTGCTCAGCACCGAGCCCATGTTCTCCCCGCTCAGTGAATAAAGCACCACAAAACAGGCAGCGTCCGATCCCCTCGCACCGCGGGCTGACGGCGGCAGTGAGACAGCAGCCGAGCAACAAAACTGGGCCGTTTAAAACTCAGTTCAACGGGGAGCAAATTGTTGTCTTCAGATTAAAGGGGGGCGGGGGGGAAACAGGCCCTTGTTTGAATCCGAATAAAACGGACATTAAAACACACACAAGAAGAACCTATTCAGAGGGTGTCTTTCGCTGTTAAAGCACAACAAAAAGACGCGAAAACAAAGACTAATTCATATCTCAGTCATGGGAGAAACACGAAGGAAAAAAAAACACCAACAAAAGAACATTTTTTGTTCCGTCATAAAACCGTCGCAAACTTTCCCTGCCGGAAGCGATTGCCCGACGCTTGACGTGCAGGGGATTGTGGGAGGCGTAGTTCGGGGGCGTGGTTTGTAGACTGTGTTGGCGGGAGAAAAGACTACAATCCCCAGCATGCACTGTCACCTCCTCACGTTCTGACAAAGCTGGGAAGTTTCGCGGGGATGGGCTGTGTTTTCATGGAGTGTATTCAGTTACATTGCAAAGCCTGCTAGCTTTTGTGGGCGACAGGATTTTTTTTTAAACAACACTTCAATTTTTCTTCCCCCACCATTGTTTGGAATCCCTGCTGAGATTATGGTCCCATGGATACCACTCCCTTTACTTAACGCAGTCTGAACAATAAAGGGTTCATGCAAGATACTTTGCTCTGTTTATTCATATTGTGCAGGCATGATTGTGAATTTTATAACTGAAGCAAAGTGAACCTTGTAAAAAAAAAAGAACAATACTACCAGAGAAAAGTTGACATGGTAGTACAAACATTTCCCTATTAATAAAGATACCTGGGTACATGTCCTGGTGGAATGTCACTGCCTAGTTTCATTAGATCAGTAAAAAGTGACACTGAGCCAAAAAAGCAGGTCCAGAAGTACCCCCTAATCTGAGGAGGCAGCACTAATACAATAATTTGAACGTGAGGTCCAAGCAAACTAAAATAAATTTATGTTGATGTTAAAATATAATAATATTGTCAATGTCAATTACACAGTGCATGGCTTATGGTCTACAGGGCTGTAGTGATACCTGCCCTCCTGTATGGCTCAGAGACGTGGACCATATACAGTAGACACCTGAAATCACTGGAGAAATACCACCAACGATGCCCCCGTAAGATTCTGCAAATCCCGAGAGGACAGAAGTTCTCGATCAGGCCAACATCGGAGCACTGACCACACTCAACCAGCTCCATTGGGCGAGCCACATTGTCCACATGCCGGACACAAGATTCCCAAAATAAGTGCTCTACTCGGAACTCCCACACGGCAAGCGAGCCCCAGGTGGGCAGAGGAGACGTTTCAAGGACACCCTCAAAGCCTCCTTGATAAAGTGCAACATCCCCACCGACACCTGGGAATCCCTGGCCCAAGACCGCCCTAAGTGGAGGAAGAGCATCCGGGAGGGCACTGAGCACCTGGAGTCTCGTCGCCGAGAGCATGCAGAAAACAAACACAGGCAACGGAAGGAGCGTGCGGCAAACCAGACTCCCCCACCCACCCTTTCCTCCGACTGTTTGTCCAATCTGTGACAGAGACTGTAAATCCTATATTGGACTGTTCAGTCACCTGAGAACTCACTTTTGGAATGGAAGCAAGTCTTCTTCGATTTCAAGGGACTGTCTATGATGATGATGCATGCCCTGCAGTGACCACTGGTCGGGGAAGGCCTTGAACATACCGGTGGCCACCGTATTTTCCCTTTCCAGGGCCATCCAGACACAGACAAGATTGCAGAAGAGAGGAAGGCATCCATCGTGATCATCCCTCCAGAGTGAGCACATCCTGGACCTGTGAATTTCTGTTTTTACCAGGCCCAGGAGCAGACCCACAAAAAGGTCCTCTGACTCAGGCCGCAGATGATACAAGTGGCCTGGGTACCTGTGAAGTGGTTCAAAATCATATTAATGGCACTGCTCAATGCAACACCCTCCACCCGAGATCCCCAATGGTGCAGGGAAGGATCCCCACATTTCCTTTTTATTGTTATTTACTTATTAAGGATGCTCTGTTGTCTTGATAAATGGCTTGTTTATGTTTCTGTTACTTTATTAAAATTTAGTTTTAAAATAACACAATAGTTCTTGCTAAAACAAATAGAACATATGCTACTGCACCTTTCCTAAAGATCAGTTAAGTAACTATAATTAAGTTTTCAGATTAAATTTAGTCCCTTGATATTCCTTGCACTGACCTTACCTGAAAATAATATGGTATAACTTTACAGCACAGAAAAAAGGTCATTTGCTCCATTGTATCTGTGCTGGCTCCCACTGCCCTGCCATCTTTCAGATATAGGCGTCATATTTGACTCTGAAATGAGCTTCCGGCCACATATCCGCAGCATAACTAAAACCGCCTATTTTCACCTCCGTAACATTGCCCGTCTCCGCCCCTGCCTCAGCTCATCTGCTGCTGAAACCCTCATCGATGCCTTTGTTACCTCTAGACTTGACTACTCGAACATACTCCTGACTGGCCTCCCACATTCTACCCTACGTAAATTTTAGGTCATCCAAAATTCAGCAGCCCATATCCTAACTCGCACCAAGTCCCGCTCACCCATCACCCCTGTGCTCGCTGACCTACATTGGCTCCTGCTTTTGGTCATCTGTCGTAATTTCTTATGTGGCTCGGTGTCAAATTTATTTGTTTTGTCTTATAACACTCCTATGAAGTGCCTTGGGACGTTTTACTACATTAAAGCTGCTATATAAATACAAGTTATTGTTGTTGTTGAGACATTAACCGAGATCTCATTGGGCATCTCATGTGGACGTAAAGATCCCATGGCAATATTAGAATAATAAACAGGGGAGTTCTCCCTGGTGTCTTTGCCAATATTTATCCCTCAACTAACATCACTAAAGCAGATTATTTGGTCATTTATCTCATTGCGGTTTGTGGGACTGTGCTGTGCACAAATTGTTTCCTACTTACAACAGTGACTACACTTCAAAAGTACTTAATTGGCTGTAAAGGCCTTTGGGACATCTGGAGGTCATGAAAGTTGTTATATCATTTCTTTCATAACTACAGTTTCTTGTCCCTGATACTGTTTTATGCTCTCTGTGGCTCAAGATGAGCATGATAATTTTTTCAAGTTTTGTTTCTTGTAGATGGATGGAATTTTCTCAGTGTATGTATAACTTATGGCCATTGGAGAGTGGAAATTGAAACCATGAGCTGCCAAGTACTCAAATCGACCTTTAGAAACATAGAAACATAGAAAATAGGTGCAGGAGCAGGCCATTCAGCCCTTCTAGCCTGCACCGCCATTCAATGAGTTCATGGCTGAACATGAAACTTCAGTACCCCCTTCCTGCTTTCTCGCCATAACCCTTGATCCCCCGAGTAGTAAGGACTTCATCTAACTCCCTTTTGAATATATTTAGTGAATTGGCCTCAACTACTTTCTGTGGTAGAGAATTCCACAGGTTCACCACTCTCTGGGTGAAGAAGTTTCTCCTCATCTCGGTCCTAAATGGCTTACCCCTTATCCTCAGACTGTGACCCCTGGTTCTGGACTTCCCCAACATTGGGAACATTCTTCCTGCATCTAACCTGTCTAAACCCATCAGAATTTTAAACGTTTCTATGAGGTCCCCTCTCATTCTTCTGAACTCCAGTGAATACAAGCCCAGTTGATCCAGTCTTTCTTGATAGGTCAGTCCCGCCATCCCGGGAATCAGTCTGGTGAATCTTCGCTGCACTCCCTCAATAGCAAGAATGTCCTTCCTCAAGTTAGGAGACCAAAACTGTACACAATACTCCAGGTGTGGCCTCACCAAGGCCCTGTACAACTGTAGCAACACCTCCCTGCCCCTGTATTCAAATCCCCTCGCTATGAAGGCCAACATGCCATTTGCTTTCTTAACCGCCTGCTGTACCTGCATGTTAACCTTCAATGACTGATGTACCATGACACCCAGGTCTCGTTGCACCTTCCCTTTTCCTAATCTGTCACCATTCAGATAATAGTCTGTCTCTCTGTTTTTACCACCAAAGTGGATAACCTCACATTTATCCACATTATACTTCATCTGCCACGCATTTGCCCACTCACCTAACCTATCCAAGTCACTCTGCAGCCTAATAGCATCCTCCTCGCAGCTCACACTGCCACCCAACTTAGTGTCATCCGCAAATTTGGAGATACTGCATTTAATCCCCTCGTCTAAATCATTAATGTATAATGTAAACAGCTGGGGCCCCAGCACAGAACCTTGCGGTACCCCACTAGTCACTGCCTGCCATTCTGAAAAGTACCCGTTTACTCCTACTCTTTGCTTCCTGTCTGACAACCAGTTCTCAATCCACGTCAGCACACTACCCCCAATCCCATGTGCTTTAACTTTGCACATTAATCTCTTGTGTGGGACCTTGTCGAAAGCCTTCTGAAAGTCCAAATATACCACATCAACTGGTTCTCCTTTGTCCACTTTACTGGAAACATCCTCAAAAAATTCTAGAAGATTTGTCGAGCATGATTTCCCTTTCACAAATCCATGCTGACTTGGACCTAAATGTAAGAGGAATTTACATTTTACTGAATACTTTAATAAAGTAATAAAAGGGTCAGAATTTGCTGTGAAAATAATGTTAAGGCTAATGGTTGCTCACCGTTATTTGTGCACAAATGGTACTAATACAACTTGAGGCAAGGGGCAGATGCTTGGTTAAACTCAAAAATCCAAAAGTTGCTGTCCGAGTTGTGCTCCTCCACTGTGAGCTTCGCAAAAGTAGCTTCTCACTATTTGCCTCACCATTAAAAGACATGAAGTTGCAGTATTTGCACGGTAGATATAAACTAAACTCGCCACGGAAAGTTAAGTCAAGTAATTTCAAGTTGAAGTACCCTCTTAACAAGTGCTAAGGGACATCCAACACTGCCTCCAGTGCACCAGCGCAGCTTTCGGTTGCCTGAGGAAGAGAGTGTTTGAGGACCAGGATCACAAATCTGGCACCAAGCTTATGGTCTACAGGGCAGTAGTGATACCCGCCCTCCTATATGGCTCAGAGATGTGGACTATATACAGCAGACATCTCAAAACGCTGAAGAAGTAATACCAGCGCTGCCTCCGCAAGATCCTGCAAATCCATTGGGAGCACAGACACACCAACATCAATGTTCTCGCTTAAGCCAACATCCCCAGCATCGAAGCACTGACCACGCTCGATAAGCTCCGTTGGACGGGCCACATCATCCGCATGCCCGACAGGAGACTCACAAAACAAGCGCTCTACTCGGAGCTTCGTCACGGAAAGCGACCCCCAGGTGGGCAGAGGAACCGTTTCAAGGACACCCTCAAAGCCTCCTTGATAAAGTACAACATCCCCACCGACACCTGGGAATCCCTGGCCCAAGACCACCCAAAATGGAGGAAGAGCATCTGGGAGGGCGCTGTGCACCTCAAGTCTCATCGCCGAGAGCAAACAAAAACCAAGCGCCAGACAGTGGAAGGAGCGTGTGGCAACCCAGGCTCCCCACCACCCCCTTTCCTTCAACCACTGTCTGCCCCACCTGTTACAAAAACTGTAGGTCCCGCATTGAACTCTTCAGCCACCTGGGAACTCACTTTTAGAGTGAAAGCAAGTCATCCCCGACTCCAAGGGACTGCCTATGATGATGAAGTGTTAATTGTGGCCAATTAACCTTTCTGGCACTTAAAAAATGTCTGATTTAATTTTATTTAAATGTCTTACTTTTCCTTTCTGTCTCTTTTTTCTTTCTATCTTAATCCAATATTTCTTTTCCTCTCTTTTATTTCTCTCTCAGGACCTGTTTTGACATTGAAATAACCCACTCCAATTTACATTCTTCTCAGACATTGCGCAGTTAATTTCACAATCCTCAATCTGATTGGTTAAGGAGTTGCAGTTGCTTTACCTGCTCATTCAGGTCCCAGATGCCCGGTTTCCCTCACTGCAACATTATCAGCTCGCACTTTCAGCAACTTGCCACGCAAATTAAAAAACCTATAAATGCAAGGGCTAATCTAACTAACGCGCACACCGCTAGATGTCCTGCTACAACAGAATTTGGCCCAATATAATTTTATGTGTATTTTATTTATTTTTCAATTAAATTTCGAGGAGGTAACCAGGAGGGTCAATGATGGCAAAACATATGATGTAGTGTATATGGATTTAAGCAACGCTTTTGATAAGGTCCTACATGGCAGACTGGTCACAAAAGTAAAAGCTCATGGAACCCAGAGCCAAGTGACAAGTTGGATCCAAAATTGGCTCAGAGGCAGGAATTAAAGGGTAATGGTTGATGAGTGTTTTTGCAACTGGAAGGATGTTTCCAGTGGGGTTCCGCAGGGCTCAGAGCTAGGTCCCTTGCTTTTGTGATTATACATCAATGACTTGAATATAGGGGGTATGATTAAGTTTGCAGATGATACTAAAATCGGCTGTGTGGTTGATAATGAAGAAGAAAGCTGCGGACTGCAAGAAGATATCAATCAACTGGTCCAGGTGGGAAGAGCTGTGACAAATGGAATGTAATCCAGAGAAGTGTGAGGTAATGCATTTTGGGAGGGCTAACAAGGAAAGGGAATAACATTAAATGGTAGGATACTGAGAAGTGTAGAGGAACAAAGGGACCTTGGAGTGCATATCCACAGATCCCTGAAAGTAGCAGGCCAGGTAGATAAAGTGGTTAAGAAGACATACGGAATGCTTGCCTTTATTAGCTGAGGCATAGAATACAAGAGCAAGGGGATTATGCTTGAACTGTATAAAACACTGGTTAGGCCACAGCTGGAGTACTGCGTGCAGTTCTGGTCACCGCATTGCAGGAAAGAGATGATTGCGCTGGAGGGTACAGAGAAGATTTACGAGGATGTTCCCGGGAGTGGAGAATCTAAGCTATGAGGACAGATTAGATAGGCTGGATTTGTTTTCATTGGAACAGAGGAGACTGAGGGGAGACCTCATTGAGGTGTATAAAATTATGAGGGGCCTAGATATAATGGATAGAAAGGGCCTATTTCCCTTAGCAGAGGGGTCAACAACCAGGGGGCATAAATTTAAAGTAATTGGTAGAAGGTTTAGAGGGGATTTAAGGGGAAATTTCTTCATGCAGAGGGTTCTTGGGGTCTGGAACGCACTGCCTGAAAGGGTGATAAGAGACAGAAACCCTCACCACATTTAAAAAGTACTTGAATGTGCACCTAAAATGCCATAACCTGCAGGGTTATGGACCTAGAGCTGGAAAGTGGGATTAGGATGGATAGCCTCTTGTTGGCTGGTATGGACACGATGGTCTGAGGGAGATAAAGTGATTAAGAAGGCATACGGAATGCTTGCCTTTATTAGCTGAGGCATAGAATACAAGAAATGGCCATCCTTCCGTGCTGTAAATTTCTATGATTCTATGAAATAGTAGTTGTAACAGCTCATTTAATAAAGCCAAAAATATTTTTTATTTTTTCACCTTCAAATCAATGGTGTTGCCAAAAAATGGACTATAAAGCTGTGATTTTTCTTTAACAACTAAATAAATGTCCTGTTCTACCACCAACACTCCCAGCTTTTTGACACCTCTTCATCAAAAGTACACATATATCACACATTGACTATTTAAGGACAGGAATTTGTGACTTTAAGACCATGTATTGTTCAATACTTTCAACTTACACACTTTTCAACAGGTCTGACTCTCATCCTCAAGAGTTATTGAGCTAACTCTCCAAAAGACCAGGTCCAGATAGCACAAAGAAGGAGCAATAAGAGCTACAACCACCTGCAAAAATACTGTTTTATTATTTCAAGAACACCATGACTGATGGCAGTAATATGGCTGAAAATTAAAATTTATCACTTGCAAAAAACAAAAATCAGGAATTTTTCCATCAAAACCTATGAGACTCAAAAAAATGTCTGACCTTAAATTATATTGTACAAATAATAGCATACAAAAGTAATGGATTTGTGTGGAGTTTCTTTGTGCTTTCGTTTAGTAGAAGCATAGATGATTTACAGCACTAAACATTCATATGCTAATATTCACACAATGTAATTTCAAAGTCTATGAGATTTATTAACGACTTGGAAGAAGGGACTGAGTGTAACGTAGCCAAGTTTGCTGACAATACAAAGATAGGAGGAAAAGCAATGTGTGAGGAGGACACAAAAAAATCTGCAAAAGGACATAAACAGGCTAAGTGAGTGGGCAAAAATTTGGCAGATGGAGTATAATGTTGGAAAGTGTGAGGTTATGCACTTTGGCAGAAAAAAATCAAAGAGCAAGTTATTATTTAAATGGAGAAAGATTGCAAAGTGCCGCAGTACAGCAGGACCTGGGGGTACTTGTGCATGAAACACAAAAGGATAGTATGCAGGTACAGCAAGTGATCAGGAAGCCAATGGTATCTTGGCCTTTATTGCAAAGGGGATGGAGTATAAAAGCAGGGAAGTCTTACTACAACTATATAAAGGTATTGGTGAGGCCACACCTGGAATACTGCATACAGTTTTGGTTTCCATTAATACGAAAGGATATACTTGCTTTGGAGGCAGTTCAGAGAAGGTTCACTAGGTTGATTCCAGCGATGGGGGGATTAACTTATGAAGAAAGGTTGAGTAAGTTGGGCCTCTACTCATTGGAATTCAGACGAATGAGAGGTGATCTTATCAAAACGTATAAGATTATGAGGGGGCTTGACAAGGTGGATGCAGAGAGGATGTTTCCACTGATGGGAGAGACTAGAGATAGAGGGCACAATCTTAGAATAAGGGGCCGCCCATTACAAACAGATGAGGAGAAATTTCTTCTCTCAGAGGGTTGTAAATCTGTGGAATTCGCTGCCTCAGAGGGCTGTGGAAGCTGGGACATTGAATAAATTTAAGACAGAAATAGACAATTTCATAAACGATAGAGATAAGGGGTTAGGGGGAACGGGCAGGGAAATGGAGCTGAGTACATGATCAGATCAGCCATGATCTTATTGAATGGCAGAGCAGGCTCAAGGGGCCAGATGGCCTATTCCTGTTTCTATTTCTTGTATTCACTGGAGTTCAGAAGAATGAGAGGGGACCTCATAGAAACATTTAAAATTCTGACGGGGTTAGACAGGTTAGATGCAGGAAGAATGTTGGGGAAGTCCAGAACCAGAGGTCACAGTCTAAGGATAAAGGGTAAGCCATTTAGGACCGAGATGCGGAGGAACTTCTTCACCTAGAGAGTGGTGAACCTGTGGAATTCTCTACCACAGAAAGTTGTTGAGGCCAATTCACTAAATATATTCAAAAAGGAGTTAGATGAGGTCCTTACTACTAAGGGGATCAAGGGGTATGGCGAGAAAGCAGGAATGGGGTACTGAAGTTGAATGTTCAGCCATGAACTCATTGAATGGCGGTGCAGGCTAGAAGGGCCGAATGGCCTACTCCTGCACCTATTTTCTATGTTTCTATGTTCTTATGTTGCAGGGCTGCTGTGCCCTACACATGTGCCAGTAAAAATATCACATCAAGGAGAACCAACTTGTATCTGCATAACTACAATATATTTGGCCATTAAAAGATTAATTGTTCTGGCCATTCTTGTGCACTTTTCAGCAGATTTTGCAAGATGCCAAATGTTTCCCTTTCAGGTAAGTAATTATGTGTGATGTACTACTGTATTATTTTTGCAGATTTTCCTAATGGTTTCACACTTAACTCTGAATAACAATGTGGAATCTACTTTGCTTCAACCACTCCTGTATTTTAAAGATAATCTGCTGCATTTTTGTTTTATTTACATGACATTGAAAGAAAATGATCTTTCAAATGTAACAATGTGCTTGGGCACAAGGTCAAATGAATATGCATTTGTACATTGCTTTTATTGGATTCTAGGTGATTTCCAAAATATATTTGTCTGTTTTTCCCCCAAACAATTCTGGCCTGCTGTCCTTCCCTTTTGGATTTGCAATGCCTGTATATCGTGCTACAAAGGGGTAGTTGGTATTCTCCATTGGCACGGGAGTTAATTAACAGATCTCTAGGAGGCTATGCGTTGTCAAATTTCTGCACTTCCAAGATGTGTGTATTCTATTGATGGCTATTTAAAATCAAATGTCCAGAGGACTCGGAATAGGATACAGTAAGGTCAAAGGCATTATATTCAGACGAAGTTCGAAAGTGAGCGCGTTCAGTCCCTGCAGCGTGGTGTAAAACAAATGAGCTCATCAGTATGATCAAAAACAGCAGGAGTTTATATCCCGGAGTCGTAAAAGAAAGCATACACGCTTCTGTTTACACATTGGTGCGGAAGAGGCGTATAAAATGAAGGGACTGAAAAAATAAATATATAATGATATAGATGTTTGTATGAATCTGATTAAGCTTTGACCACACTGACTTAATCACAACGATGCACAAAAATCAGTCCAATTACAACAGTGCATGCACGTTACTGTACCACTCCCTAGCTTGCAGTCAACATCCAACCTACACATTAACCGCATGCATCGGGTCATGTGCCTGCTGCCTTTGATAAAAATAACACGGTGCCGCGCGTCACACCAGACAGGCCAGCCCCTCCGCGATTCTCATTGGTGCAACCTCAGTGTTTACCTTTTTCGGTGAAGCCCAACATTCTAAGGCTGCCTTTTATGGTCAGATACTAACACAAGTCAGCTTCCCATTGGTCGCGCCTGTCTGCCAATCAACAGCACGTCATCTTCTTTTCTGCTTGGGAATGCCGCAAGAGGCAAGGGGAATGCCGGGAGCGATCCCACAGATTTAATTTTAGTTTGTCACCCTCTCTCTTGCCCCACCCACCCTCCAGGTAACTGGCCGAATTGTGTTATTAAACAGCAAGATGGCCAACTTCGGGGCCTTGCCCCTTGTCACCGTGCCGCGAAAACACACGAATATCCGCCGAATCCACGTCATCCAGGCTGCTTCATCTCAATGCGGGGAGGAGGAGGGGGGGGATTTCAAACCGCCAGCCGCTGGCTCTCGAGCGTGCGCAGTGTCCTCTAGTGAACGTCATCATTATGTTGATAAATACTTTTCTTGTAAAATTTCAAACAAAATGTGAATGGGAAATTTTTTATCTTTTATAAAAAAAAAACCCAGCTTCTATATCAGTCAAGAGCAAACATCACACAGCATAATTTTTAAGAGGGTGGCGAAATTATTTGAAATTTGAAAGAGAGCGGAAGTTAACTTCCTCCTCCCCGCGCGCCTTTGAGTTCGTTGGGAGCGCGAGCATGGGGGGGGGGGGGTGCGGGGTGCGGGTGACGTCACCCGTCGGTCAAAGGGAAAGGGCGGGCCGTGACGTCACCTGCCATTCAAGCGGGAAGGGGGCGTGGCGCCGGGGCTATGGGAGGGGGGGAGTCTGAGCGCTACGTAAATATTTGTATTCGTGTTGGGAGCCGATGGTGTCTCGGAGCACGTTAGTGTAAAAAAAAAAGGGGGGCTTGCGAGGAAAAACAACAACAGTAAAAGATCAGAAGCCCCGGGCAGAAGAGCAACAAAAAAAAAAAGTTACTGACTTATTTCTTCTATATATATATATATATATAAAGAGAGACACACGCATCAATCTTTAGGAAGTGTGTGTGTATGTGTGGGGTGGTGGGGGGGGAAAAGGAAAGAAAAAGTCTCTTCCTTTCGCCGGTCGGGCTAACGATGTCGGTTAATATGGACGAGCTTAAACACCAAGTTATGATAAATCAGTTCGTACTGACCGCAGGATGTGCGGCGGATCAGGCCAAGCAGCTCTTGCAAGCGGCGCACTGGCAATTCGAGGTGAGGCAGTGTGTGTGTTTTCTTCATTTATTTAAAAGCGAGCCGCCTTAATTTTTCGAGATGTTTCCACGGCAAATCGTGTGATCAAAAGTGACCGTTTTTTTTTTCCCCTCTCTTGTCTCTCGTTGATTTTCATTTTAGACGGCCCTGAGCGCCTTTTTCCAAGAAGCCAACGTCCCGTACAATCATCACCATCAGATGGTAAGTGTGGGGGAGAAGGGAGGTGGGGGTGTCCCGGCATTTAGAGTTTCTCCTCGTCCTCCCCCCTCCTCCTCCTCCGCCCGGTCGGTCAGTGCCGCCATGTTGGGATCTGGCAGCGAGAGGGGGGAAAATAATAATAATAAACACAAAGCCGGCGGTTGCCCCGGCCTCCTCATGTCCGACCCAAGTCACCCACACACTACCCCGGCAACCCGGCTCTCTTTCATTTAGATTAACTCACCCCGCATTATCTTAGTCACTCAATAGGTGGGCGTCAATGTGCTTTGGGGAGAGGGTGAAGAAAATGCCCTTTTATATATTTTTAATGCGGTCTCACTTTCTGCCTTTTGTTATTAAAATGCGCATTCTTTCCAGTTCGAATAACTTAACGTTTTCCTGACCCCTCCCCTCCCAAAAGCGATCGACGATAAAACGTGTTTGCTGGAAGAGTTTGTCACCGTGCGTGTTGTGATCGCAATGTTATGGTTTTCGCTCGCCACGTTAAAGCCCATTAAGCTCACTATAATTTACATTGGAAATGTTTTTATCGGTGCTGCTTGCCCACTTTTTTTCTGTTTGTTAGCAAGCTTTTAGTTTGCGATGTGCCCCACCAATAAATATTTTAAAACAGTTGCACTACCTACTTTCTGTGTGGTCAACGCCGCCCTTTCGTGGTTTTTTTTTGAAAGGGACTCTGTGGTATGTGAATGGTCGTTGGTATGTTTGGCCTAATCTTGTGCGTAGCGTATTAGATGTCAGTTGATAGCCTACTGTGAGTGTTTTAAAATGTGTGCTCCGCCTATGCATACATAACTTTCATTTTCGTAAAATGTAATCTGATTCTGTGGTTGTGCAATAAAATACTTAGATATTTGTACCATCAAACATGCATATAAATAAAGCGAAGTAATATTAAGAGGCTGGTTTTATAGAGCTGTAGATTGTATTTAGAAAGTCGAAGATTATGGGGCAGCCATTTTTAATCTAATCTACTTGAACATAAAATTTGGTTATACACAAACATGTAGCAAACTCTTTCCTTATCTGTGTTACTTTAATATAGTATTAATCTACACTTCAGTTATAAGTTCTTGAAATTCTCTTTAGTTATGTGAATGCATTTTAGAGGGTAAGGGATAACTACTGGTATGTTTTGAAAATCAAGAGTGCATTGAGACAGTTTTTTTGTGAGGGGGGGAAGGTACATCTTTTCAATGGCTAACGATTTAAAAATTGTGAACATCATTGTCTAGCGCAAAAATCTCATCTGTTTTAAGCTTGTACAAAAAATGAGTAAATGTTGAGCAAAACTTGGTTTTGTTCCAGGCCAAAGTACAATTTGCTTTATTTCCAAATTGTTCATTCACACTTGCTGGTTTGTGCAAGATTAAAACAAAATGTCTTAACAGTTTTAGTAAAATGTTGAAAAATTATTGTCCTTTTTCTTTTAAAACACGTGTGTGTGTGTGTGTGTGTGTTTGTGTGTGTGTATATATATATTCTAAAATCTTAGAAAGAAGGAATCTCATAAATTCTATTCCTTGTGTAATCTACAAATGGGGCTGCTGAAATAATGTCTGGTGCCCTCATTTCCCTACAATCATCACTCACAGCTTACAGAAGAACACGAGTAAATAGGCACAAAGCTATTGTCAGAGAAAATGAGAAAGCAACAACATGATTTTGCATTAAGATTTTAAGTGATTTGTTGCAGCATGAAAAGATGGAATTCAAACACCGGTAAATGATAAAACCGCCAAGTTTAGTTTCTCCCAAGTCTCGGCATGTGTTGTGATGCCATGTTTATTTCCTGCCAGCAGTTTTTCTCCCATCCCCCACGTGACAATTCCCTCAAACACAGTCCTCCATGTAAACACAGGCATTTCTCATTTGTCAGGAAGTTGAACTAAAATGGATTCCTTATGAAACAGCAGTGGTGTTGATGAAGTTTGCCTCTAGAATATCAATATTGTTAGACCTGGAGTAAATTACATTGATTTTATTGCTAACTCACTGGTTTTCAAAGAAGTAAGAAAAATATATACATGATACAATTTCTTTCATTTTGTGTGCTTTATACTATGTGAATGCTAGTTGTAAATATAATGTTTGTGGCAGTTATTTTCAATAAAAATAATTTCATAAGCAAATGGTTAAAACACATTACAATTGACGCTGTTGTGGTTTGACTTCTAATAAAGTATGATCTTAAAATGTATGATGGTTATTAAGCAAGAGCTTTAAGGAGATAGGTAAAATTAAAAACTTCCTGTGATTGGGAGATTGTCTTGCATTTTCTGTCGAATGCAGAGGTGTTTGAATTTTGTCCTCCTTCTTGAGGCTGGTTATGGAAAAAAACTCTGATTTCTATGAATAGAGGCCTGAGATCTGGAAGTGATATCCGTGCTTATTCGAGAACCAGATGTGACCTGCCATTTCAATTGCATCAGATATAGCCAAACCTCAAGCAACCTAGTCTTGTCTGCCAGACCAGGCTGAGATTGCTGGAAATGAGACATTAATGGATTAACTGCAAGGCTGACAAAATGAAATAAATGATGTGAGCACCATTCAGATTTCTTGCTGTGAACAAAACTAAATGCATCTTAATGTTACATTGGCGTCAGCTGCTTTTCATTGACATAAAAATATATAATCGAAATTATGGAAAAATAGAAACTTCTTATAAACAAACAAAGATTGTGAAGACATTTTCTAGATACAAAGGACTCTTATTTACAAAAAGCCAGATTTTTTGGTTTAGTTTTGCTGATAATTTTTATATATAAATATTGTAATAAGAAAAAAACAGTTTAGAAGGTGAACAGTGTATATAGTGAAGGGGAAAACTGTGATATAAACATTTTTTTCTTAATGAACTAACGTTTCTCAAAGTGTGAATGGATGTGAAATATCTTTTCCCCTAATCAAGATTCACTTGTCTTTCATTTTTGGTTTTACCTCTTGTCCCTTTTTCGTTAGAACCTAACATCCAAAAGAGAAACAAATTTTATGACAGGGAAATTATGTTTAGCTAAGAACTAATACTAAAGATATGAGTTATATTGCCACTTCGAATTTATAACTTTGTTCTACTGTTTGGGCCAAGACTGCATTAATATGAGGTATTAACAGGATAACAATATGTACAGTCCAGTTGACTATTCGTTTTAATGAAGCTCCTGTGTGTGTTAAATTCTCAGGACTCATGTTGAAAATTCAGCTTTGGCTGTTGCACGTCTTTTGTGCTTCAATTTTTTTTGAATACTCCAGCTGTATATTCCCTTTTCCCCACATCTACCTTTTGCTTCACTGGACCATGTTAAAAAAAAATCTTGTGCTGAAACTGCTGATGTATTACACCCACAATCGTATATTTGGGATCTGCAGTTAATTTGAGTGACTTCTGCATTATATGGCTCTGTTGAGATAAGGCTTATTTATTTTTAATGGGGAAGGCATTCTGAGGTTTTTTCTCCTCCCCATTATCTATTTTCTTCTATTGCTCTTCTGAAGGCATTGACTCCTTGCTGGTGTACAGTCGAGTGAGCACTCAACATTTTTCTGGTGTCTTGGTCAAGTAACCAGCCCCTTGCATGTGAACTATGTGAGCGAATGTCCACTGAATACTGGTGGTACAACAGTCAAGCCAAATCCTATCCTCACACAATGTCCATAAAAAATTATTTTTTTCTCCCGGGGCACTGAGGCTGATTGTGGCGCCCATATCGCTGCCCTGACTCAGATCAGCGAACTCCACGCAGACTCTGGATTGTCACAGCTACCCACGGGATAAACTTGATAAAGTGAAGTAGTTCTCAATGAAAAACGAATATTCCGTTCTTTTTTACAGTAACTTAAAGTGCATTTGTCTAGGCACATCTGCTTGTACCAAATCTGTTTTTTGTGGCAATAATTAAGTTTGCTTTAGATTCCTGGAAAAATAATATGGCAACAACAATGACACAGAGAAAAGCACATTGTACAAGAAAAGCAATCAAGTATAAGAACATAAATAGGAACAGGAGTAGGCCATACGGTTCCTCGAGGCTGCTCCGCCATTTAATAAGATCATGGCTGAACTGATCATGGACTCAGCTCCACTTCCCTGCCCACTCCCCATATCTCTTTATCCCTTATTGTTTAAGAAACTGTCTATTTCTGTCTTAAATTTATTCAATGTCCCAGCTTCCACAGCTCTCTGAGGCAGCGAATTCCACAGATTCACAACCCTCTGAGAGAAGAAATTTCTCCTCGTCTCAGTTTTAAATGGGCTGCCCCTTATTCTAAGATCGTGCCCTCTCGTTCTAGTCTCCCCCATCAGTGGAAACATCCTCTCTGCATCCAGCTTGTCAAGCCCCCTCATAATCTTACACGTTTCGATAAGATCACCTCTCATTCTTCTGAATTCCAATGAGTAGAGGCCCAACCTACTCAACCTTTCCTCATAAGTCAATCCCCTCATCCCCGGAATCAACCTAGTGAACCTTCTCTGAACTGCCTCCAAAGCAAGTATATCCTTTCGTAAATATGGAAACCAAAACTGCATGCAGTATTCCAGTGAATGACATGAGGCAATATGGGTTGGGTTACTTTCAAATCCTATTGCAAAACTATTGCAAAATTTTTTGTGATCCCGTTTGTTTTTTTTGGAGGTGGGGTTGAGAGATGGCAGGCGCTTATTAAAATTAAAAAAAAAATAGTATGATTGAAGAGGACAGGACAATTGTGTTATCTATGAGTTAAATGGCATTGCAAGTCAGGAGTTGATTCATTGGCCTACATGAACTCTTTGTATAGTTTTGGTAACAATTATTCAGTAATCTAATGGTGAATGGTTGCAAATGTCCTGTTTGTAGCAATAGAGACCAGGTCTGTTTAGAAAACCTTTTCACTATTATATCTAAAGATGGCTTATGGTTGTTGCTTAAAGTAGTACATAATGGATGTGTAATGTTGAATAGCATAATAATTGCAATTTTGCACTGTCTTTGTTTTATGAAAGTATTTTTTGTGGGGTATAAAATCATCAGACCTTGTGTTTAAATTTTGTGTCCTACTGGAGTGTGATGGCACACATTTTAAATAAACAGCAGCACCAAACTAATTGGTAGAAGGAATACATTGGGTGAATTCCAGAGAACAAAGTATCGATTGGTGTGGGGTGCATAACTCCAATGATACAGGCTCAAATTAACTAAATTGACCATACCATGAATGATTTATTTTCCATAATTTACCAATGTTCTTTGTTTTTGTTTATACCACAGATCTAGGTATATTTTTATTAATGAGCATGTATGTTTTGTAGTTTCAAAGATCCTTGTGCTATCCTTCATTATGGAGGTGATGCCTTTTGTACTGTTAGTGTTCATTGAAGTTGGACATTTTATGATTTATTAATTCTCCTTCACATTGGAGATGAAGGCAGAAAACAGAAAGAGAGCAGTGGGGAGATGCAAGTAACAAGAAAGATAAAGGGGCAAATGTGATGGGTATATCCCTGAAAACAACTGAAGTATCTAGGACAGAAAAAAATCTAGAGACAAGGCAGCACGAGGGGGGAAGCAGTGAGTAACTTCCAGGGCAGCAGGAGGTGGCTGGGAATGTGAGTTGGTCTTGCAGAGGTTGTTCCAAGTGTGTCATACAAGTCCTGTGATTTGCTGTTGTAAATGTCACATCCTAAACCAAAAGAAAAGACCTGAGGTATTTAACATAAGTTACTTATAAAAATAAAATAATGGAGACAGTGGGAAATTCAGTATGATACAATATTGTAAAAATAATGGCTTGCTGTATGTATATGTAGGAAGCTGTCCCAGGGGTTTTGGTGTACCTACTGACTTTGTTTTGTACTAAGTATAGAATAGACCTGAAAGCCTACAGCAGTGGTTGTAACATTATAAATAATCAGTGCATTCAAGTGATAAAAGCATAGGTATTGTATGCTATTTGCAGGCTGAGTGAGAAACCACTGCAACAGTCTTTGCAAATGCCCGAACCCACAACATTTTCTGGATCAGACCTAATTATGTATTCTTAACAAGCTCCTCAAGTGTGTTGCGCGAGTCATTGGGAACTCACTATTTGGGGAAGTAGGATATCTGGTGCTCCAGTAGGGACTTAAAACTCACAGCAGCTGTTTGAAGGAGATGGTGTTTTTAACGACTAAATGTTTGACTGAGTCACAAATCGTTGTCTCTGCTCCGTTGTCACATCCAAAAGCCCCCAATTTGTTGATGCATTAGTAGGGGTGGCGCTGAAAGAAATGACAGAAAGAAAGAACTTGCATTTATGTAGCCTTGGGACATCGTAAGCACTTTACAGCTAATGCATTACTTTTAAAACATAGACATTGTTATGTAGGCAAATATGGCAGACAATTTTCAGATAGCAAGGTCTCACAAAACGGCAATGAGATAGAGGGGAATTGTGCTGTATGACACTGTCCACACAGGCGAGCTGAACACCATACAGGTGGTGCTCCCCATTTTGTGGCTTCCACCATGCAGAGGACCTGACTGCGAATATAGAAGTTGTTTCGAGAGCACAGCAATTTAACCATGGTAAGAATATCCACCATGACCTTGTACCAAATACATTGACAATGTCTGCATGCCACGAATTTTTCTTCACCCTCAAGCTAGGTTACAGCACTTTCTTAACATGCATGCAACATCAAATTATACCTGATACTCTTGCCACACTAGCAATCATACAGAGCTTCACCCCAAAAAACATGATGTCTGTATATGTACTTGTACCCAAGATGGGTACTTGGATGTCGCTATATGTGTTCCTGGTACTCTACATCTCTCAACTCTGCTTGTAGGACAACGTAGTGCTTAATTCAAGGGGCAGACAGAGATGGATGGAGGAAGGGCCTGTAATATAAAACCCAAATTTTTGAAAATATGTCAAACTGAAAATCATTAGCACAGAGGGCATTGGGAGAGTGTGGGAAGATGAAGTTGGAGAACTTGCTCTATCTCAGGGCTAGTACCATCCTTGTCATGTTTTTCATCCAATCCTGCTCACTCACACACCGTTCCCGAGGCATATACTTGAGCTCAATACCATATAGCCTGTTTCTTCTCAAGTAGGCAGTGGTTGAAGAGTGGCATGAAGCCAGCATTGTAATCTGTGCTCTTCTTCCTTTTCAATAGGTGTCACACGAAACAATGCTAGGTGCCAGTGCTGCAGAAGAAGCCAGCACTTCAGTGTACCCTGCCTTATTAATGGTGCAAGCACCAGTACAGGCACATTTACCCTGAGAGTTTTAAGTTTCAGGAGGGAGCATTGAGCATGAATGGGAAGAACAAGAACTGGTCAGGTTACATCTTTCCCCAGTTGCAAAGTCCTGCGATTGAGACTTCATGGTGCCTGTATTTATAAGGATGCTTGTCTGAAAACTAATGTTTTATTCATCCATTTATAGGAATGCCTAACACCCTGCAAGGGTTGTTGGTGAGTGTGAAGGAATTCACTAATCTCAGTTGTGCACAAAGGCTTCTCAGCACCTCAATCCGCCGTGAAGAATATGGTGCTTCTCTGGCCTTTTGCAGCAGAGCCCCTAGTGATAGATGTCCTAAACCCAGTCAGATTAATTTTGGTCTCAATCTACAACAGGCTGCTTGTCTGGGTTCAACATGCTGAGGACCCGATAGAGACTATTACACAGGATTTTTTGGGACCATTAGTTTGCTTCAATGCAGATCACTGCTAAATGAATGCCTAGCAGCAGGGCATGACTGGAGTAAGGATAGATGTGGTTGCTGCCTGAGGGGAACAATACATATAACCACTTGAGCCCCCCCCACCAACCCCGCCCCATTAAAATGAGAGAGCATTTGGCAGAAAGCAAGCTGGACAAAACAACCGCTGCAACAGTGGATGTGGGAGAGTGAGTTGCAAGGCTTTCTTGTGACCCAGCCGAAGGAAGTCAAATCCTACCTCCACCCAGAGGCTCCTACTGATGCCCAGCAGTCAGCCGCCTAACAATCCTGCCACCAGGGGAGCATCAAGACGGAGTGTAAGATTAGGAAGTGAGACGCAGAAGTTATTCACTACCACCAAGAGGAAGCTCTGGGATAAAATGCACTGAGAATTTGTAGGGTAATACTATTTAGCTTCAAGTTTCTTTCTGCAGCTGCAGATTAAGATGCCAGCAAATGCCTCCTATCAGCTTTCATCGGGTTAGGCATTAAATATAGTTACGTGGACTCTTAATACAACCCCTAGTAGGAAGATTTTTTTTAAACTTGCCAAAAAGGGTGTGACTGTTGTTTCAAGTTAGAAGCCATCTGCAACTTGAGTATTGGCATTTTACAGATCCCCTCTTCCTGAACTTTTGGAAGGAGTTTTTCTGATTCTGTAAACAATGATTCTGGTCTGTCACCAGAAAAATTTCCTCTGTGCTCTTTCAAAAAAACAGGAAAATTGCATTCAAAATAATTGATCTGAAAGGCCTATGGCTCTTTAAGTATGATTTGATCATGCAGCTTATCTTTTAAACTCTGGTCTAAATGGGCAGAAGTAACACTAAGGAATATTTCCACCCAACTGTAGAGAGATTCGACAGGCTGACTGAAGGCCCTGATTAGGAGGTGTACAAAATGAGGTCCCCACTTGGATTTGAGTGGGACCCTGAATGGAAATTTTTAATGGGGGCGTTTCCAGCAGGGACTGAGTGGAAGCGATCAATGCCCATTTTTCTAGTTCTTGACTGAATCCAGCCAGCAACACTTAAAATCTCCATTCAAGATAGTTTAATTTAACTCATAATGACATGCTTTTAATCAGTCCACAGTGTCAACATTAAAGGTCTCGTAGTGCAGACTAACATATAAAAATGACTGATTCTGTGCTTCTGAAACTTGCTTTACCCATTCAAAACTACTGTATTTAAAATAAAACTTTGGTTAAAGCCTAAAGTGCTCTCAGTAGTTCAGCTATTCAAAGCAGTGAGTAACTGAAACATCTAGACCAACAACGTCCTAGGTTTAATCCACAGTCTTGCTGGATTAGCTAATTTAATTCAGAGCAGTAATAAAGGTGCTGCAGGTGGCATTGGTAACCCTGGATTGGGGAGGGGAAACTCGGCAAAGGTTTCTGCGCCAAATCACCCTCCCTGCTGGAAATGTTTGTGGGCGCCAGATGAGAACAGGATCAGACTCGGCTATGATGCCTGCTCTCCTGCTGATCAAATACTCAACCAATACCGAGCATCTTGCGGCATGTCCCGTTGGTTAGACTTTTTCCTTCACCCTTCAGAAAGGAAAAGTAATAAAATAAAATTAATTCAAGTTTAAAAAAAAATCTCCAACAACAATTTGCTATCTGTAGGAATAAAACGCAACAGTTTCAGTTGTTCCCTTTCTGGGCCAGAGATGTTCAGTGGCAGTGTAGAAACATAAATCTTGTCATTAAAAGGGTCCTTAAGGTGTTAAGTACCCACCATAACTCTGTGCCAAGTTTAATTGGTAATTAATGCACAAATGTAGCAATTTCTTGAATCTCACTGGGAGGTTGGTGGTAAGTTACTGTTTTTGTGAGGTTGACGGCAGAGTGGCACAAAGCTTCCAACAATTCGTGGCAATTCACCACTCGCGGGGTATCTCTTCCGCGCCACACATTGCTGAACGTTTTACACGCTAATAACAACATACACATTAAACTCGCCATTATTTTGCCTGAAAACTCTGCCACTTATTGTCTAGGCCAACATGTGTTAAAATGGCCACATGGGAAAGGTACCGAAGCGCTGCCAGCACCCATGGAACCATGCTTCAGCAAACGTAATTTTTTCAGGGCAAGGGAGACAAGAGGGCATCTGTTGATTACCATTTTTTGGATTTCAGTTGTATTTTTTTCACTTTGAAAAAAGCAATGTCAACACACTTCATTCATACTTTTTGGCTTTGTTGCATAGTGGGAAAAACATACATAGTATGAAGTGTAATGTCTTATTTAAGGTGAGTCCTCTAACCGGTTATTACAGTGCAGAGCAATATTGAAAACATTTCCGCTAAAGAACATGGCTAGTGTTTACAGCACCCGTAGCTCCCTCTTGTCACCACACTTTATTTGGTGAATTGCAGACTTCTCCACGGCTCCTGTCAATTGTCTGAAAAATAGAACTAGTTGCACCAGTTCTCTCACTAATTGAAGTACTCCACCTAGTAACCTAGCCAGCAACAGCCGAAATGAATTCAATGAATGCAGTTGGGTATGAATGAACCTTCCTGTGCACCCCTGCTGAGCTACTTGGCCATCTGTAGCTAATGTGTTTGTAAACAAATGTGAACCTATAAATTCAAAAAGTGCTGCAAGTTCTTTACTTTTGAGTGACATTTTCATTTATTTGGTTGCTAAGTTGTGTCCTGCAAAAATAAGAAAACGAAAATAATTACTAGCACATTTCAAAAATGTCTACATTGTCTCACCATTTACATTCGGGTGAAAGTCACAGTGAGACAATCTGGGAATGGTGTCTGGTGGGTGGCGAACAATGCATTCCGTTTTTTTCTCCAAATGTTACTGGGGGAAATTGATACTACAGCTATAGTTCTGCAGAACTTTTAAATGTTATATTTCCATTAAACTATATCCTGAATTTAACAATAATATGGGGGTAGAGGTTTTAGAAACTGCTGCGATTATAGTACACTTTTATGACATTTTGGCAATTCTGAATCCATGTCAAAATTTTCAGGAACACCGAGTGTGTTCAAAGCCAGAACAAAGAATCTAATTTTGAGAATTCTTCAATGTGATAGGAGAGGGGAAGAAGATATTTGAATGTTAAAACTTTAATGCTGTTCCAAGTTGACATTAAAAGCATGAAGACAGAACCTCTTCCACTGTACTTTTACTTTCATCAGTACAGACTTGTAATGTGCACTCTGCTATAAAAAGTAAATATAGATACAATATCCAGATAACAGTCAGTTTTCCAGTTGTTGCCTCAGCAACAAGAAGTGATTAGTGTGTGATATTTGCCATACTGGGCTTGTGTGAGATTTGGCACTGAACATATTGTACTGTACTTCAACTGGATGTGGAAAGTGCTTTTGAAATTTCCAGACAAAACAAGACTGGTAGGTATCTGTTAGGATTGCAAATTGAAGCACTAAAATGTTTCATAACACTTGCTGATCTGCATTTAGCTGAGACACTAAAACCTTGATGACTCCAAATAATTATATTGTCCTAGCCAAAACATTGAATGTATTGCAAGACGACTTATTCAACAAAATAAACATTATTTTCAGCCTGGTAATCTTGCTTTTGAATAAGCCAACATATACAAAGACATTTTCTTAAGGTCCTCATTTTACCCTTGCCATTATAAATTTATAAGATACAAAGTCCAGATCGCTGAAGTTGTAACTGCAATTTTGCATCCTCTGAAAATATATTTTATGTGCTTTGCCCTGTATTTATAACACTTTTTTCTTCCACTCCTTCAATAGAGGTAGTTGTAAGTTTAAATTATACAAAGCACTTACCCACGCTGAATGTAGGTAGTAACTGACTGTGTTTTCATAAAAAGACTAAAACCAGTTGACTGTTCACGGTAGTATTATTCCCACAGATTTCAGAATCGCTCCAGGTGGGTGTGGGACAGAGCCAGCATCGTCCTGGATCACCTGCACCTAGAGGCAATACAAACACCACATTAGGCTCATTGAATAATTTCACAGCTCACTAGATTGGCAGCAAACAGTTTGGCAAAGTCACAAATGTCCATTTTATATTGGTGTAGTATGTCTATATTCCAGTGACAAGCAAAATAAAATAAATAACTTTTATATAAGCAGAATGTCTTTGCAGATTTGTACTGTACTGAACATTTATTGGACATTTCCTTCATGTTGCGCTTTCTTTCATTGACAGTGTGATAACTCGGGGAAGTTGTGAATTAATCATCTTTAGTCAAACATAAATCTTCCTATCTAACCTGGGGATGAGCAGTAAACTGTTGAATGAATACAAAATTAGTCAATAGTTAGCAATATATTTAAAGTAGCAATTTATTTTGATATTAAATGGCTATTTTCAAATTTTTATTAGCTGAAAACTTGAGGGCAGTCCTGTGATTTGTCACTAGCAATCTTTAGCACTCTTGTTAATGAACATAAATCCTAGATGTAAATCTTTATGATACGTAGTATATATTGCAAAATAAAATGTTTACCATAAAGAGAAATTTCCATAGCAAAAGTTTCATCAGGGAGTAGAATTATCATGGGGTAATGGAATAACACTGCCTTGAAATTTGCACAGTGTGTATTGTCCATTCACTTCAAAGTAATCTGTGTAAAGAACAGTCTCTCTTTCCTCCCCTCCCCCCCCCCCCCCTCAGTTTACATTCTGAAATTAGAAAATACTTCTTAAGTTGGTGACACATATATTTGGGTACAGTTCCATGGCATCAGTACCATCCCAAGTGAGCATTTACACAGGTTTTAATACACTACTGAAGTTACTGATTGAAGCAGAAACCCTGTCAACTTTTAGGGATATGGAAACGGGGTTAGGACTACAGTTTGTGTGGAGAATAAACAACGACTGGTTGGGCCAAATGGCCTGTTTCAGCGTTGCAATTTCTTTGTAATCCATGCAAGAATTTAGACTGCGTGTCGGGAGAGTATTTGAAGCACAATTTCCATGAGGGGTATCTGGATAGTGATCCAAATCAGAAACCCTGGTCAGTTATTCCCATGCTTCCTTTTTCACTTAGCCCCCAAGCAGTGTCACTCACACACCTTCAGGTGATGCATTTGCTCACTGAGCCTTTTAGCCACATAGTAATGCATTTTCATAAAATATTTTGCTATCGCGCTAGCTAAAATGTTTCTTGCACCATCTTTGATATATTTTTGAAAAAGTGTCCGAATACAAAGCTAACCGTTGGAATTTAAAACTGTTTACTTTTTGCATCGCTATCCATTGTAGTTCCTTTGCATATACTTTTGAAAAGAAAAATAATACTGATCTATTCTTGTTTTAGGAAGCAATTCTTAAACACAGTCTAGATCATGCTAAAAAGTAAAACATGACATTTTGGTGTATAGTACATAATATGAAGTACTTTTTAGATAGGTGGTTCTGTTAACCAATGAAAGGTAACAAAACAAATTTGAAAGCTTTTGGATACAAATATTTCACTTATGGGACAGTGTTACACATGTCGTTAAGCCACCCACCCTATCCCAGCTTTCTGGTCAGTCCCCTATGTTCCCCCATAAATATTGTGTTTTATTTTAAACCAGCAGGGAAGCATCAACATAATTTAGTTGACAGCCAGACTATTGTAATAACTCCCAGTGCCTCGTTTGCCCTCCCCGTGAAAGTGTGGACACCTTCCTGGGGTATGTTTCCATGCATACTTCAGCAGTTGGAGCTCCCCAGCTAATTAATTGCCGACCTGGGATATCCCTGCTCTTTGTATCTCAATTGCTGCTGGTTAAACTCTGTACTGTTGGGGAAGTGCAGTCTAATTGTACGCACAGTAATGAGGAAATTCTAGATTTTGTTCCATAGTGGAGGTGCCATGCACATTACAGTAGAGTGGTTTATCAAGTTCTGTTTATCTGTTAAATTTCAACCAAATTATTTCAGCAGCCATCATGTCTCACTATTCAAGGATACTTTATAGCTAATTTGTTTCAGTTCAGCTGCACCTATGTTGATTATAAACCATCCGGTTTCTGACATAGCATACGTCCAGGTTGGCTTTCCTAACTTGCGTACAGTAGACGTTAACAATGGACTTGGGGCTAGAATTTCGGTTTTCGGTGAAAATGGTAGTTTTACGCCAAATTATCATTTTCACTTCGCTACCGTTTTTAGGCCCGCTTTTCGGCCTTTGATTTGCGCATTGGTAAAAATCAGTGTTGCACGAGGATTCGCGGCGCAAACTGCGAATTTCAGCAACTTTAGTCAGGGGCCGATAGCGCTGCGAGAGATGCCTTGGGAAGGGGGGGAAAACAACAAAAAATTGCAACAAAAAAAACATTCTCAAACCCTTGCCTACTAAATTGCTGAAAAAGAATTTAAAAATAAAAACTTCAGCTTACCTTTTCAGGTCTTCATACTTACCACTGCTGGCAGGGTTGCACCAACAGATTTTACTCTGTCGGTAGAATACGGGTCCTGAGAGAGCCAAAAATTGATTGCAAACGCTATTTGCAGTGTTGCACATCGGCGCTCTTCTCCCCGGCGGTACAAAGGCACCCCAAAGATCCCACCAACCAGGTTTTTGCCGCGAAGGGTCAAATCGCGGCAAAAACCCAGTCGCAAAGTCGTTGCAATTCTAGCTCATGGACTTTCTCCATGGCTTGCTTTCCGTTTTCCTACTTTTAGCAATATTCCCTGAACCAAGCAATTGCTGCCCATAAATCTCATTGTAACCAAACCTTTTACAGCTGGACTTGGACAAAAACTGACCATACCTTTCAAGTGACTTTATTGTGTGATGATTTTAGCTTATTCTAGCTAAACTAAGTTATGATTCAATACTGCTGACTTGCCATTGATTAAGATGTATGTTGACTTTTGTTTTTATATTTTTACAGATGTGCACTCCAGCTAACACACCTGCAACACCTCCTAATTTTCCAGATGCACTTACAATGTTCTCAAGGCTGAAAGCTTCAGAAAGCTTCAACAGTAGCAGCCCGATTGCCTCAATGGCAACGTCTCCTCCTCCTGTAAACTTCAACTCAGGCTGGCCCATGTCTCCTCCAAACCAGCAGGGCATGTGGACTCCAGCAGCACCAATTCCACGTACTGGCTGGCCAGCAGCAGTGTCCCAACAAACCACCTCAGAACAGAAGGTTAATGTTGCCATGGAGGCTGAGAGATGAGGCCTGGTTAAGGCTCTAGAGGAAGCGGGAAAAATCTTGCATGGGTCAATATGAAATAGTTTCTGTTGTATTGTGCTGCAGCTAATCTGAACTGAAGGAATACAATAGGGAAGATTCAACTTCATAGCAGAAGAATTATGGGTCCAGCAATTTTCAAAACGAAGCCTTGTTTCTGGAGTTTGCATGTGTGTGACACAATTAAACGACTTTAAAGACCATCAACCTGACTTCAAAATGGAATTGTTAACTTTGAGAAACTTGTTTTTGATCGTTGGCCCTTCAAAAGGAACCTATCAGTGATTAGCTGCTATATCAGAGACAACCATGAAGATCACTAATGGTTTTTAAAGATTACTCCGTTACTTTTTTGCAGTAAAATTGTGGCAGTTGTCTAATGAATTACAGGGTGGGAGTGTACGGAGTTGCAACAACGGACAATTAAAACAAATAATAAACTTTAATACAGGGATTGCAAATTAGGTTTTCGAATCATTGTTTATCTTTGTATTTGGTTTGTGAATGAGGTTTTTTTGGGGGGAAGGGAGAGCTAGGATAGCAGTCAATAGTGTACTGACTGCAGACAGACTACTACAGTAAGGTTTTAATGTTTTATAAAAAAAAGTGCCATTGCATGATGCTGTACATTAAAATGTAAACATTGAAAAAACTAAGTTTAAAAAAAAAAGTGTGTTTTGCTACTCTTAACAACCGTGTGATAGAATTTAAATTCACTTTAGCAACAGTTGCAATGAATACAGGTTTGTCTTTTTTTGTCAAACTTGGACTATATAATTTTTTTGTACTACGTTATGCACAGTCAGGGAGTACCAATTATTTCTAGAATTGTTTTATCTATTTTATCACTTCCTCTTTCATTACTGTCCTATGCTGTCCATGTCCCTAATTCTGGAATGTTTATGGTCAAAAGAAACCCAAGTTGACGAAACAAATCTTTGCACAAATTGTTTCCTTTACTTCTAAGTGGAGATTTCATGCTTCTTAAGGATTGCTTGTTCTGAATAGATTGATATGTATTTTTTTTAATGATACTGTTCCACAATATTTGTGGAGTACCTGATAAATAATTAACTTATCTTTGTGTTGCTAAATAAATATTGTATGTACTAATGGTACTCCTCCTGTACTGATCTTATATTTAACCTTAGCAGATGGTAAGTATGCCATCAGTTTAAAAAAAATAAAATTCTGAAGCACAATAAAATATGAATTGAAACTAAGTGTATCTGAAGATTCAATAGTTTGATTATATTCAGTTTTAAGCATCATTTACAGGTTTTCAGTGGGCTTCTCTGATCCCTTCTGAAGCAACTGGTTTTGCTAAGTGTGCAAATAGAGGATAGGTCATGATTGGCAGGCTGAAAAATAGTAATGTTGGAGCATAACTCAAGCCCAAAGAGTATGTGACTCATGTAGCCCAATCTGATTGTGACATTTTTTTGCAAGCCATTGAGTATGACAATTTGTGCTGAAAATTGATTATTTTAAGTTACTTTTTAAAATAAATTTGGGGCAACATTATGCATTTATTCTAGTTGGACTTGCAACTACAAAAGAGTACATGCTGAGAGATCTGTGGTATACAGTGAAGCAATCATGTAGCAGTTGGGAAGTTGGTGTGGAGGTGGCTTGATATTGTACATCCTGTAAAGTTTCAGAAAATAGGCAAATACTCATTTTTCTCTAAGTGTTACAAAAAAATAAATGCTGTGTAGCAAGCATATTATTTGATCTTTGCTCTATATAGTAGCATGAACTGGTATCCTTGTTTATGTTCATACGTCTCATGATAAGTTGTGTGCTTTTGGGAGACAAAGGCTTGTTGGTTTCAGTAATCATCCACTGCAAATAAACCAATAATACCTATTCGACAGGTGTGCTATGATGCATCATCTCGCTTCTCATCCCCACCCCAGTCCTCCAGTATAGACCTGTTATTTTTTTCTCTGCACACCCACAAGAAAGAACCTTTTTCTTTTGAGTGTGCCTTGTTTTCAACCTATGGAATTGTGAACTATTTATTAATGAGCTTAAATGCAAGTATTTTAAAGTATAGGTTCTCAAACCTTTCCATAGACTCTGTGATATGATTCCAGAAGGATCATCTTTCACATGATTTCAGATTTCTTTTGTTGGAATTTATCCTTTTACCAGCATTTAGTATATGTTGCCATGTACTAATAAAACACATTTTCTCCAATGGTAACACTGTCACTTTGGGTAAAGTGACCCTGTCACAATTTAGGACAGCGACTCCTTGGAGCATGTCAATCGTTGCAGTGACTTCCCCACATTGAAAAATTTGACAGCTCTGGATTTTGGGCCTTGTCCTAATTTCAAAATCTGGAACAACTACACAAAAGCCTATTCTGTGATTGAAATCCCATCAGTGACTTCTGTTGGCTTGTTATTTTGCATTTTGCAATTTCTTTAAATTGTCCATTTAGACCATCTTCTATAAGAATACATTGGGAAAGAGCTATGTGGAGTTGCCCCAATAATGTGACTAGTGCAGCAGACATTTAGAACAATTATGGGCATTACAAAACTTTGACATTCCCACCCGATGAAAGTGATCAAAGACCTTGAGGGCCAATTGAGTAAAGTTATCTTGCACATCCAGGTCTCTTAAATGACATTGTAGTAGATATGGGGAATACAGTATGTTAATTAATTCCTTTTTAAAACGTGAATAGATATTTGCACAAGGTAAATATAGAGTATTAAATGCTGCACAAAAACCATAATTCTATTTTGTTGGAACATGGAATTTTCTGGTGGGGTTTTAAACTGGCTATTCACTTGCCTAGGGCGATTAAATAAGTTGGGATGAATCAGCTACTGTGCAAAATGTGTTGGAAGGAACAATGTTACTGAGCTGAATAGCATCTTCTAATTCCATCCTTCCTCATGGGAAACTGTTTAAGTCTTTTTAAGTGATTGTTAGATTGTTACATGGTCAGTTATTTAAAATGATTCCAGGAACTTTAACAGTTTGCGAGAGGGGACAACTTCAAAATTCAAAGTGATGCCAGCTGGTCTTCATTCAGGATAATATGGATGTGTTTTTCTACAAAATCCACTGAATTAGCGCTATCTAGTGTGATTAAATATTGCAGGATTGACTTCAGTTACATTTTATTAACTAAATCATGTTTACCAAGTTAAACAATTGAGATAAAATCACCTCAACAAGGAGTTGTGAATCTAAGAAATTAAACTTCATAGCCTGCCCTGCTCTGGATTTTTCAGTGGCCACCAACTACATGTATATTATATATTTTTTAAACTTTCTCTGGAGCCAGGCTGAGCAGGAGTGCTTTCCTCCCCCAACACCAGTCCTGGCGATCGGCCCCTGTGTTGCTCGATCTGACCCGTTCCCCTGAGTTTACGTGAGGGCAGCTGCCGACGGCCCAAAATTAATGTTTCTTGTGATGGCCTCGGGCCTGTATTTTTGGCTGCGGGACTGAGTCTAGGCCCAAAAAAGGGCCCAGACTAATTTCTACACTGTCTCCTACTCTCCCTCAGAGTGCCATGGGATCGTTTACATCCACCAGAGAGGACTTCAGTTTAGCAACTCATCTGACACCTGACTTAAAGACAAGTATGCTACCACTGAGCCAAGGCTAACACCTGAACTGAAAAACATATAAAGATTTGAATCTCATGTCTGTCATACACCAGACATGACACTTCAGAATGCTATACTATGTTATACATGCAAAGCAATCTTCAAAAGGGAAAGAAAGCCAAGCCCTCATGCTGGTTTCTTTGGACTTGAAGCATTACATTTACAAACCATTAACAATTGCTGTCAATTCGACCTCGGAATTTTACAAGTAGCTTCAGTTACCCGAATTTGCTTATTTGGATCAATTGAGCACTGTCATTAAATTGATAGGACCAGTTACCACAACCATTTCTTAACATCACAGCCAGACCCTAGACTTTCCATGAGCAAAGCCAAGGAAAATCGGCTAGTATAAATCGGAAAATAATTTTCTGCCCCATGAATAAAAATGAATTGACTGCCATTCCACACCCAAGCAATGAAATTGCTGGATAACTTTGCGCTGATTCCCAAGGATCTCTGAGAAAGCAGAGAAATACATTGAACCTAATTCGTCTATACCAGTCATAAAATCAGAGTTCTCTGCTGACTTTCCTCCTCCAATCTAGCCATATTGAGTGCTTTTAACTTTCTCAGAAGGCAGACCTTTTTTTGCCTGATGCTTGCAACAAAGGTCCTCCTTGTGATGCAACACAAAAGAGCTACTGGGTTTTATCTATTTTAGTCAGTTTTGTTTAACTGCTTTATTTAGAGTATTGATTTAACACTTTTGTCCTGACTTCAAAACTTGAGCTATAGGAAGCCTTTTCCTGTAACTGACTCTCACAGTATTTTCCATACTTTGCATTATGTAAGTTTTAAAGATCCAGAAAAGGCCTACGAAAAAGCAGATTAAGAAAGTAATCCAGTCTAGGGTTTATAAAAACTGCACCCCATAAGTAGCATATTAAATAATCCTACATGATTTTTCTCTGAAAGTAAATTGGCCAGGGAATAAATTCAGCAGGCTGAATAGCCTCTTCTCATACCATACTTTCTGATGAGTGTTCGAAAAGGTTTTCTTCATAAATGATGGCTGAGCTGTCTCAAACTATTAGCTTGATAGACCGGGACTTCAAGTACAGCCTGGGTGAAAGAATTAAAATCAGATATCTTGATTTGGGCCATACTTGCCTTGGTAAATTTTAATGTCAACTCAAAAGTTGCAGTGCCTCTCTGGAGATGGTAATGCAGAAAATGAGAACAGGCCATTCAACCCATCAAGCTCAGTCCCACAAATGATTCTGCCCCGTCTATTTAATCTCATGGGGGAAAATTCTGTCCAAAGATTCCCTAATGCCCAAAGGTAATTAAGCAAAAGAACAAACTATGTTAATTCATTACCACATCACTGTTTATCTCTGGATTTCAGTCCTGCTACAAACAAAATCTCTCACAGCCCCAAATATACAAGAACCAGCATTTTCCATGTAGTATTCAATAGCTTGGTCTGCACTCAGGCCTGTTATCAATCCCATTGCCAACCAGATATTTATCTGGCTTGCAAATCGTGCTCATTATTTGTAGGAAAGCACTTTTCATCATATGCATAAAAAGACAATGCAGCTGTTCTGCTTCATGAGCAAAAATCATAGGGCTTTAATTGTTTGGTAATATACTGTATCCTCATTGCCACCAGGGGATAGGAAGAAATTCTGACAAAATTGAGTCCTGCCACAGATCTGCCAAATATCACTTATTGAGAATGGTAATCACTCATTTTGATTTAAAAATATGAACTATTTTGATGTATATCATTCTTAAAAATAAATACTACTCTGCATAAGTAGGCTTGCAATCTTATGATCGTTGATGTTAATTCCAATATTGCTCCAATGCTAGCAGCTATGAGTTTCAAATTGATTGCACTTCACTACCTGGTTTAAAAAGAGGCAGCTCGTGCAGAGCACGGAGTACAGCAGCAAAGAGTGGCATTCGTGAGTTTGGTAAGTGGGTGAGTTTTAAGGGTAAGTGGGGGTGGCAGGTGCTGTTTTGTCTTGTTTTTCCTACCAGTGTTGACACTATAGGAGCTGATAAGGAGTGTGAGAGTAGGAGACGGAGGCCAGAGACCAGCCCAACCAGCTGCAGAGAAAGATAGAGGGGTGCGAAATCGAGAGGTGACATCACAACCAATCTGGTAAGTGGTTGGCTGTTCGACTGGTAAGTATAACTCTCTTTTAGACTGACTTTTAGATTGGTTTAATTGGCAGCGAACTAAGTAGCTGTTTGGTGTTTAAGTAAATTTTAGTAAGTAAATTAATTTAAGGGTTAAGTCATGGTAGGAGAGCTCTGACCCCGTGTCATGCTCCTCCTGTGCTATGTGTGAAGTCAGGGACATTTCCAGTGTCCCTGACTACTATGTGTGCAGGAAGTATGTCCAGTTGCAGCTCCTGACAGACCGCATGACGACACTGGAGCTGCGGATGGATTCACTCTGGAGCATGCATGATGCTGAGAATGTTGTGGATAGCACATGTAGTGAGTTGGTCACGTCGCAGGTAAGGGTTAGGATAGATAGTCAATGGGTGACCAAGAGACAAATCAAGAGCAGGAAGGTAGTGCAGGAGTCCCCTGCGGTCATCTCCCTCCAAAACAGATATACCGTTTTGGATACTGTTGGGGGAGATGACTTACCAGGGGAAGGCACCAGCAACCAGGTTCATGGCATCATGGGTGGCTCTGCTGCACAGAAGGGCGGGGAGAAGAGTGGGAGAGCTATAGTGATAGGAGACTCTATTGTAAGGGGAATAGATAGGAGTTTCTGCGGCTGCAACCGAGACTCCAGGATGGTATGTTGCCTCACTGGTGCAAGGGTCAAGAATGTCTCGGAGCGGCTGCAGAGCATTCTGGAGAGGGAGGGTGAACAGCCAGTTGTCGTGGTACATGTAGGCACCAACGATATAGGTAAGAAGCGGGAAGAGGTCCTACAAGCTGAATTTAGGGAGCTAGGAGCTAAATTAAAAAGTAGGACCTCAAAGTTAGTAATCTCTGGATTGCTACCAGTGCCACGCGCTAATCAGAGTAGAGGGAGCAGGATAGTTAGAATAAATACGTGGCTTGAGCAGTGGTGCAAGAGGGAGGGATTCAAATTCCTGGGACATTGGAACCAGTTCTGGGGGAAGTGGGACCTGTACAAAAGGGACGGTCTGCACTTGGGCAGGACTGGAACTGATGTCCTGGGGTAACATTTGCTAATGCAGTTCGAGAGTGTTTAAACTAATATGGCAGGAGGATGGGAATCTATGCAGCGAGACAGGACAAAGTAATATGGGTCAGAAACAGATGGTAGAAAGGTAAAAAGCAATAGTGGAAGGCCAAGTAAACAAAGGCAAGAAACAAAAAGGGTCACACTACATCATAATTCTAAAAGGACAAAGAGTGTTTAAAAAAAACAAGCCTGAAGGCTTTGTGTCTTAATGCAAGAAATATCCTAATAAGGTGGATGAATTAACTGTGCAAATAGATGTTAACAGATATGATGTGATTGGGATTACAGAGACGTGGCTCCAGGATGATCAGGGCTGGGAACTCAACATCCAGGGGTATTCAACATTCAGGAAGGATAGAATAAAAGGAAAAGGAGGTTGGGTAGCATTGCTGGTTAAAGAGGAGATTAATGCAGTAGTTAGGAAGGACATTAGCTTGGATGATGTGGAATCTATATGGGTAGAGCTGCAGAACACAAAGGGCAAAAAACGTTAGTGGGAGTTGTATACAGACCTCCAAACAGTAGTAGTGATGTTGGGGAGGGCATCAAACAGGAAATTAGGGGTGCATGCAATAAAGGTGCAGCAGTTACCATGGGTGACTTTAATATGCATATAGATTGGGCTAACGAAACTGGAAGCAATACGGTGGAGGAGGATTTCCTGGAGTGCATAACAGATGGTTTTCTAGACCAATAGGAACCAACTAGGGGGGAGGCCATCTTAGGCTGGGTGTTGTGTAATGAGAGAGGATTAATTAGCAATCTCGTTGTGCGAGGCCCCTTGGGGATGAGTGACCATAATATGGTGGAATTCTGCATTAGGATGGAGAATGAAACAGTTAATTCAGAGACCATGGTCCAGAACCTAAAGAAGGGTAACTTTGAAGGTATGAAGCATGAATTGGCTAGGATAGATTGGCGAATGATACTTAAGGGGTTGACAGTGGATGGGCAATGGCAGACATTTAGAGACCGCATGGATGAACTACAACAATTGTACATCCCTGTCTGGCGTAAAAACAAAAAAGGGAAGTTGGCTCAACCGTGGCTATCAAGGGAAATCAGGGATAGTATTAAAGCCAAGGAAGTGGCATACAAATTGGCCAGAAATAGCAACGAACCCGGAGACTGGGAGAAATTTAGAACTCAGCAGAGGAGGACAAAGGGTTTGATTAAGGCAGGGAAAATAGAGTACGAGAGGAAGCTTGCAGGGAACATTAAAACGGACTGCAAAAGCTTCAATAGGTATGTAAAGAGAAAAAAGTTAGTAAAGACAAACATAGGTCCCCTGCAGTCAGAATCAGGGGAAGTCATAACAGGAAACAAAGAAATGGCAGACCAATTGAACAAGTACTTTGGTTCAGTATTCACTAAGGAGGACTCAAACAACCTTCCGGATATAAAAGGGGTCAGAGGGTCGAGTAAGGAGGAGGAACTGAGGGAAATCCTTATTAGTCGGGAAATTGTGTTGGGGAAATTGATGGGATTGAAAGCCGATAAATCCCCAGGGCCTGATGATCTGTATCCCAGAGTACTTAAGGGGGTGGCCTTGGAAATAGCGGATGCATTGACGGTCATTTTCCAACATTCCATAGACTCTGGATCAGTTCCTATCGAGTGGAGGGTAGCCAATGTAACCCCACTTTTTAAAAAAGGAGGGAGAGAGAAAACAGGGAATTATAGACCGGTCAGCCTGACATCGGTAGTGGGTAAAATTATGGAATCAATTATTAAGGATGTCGTAGCAGCTCATTTGGAAAGAGGTGACATGATGGGTCCAAGTCAGCATGGATTTGTGAAAGGAAAATCATGCTTGACAAATCTTCTGGAATTTTTTGAGGATGTTTCCAGTAGAGTGGACAAGGGAGAATCAGTTGATGTGGTGTATTTGGACTTTCAGAAGGCTTTCGATAAGGCCCCACACAAGAGATTAATGTGAAAAGTTAAAGCACATGGGATTGGGGGTAGTGTGCTGACGTGGATTGCAAACTGGTTGTCAGACAGGAAGCAAAGAGTAGGAGTAAATGGGTACTTTTCAGAATGGCAGGCAGTGACTAGTGGGGTACCGTAAGGTTCTGTGCTGGGGCCTCAGCTGTTTACACTGTACATTAATGATTTAGACGAGGGGATTAAATGTAGTATCTCCAAATTTACGGATGACACTAAGTTGGGTGGCAGTGTGAGCTGTGAGGAGGATGCTATGAGGCTGCAGAGTGAATTGGATAGGTGAGGTGAGTGCGCAAATGCAAGGCAGATGAAGTTTTGGGCCCAAGTTTCGGGCCACGCCTAGAACGGCACAGCCCCGACCTGGACACCCGTTTTGCGCGCCACAAAGTGCGCCTAAAAAAAACTTAGATTCTCCGGCTCCCTGCAGGTCCTCTGGAGCCGGGCGCAGCACAGCACGAGCTGTGGGGGGCGGAGCCAGGTCCCTGCGCTGAAAACAGTGCCGGGATCTCTGCACATGCGCGCTACAGTGGGTGCGCATGTGCAGTAGCTCCAGGCGCCCAAAACTGTGGGAGGGGCCCGAAGCACACAGCCCCTAGCCCTGGCCGAATGGCCTCACTGGTGCTGCGTGCATAAGGCTGTCTCCCACGCCCAGCTCCTGCTTCCTCCCGACCCGACTCGACTCCCGCTTCCCCCCCCCCCCACGCGCCCCCCCCCTCGCCCTGGACCCAACACGCGCTCCCCGCCCCCCCCCCACCCGACCCGACCTCCCTCCGCTCCCCCGACCCGACCCGCGCTCCCCCCGACCCGACCCGCGCTCCCGACCCCGGACCCGACCCGACCCAATGCCACCTACCTGTAAATCTGGTGCTGGGGACAGGCCCTGCCCGAAGTCTTGGGCCCGGCCCGTTCAGCCTTCCCCCCCACCTTCTCCTCCCCCTCTCTCCTCCCCCCCCCTCTCTCCTCCCCCCCCCTTCCCTTCCCCTCCTCCCCTCTCTCCCCCTCCTCCCCTTTCTCCCCCTTCTCCCCCCCCCTCTCCTCCCCTCTCTCCCTCCCTGCACCCCCTCTCTTCCTGCCCCCCCCTCTCCCTCTAACCCCCTCCTCCCCCTCCTCTCGCTGTCAGAAACACAGACACTGACCGACAGAGAATGAGAGACAGACAGAGAGATAGCGACACTGACAGAGACACATTGGGGTGGGGGGGGCAGCATCCCAGCACGCTGTTGGAGGGCTCCCGGTGCTGCAGTCGGTAAGTAGAAAATGTTTTATTTATTGATTTTTTAAAAAATAATTTCTTATTAATTTTTTTTGATTGATTTATTGGTTGATTTATTGATGTTTTTATCATTTATTATTGATGATGGCTCTTTATTTGTAAAACTGAAGTGTTTAATATTTGTAAACTTCCCTTTAAACCCCCCCCCCATTCCCTACGCCTGATTTGTAACCTACGCCTGATTTTTTAAGTGAAGACAAGGTTTTTCTGAGCGTACAAAAATCTACATTTACTCCATTCTAAGTTAGTTTGGAGTAAGTTTTCACTGCCGAAACTTTCAAAACGGGCGTAAGTGGCCGGAGACGCCCCCTTTTGGAAAAAAAAATCTGTTCCAAACTGAAACTGTTCTAACTGACTAGAACTGGAGCAAACTAAATGCCGAGAATTGCAATTTCTAAGATACTCCATTCTAAACCAGTTGCTCCAAAAAAACAGGAGCAACTCAGGCCGAAACTTGACCCCATAATGTGGATAAATGTGAGGTTATCCACTTTGGTGGTAAAAACAGAGAGACAGACTATTATCTGAATGGTGACAGATTAGGAAAAGGGGAGGTGCAACGAGACCTGAGTGTCATGGTACATCAGTCATTGAAGGTTGGCATGCAGGTACAGCAGGTGGTTAAGAAAGCAAATGGCATGTTGGCCTTTTTTGCGAGGGGATTTGAGTACAGGGGCAGGGAGGTGTTACTACAGTTGTACAGGGCCTTGGTGAGGCCACACCTGGAGTATTGTATACAGTTTTGGTCTCCTAACTTAAGGAAGGACATTCTTGCTATTGAGGGAGTGCAGCGAAGGTTCACCAGACTGATTCCTGGGATGGTGGGACTGACATATCAAGAAAGACTGGATCAACTGGGCTTGTATTCACTGGAGTTCAGAAGAATGAGGGGATCTCATAGAAACGTTTAAAATTCTGACGGGTTTAGAGAGGTTAGATGCAGGAAGAATGTTCCCAATGTTGGGGAAGTCCAGAACCAGGAGTCACAGTCTAAGGATAAGAGGTAAGCCATTTAGGACCGAGATGAGGAGAAACTTCTTCACCCAGAGAGTGGTGAACTTGTGGAATTCTCTACCACAGAAAGTTGTTGAGTCCAATTCACTAAATATATTCAAAAAGGAGTTCGATGTCGTCCTTACTACTAGGGGGATCAAGGGGTATGGCGAGAAAGCAGGAATGGGGTACTGAAGTTGCATGTTTAGCCATGAACTCATTGAATGGCAGTACAGGCTCGAAGGGCCGAATGGCCTACGCCTGCACCTATTTTCTATGTTTCCATGTTTGTTTAAGATAATTACATGAACTAACATTCACCAAACACGAGTTGGATTTGGCTACAAAGAGCGATGCGCCTTTTGCTGGAGTTGTACTATCTCTGTTTAGTCATGGCAGTCTACACTTCAGAGTTGCCCATACCTGGAGGATAATCATTGAATATTAAAGGTAAGATTACTTCTAATTATTTCTCATTCTATTTATTACATTTCCTAACCTTTTCAATTACAGATGTCGGGCTTTGGATTTTGCTATTTGCTATGTCTGTTGTTTGTCCTGTTTATCTGGATATATCTAAAAAGTGAATTAGTTTAACCTTGATGTTAATCATTACTTACTTATTATTGTTACGGGTTATGGTTTATTGTTTAACAGGGTAGTTTAATTAAAATAAAAGAGGAGAATATATTTCCTGCCAGTCTCATATTCCAGTGACATCTTGCCTCACCTGAAATGAACTTAAGAAAGTTGTATTCAGTCTGGGAGTCTCATTTAAAGTGTGCGAAATAGGTCACAGTAATGCCAATTGAATTATTTTTAAAGGGACAATAAATATAATGCAGTCAACTGAAAATAAATATGGTTAATTATTTTTAACAACACATTGAATCTTACAACAATCAGCTTCAGATTTACAGAATTTTTCATATTTAATAGTAAGCTCAGGTCAAATATTGATACGCACAGGAAAATGGCGAAGTCATAGGATGAACAGCACAGAAACAGGCCATTCAGCAACCTCCAACCGCTCTTCATCTGACCCTATCAGCATAACCTTCTAAACTTTTATCCCTCATGTATCTAGCTGCACCTTAAATGCGTCTGCTATTCACCTCAACTATTCCTTGTGGCAACGAGTTCCACATTCTAACCGCTCTCTGGGTAAAGAGGTTTCTATTGGATTTACCAATGACTATCTTAAATTTATAGTCCATTGTTTTGGTCTGCCCCACAAATGGAAACCTCTCTTCTACGTCTACACTATCAAACCCTTTTATAATCTTAACCTCCATTAGGTCACCCTCAGACTTCTCTTTTCTAGAGAAAAGAGCCCCAGCCTGTTCAATCTTTCCTGATTAGTATAACTTCTCAGTTTTGGTATCATCCTTGTAAATCTTTTTTGTACCTTCTCCAGTGATCTAATCCTTTTTTATATTATAGAGATCAGAACTATGCACAGTCTAAATGTGCTCTAACCAAGGTTCCATACCAATTCAACATAATTTCTCTGCTTTACAATTCTACCCCAGTATGCTATTTTAATGGCCTAATTAACCTCAGTTGCTATTTTTAGTCTTTTATGTATCTGTACCCCTAGATCTCTTTGCTCCTCTACCCTATTTAGCCTCTTATTCTTCAAGGAGTACGTGGCCTCCTTATTCTTCCTATAAAAATGTACCACCTCACACTTTTATCTGTATTGAACTTAATTTGCCAATTACATGCCCATTTTGCACGTTTATTAGTCTTGCATTTTGTCTCCACCTTCCTCAATATTACATATACCCCACAAATTGGTGCCATCCGCAAATTATGAAATTGTACTTCCGATTCCACAGTACAAATCATTTACATAAATGGTGATCATCATCATAGGCAATCCCTCGCAATCGAGGAAGACTTGCTTCCACTCTAAAAGTAAGTTCTCAGGCGACTGTACAGTCCAATACGGGAATTACAGTCTCTGTCACAGGTGGGACGGACAGTCATTGAAGGAAAGGGTGGGTGGGGAGTCTGGTTTGCCGCACGCTTCTTCCGCTGTCTGCGCTTGGTTCCTGCATGCTCTCGGCAACGAGACTCGAGGTGCTCAGTGCCCTCCGGGATGCTCTTCCTCCATTTTGGGCAGTCTTGGGCCAGGGATTCCCAGGTGCTGGTGGCGATGTTGCACTTTATCAAGGAGGCTTTGAGGGTGTCCTTGAAACGTTTCCTCTACCCACATGGGGCTTGCTTGCTGTGTAGGAGTTCCGAGTGGAGCGCTTGCTTAGGGAGTCTCATGTCAAGCATGTGGACGATGTGGCCCGCCCAACGGAGCTGGTGATAAATGGTGAACAGTGGTCACAGCACCAATCCTTGTGGAACACCACTTCACACCTTTTGCTAGACTTGAGTAACTACCCGTAACTTTTGATTTCTGTTTTGTAACCAGCTTGCTATCCATTCTGCTACTTGTCCCCTGACTTCACATGCTCTGAGCTTAGTCATGAGTCCACTATGCATTCCCTTATCGAGGGTTTTTTGAAAATCCAAATATATTACATCATCTACATTAGCCTTGTCTACTCTTTCAGGATGGAGTTGTGCTTTCCCTTTCCAATTCTAAAATAGGATCTGGTCATTCAAATTCTTACCTTTTTAAAATAACTGTCCAGTCTGTGTACCCATTTTAATTGCAGTATTTTTTCTAGGCTTATCTCCTTCAAATTCCATCAAAACTAACAAAAAGCCAATGAAATGATGCCCAGGCTGAATGAACAATGATGTCAAGCCCGTGGTGACTCCTACCTGTCCAAATTGTCGGCTGCATGTAGTGACAGTACTATTTCCAGCGAGAATGGAGATTATTGGATAATTCCATCGTCAATCACGCTTGGAGACTGCACTGCTGAAGTGACTGGAATTGATTTTACACACATAATTTGTATGTAACTATCGTCCACTCACTACATTTTTCTGGAGAAATATTGAAACATACAAGATAATGAGGGGGCTTGACAAGGTGGATGTAGTGAGGATATTTCCATTCAAAGGGGAAACTAAAACTAGGGGGCATAGTCTCAGAATAAGGGGCCGCCAATTTAAAACTGAGATGAGGAAGAATTTCTTCTCAGAGGGTTGTAACTCTATGGAATTCTCTGCTCCAGAGAGCTGTGGAGGCTGTGTCATTGAATATATTTAAGGCGGAGATAGACAGATGTTTGAGCGATAAGGGGATAAAGGGTTATGGGGAGCGAGCAGGGAAGTGAAGCTGAGTCCATGATTAGATCAGCCATGATCTTATTAAATAGCGGAGCAGGCTCGAGGGGTTAAATGGCCTACTCTTGCTCCTTTTTCTTACGTTGTTCTTAAATAATCAATTTGTTTTATGTAACTATCCTCCACTCACTGCATTTTGCTGAAGAAATCACCGTGCTTTTATCGGGAGGAGTTGCTGCAGTTTTGGTCATGAGTTTCGTTTGCTGCACTCTTTTTAAATAGACTCTGTAAATAGACTTTGTTTGCTTCGCTATTTGCTGTAATATACATTGTTTTTTCTTAAGCCCCAACCTGCCTCCAACTCATTGGCTCACACAGTGTAACTCAATTGCTGGCACGGTGGTGTCAATGGACACTCCACACATTGTACAGTTTGACCGCTCAAATGTTGACACTTGTAGAATGCTCCACTGAAAGGAAAACTAGCAAAGACAGAAAAACGAAAAAAGGGGAAACAATCAGAGAGAGAGAATGTACTCTCAAGCAACATTGTTGGTGGCCTTGAAGAATGTCATGCCTCGGAATAGACAGTCCTAACACTAAAAGGAAGTGCTGGTGACACTTTAATATAGCAGTAAGTTATAAATATCTTATAGGTAATAAAGGATTCTTAAGAATGATTACAAAGTATTATTCTAACATATACTTTCAGATGGCATCACAGCTTGAGAAGAAAGCTAGTGCAATTCATGAACATTAGCAGAACTACGTGATAAGTCTTGCAGTCTGGGTTTTCCAATTCTGTGCTTGCCAGACAAAATTTATTATCCACTCAATTTGATGAGTGAAAAATTGTGTGTTGGCAAGTACAGAAGCACAAAACCCAGGCTACGATCTTAAACCAACTGCAACGTTTTGGGGGGGGGGGTCTTTCCTTTTTTTCATTAATTTTCCCCCATCTCTTTCCTCCCTTACTGGGACGCAGGTCCAAACACATGTTTCAGTCCCTCGCACAAGCGGCTAATCTTCACACTTGAGCCTATTGGTGTTCCTCCAATTCTGACCTCTTGTGCATCTCCAAGTTTTTTCGCCCCACCACTGATGGCCATACTGTTAGCTGTTTCGACCTAAACTCTGGAATTCCTTCCCAAAACCTCCCAGCCTTTCTCCTCCTTTAAGACACTCCTTAAAAATGACACTTTTGACCAAGCTTTTGGTCACCTGTCTTAATATTTTCTTATGTGGCTCGTGTCAAATTTTGTTCATAACGCTCCTGTGAAGCCTTGGAATGTTTTACTGTATTAAATGCGCTATGTAAATGTAGGTTGTTGTTGTTTAGTCTCGATAGTGAATATTGGCTGGCTGTTTGAATATGAGGACCATCACATGCGAGCTAGACTATATCCTCACCTGATATCCACACATACAGACTTCCAGTAGAAGTTTTTAGATATCAAGCAGGAGGAAGAACCCTAGCCAATGTTCCTCTCCCTAACCATAGGGGAACTGAGACTACCTGCATTGCCACTGCCAGCTCCGTGGCTAAGAGCAGCTAACTCATCTCAAAGATCAAATTTCAAACCTTTCTCGCTGCCTTAAGCAGTTGAGCCATCTAGGGAGCTCAGCTACATGGTTTGTCTTCAGTTTTCAGTTCCCTTAGCTTCTGGCTGTATGGATGAGGACAGTCACTGTGCCCGTTGCCACAGAAAGATTCATGATTGTGTCATAATCACTGCCAGCTTATTGAGAAATTATTTGAGGTTGATTGCCCGGAAATTCTGTGGCTATTATATGTTATATTGTACTAGTTAAAAATATACCAACAATTTTACTTTCTTTTATACCTTTATAGGTATATGGCCATATGTACATTCAGGATAAATATAGAGGTGGGGTGGGATAATTACTGTACATGAATATGGGTCATTGGAACATGAAAGTTTGCTTTTAAGCAAAATTAATCTAATCACAAATTTACTTTTCCATGAAATTATATAAATCTTAACCAGTCACAAATTACCACAATACAGTATTTTCTAAACATAAAACAAACTTTAATTGATAAATAAGAGACATTTTGTAACATGTACTGCAGAGCTTCAGCATGTGCAATTAACCCATTAACATTTATTACATTTTTTTATCCCAATTGTAAGCCAGCTGTACTATCCCGATTCATAAAAGCTATTTCAGCTCAGAGTGGGGATCAAAGCTAGAACCTTGCTGTATAATATGGTTGAGCTACTCTGTCTTCAGCAGCTGAGCCATCAGAAGAACTCAACCAGGTGTTTTTTTTTTCAGTTTCTATACCCTGAGCTTCTGGTAGTATGGGTGATGAGTTTACCATGTGCCACTGACGGATTTGTGCGTGTTTGCAATTTCTCTACAAATATGAACCAGAGGAAATCTTCATTAGCACATTTGACAACCAGAGCAATTTCATCTCGATGTTAGCTGGAAAATCATTCAAAAACAGGTACAAAGATAACACTTTATTACTAGTACTGAATTTTACTACATAATGTTGCAAAGCATTAAGCAAATATGTAATTTACAGAATAAATATTATGCATTGAGATACTTCAATAGCCAAATGTAAAATCTCTGCACTATGCTTCACCCCCGCCCCCACCACCTCCACACACACACACACACACACACACACACACACACACACACCTCCAGTAATTAAGGCAAGTTTCTGTCTGCTTCCCTCGTACTGACCACATTTTTATTTGCTTGGAGTCAATAGTATACTGGAGTTAGGCTTCCTGGCTGAAAGAAGAGTGGAGTTCTGCCAAAACAGGCCTCGAGGAGTCTGCCCCAGCATGGAGATGCAGGCAGCATCCGTACTGCCCACAAAAAAGGTTTTTTCTCCGTTCGTCAACCATTGAATGCTGAACACCTAGACCTTGCATCCAACTGGAGGTTGCACTTCACTCATTTCCATACTTTTTACAATATGCAAAGAATTGGGGTCGCATTGAGTGCCACCCCTGGTATCTTTCCACCCCAACCTGGCCCAGATCTGCCAAAAATCGGTGGGAGGGGGCAGAAAGCCTTACAGACCAGAAGAGTGAGCTGATATCAGCTAGGACAGTGATATGGGTGCTACAATTGGTCTATGTTGTGGCGAAATTATTACTGTGACACAACAGTCTGCTTCTTTGAGTTAACACAGTCTTAGTGACAAGACTCACTTACCGATTTAGGACTGGATGGGCATTGGATTTGTCTCATGTTCTACATCTGGCCCTTCTCCTGTATCTGACCTTCCGGCATGAGATAGACAGTGGAAGCTTGTTTCATTCCATACTTACGCTGATCTGGCCTGTGAGCTGTTCACCTGGCACCCTGCCTGGTACTCTCCTAGCCTTTTCTTGGTGCGCTCTTGGCCAAGTGCATGGTATCCTTCTGGTGGTTTTAAAGCACATTGGGTTGTGCTTTCATTTCTCGGATCTGAAGCAGATTCTCAGCCTCTGCAATGCCTTTTACAGAGTACTTTAAATTTATGAGTCCAACATTAGATGGTCACCTCAGACTGAAGGACAACTATTATATCTCTAACTGTAATAAGAATAAGATGTTAAGAGTTAAGTTAATGAAGTGCTTTTAGTTCTCCACTATGAACTGTATGACCCTATCAGCATTGTGCAACTGATGCCTAAGTATCTAACAGTGTTCCTTAAACCAGGACTGTGCAGTTATGAGAAAACATATTCAAAGGTAATCAAACAAAATATTTTTGTACTACCCACCCAAGACATTGTGTTCGGGAAAATACACACACAGACAATCCTATTTCTCCATAACTCATTAAGAAATTCTCTTAACAGTCATTTTGTTTGTTTCTTTTAAGAGAACATTAGACTTTTGTCCTGTAATTAATTGTCGTTAATGATCAATAAAGTACTTGGGGTGATGAATATACTCTTAATGGAAAAATCACAAAAGGGTGTGTCGGGCTTCAATTAAATAATTCCCTGAAAGTCCAAGTGCAGATGGATTAAAAGAAACGCCCAATAGAATTTTCAGTTTTATAATAACTTTTATTTATATAGGGCCTTTAATGTAGTAAAACATCCCAAGGCGCTTCACAACAGTGTTACAAGACAAAACAGATAAATTTGACACCGAGCCACAAAAGAAATTAAGGCAGATGCCCAAAAGCTTGGTTAAAGAGGTAGGTTTTAAGGAGCATCTTAAAGGAGGAAGGAGAGGTTTAGGGAGGGGGTTCCAGAGCTTACGACCCAACAAGCTGAAGGCATGGCCACCAATGGTTGAGTAGTTATAATGAGGGATGTTCAAGGGGGCAGAATTTGAGGAGCACAGATATCTTGTGGGGTTGTGAGGCTGACAAAGATTACAGAGATAGGGAGGGGCATGGCCTTGGAGTGATTTGTAAACAAGGATGAGAATTTTGAAATCGAGGCATTGTTTAACCGGGAGCCAATGTAGGTTAGCGAGCACAAGGGTGATCGGTGATCAGGACTTAATGCGAGTTAGGACACGGGCTGCTGACTTTTGGATGACCTCAAGTTTACGTAGTGTAGAATGTGGGATGCCAGTCAGGAGTGAGTTGGAGTAAAGTGTAGAGGTAACAAAGGCATGAATGAGGGTTTCAGCAGCTGAAGAGCTGAGGCAGGGGCAGAGGCAGGTAATGTTACAGAGGTGGAAAAAGGTGGTTTTAGTTATGCTGCGGATATGTAAATATTATAAATAGGGGCACAAAGTACAAGAGTAATGAAGTAATGATGAATTTAAACAAAGCATCAGTTAGGCTACAATTGGAGTACTGTTTGCAATTTTGGGTGCCTCATTATGGAAAAACATGTAGAGTGGACAGCATTGACTTATCAGGATAATATCAGGAGTGCAAAACTAAGGAGAGACTTGAGATATTGGGTCTATTTCCACTGGAGCAGAACTGGCTAATGGGTAATTTAACTGAGGTTTTAAATGTTATTAAGGGTTTTGATAGAGTGAATGGAGAAAGACAATTTCCTCTGTTTGGGGAGTCAATGATGAGAGATCATCAATTTAAATTTATTACTAAGGGAGTGAAGAGTGATGTTAGAGAAATTTATTTACATAGAGGGTTGTTTGAGTATGAAATTATTTGCCACAGAGAATGATTAAGACAGAGACAAAGAGAAATTAAATACATATACAAGGCTATGGGGAAAGAGCAGCAGAGTGGGATTAGTTTTGGTTTGCTCCAGCAAAGATCCAGCCCTAACACAAGGGGCCAAATGGCCTCCTTCTGTGCTGTAAAATTCTATGGTTCTAATAATCATGTTGGCAGGGTACTTGGCTGTGTCTAATACCAGGTTTAAAAATCAAGCCTTGTAGTTACAGATCCATCATAGGCAGTTTCATTAAAGATAGAATTATAGTTATTAGAATAAATGATCAAATCAGATTTAGATTACAGAAATAAAATAGCCTAGATTTGACTTAGGTAGATTGTGCCCAAATTTGGCCCTCCGTTTTTTTCGGCGCACCTCTGAGCCCCCCGCCAACATTTTAGATCAGAAGCAGCGGCAAAAAAAATACTTGCGATCACGGCCGATTCTCGGGCCGTCTGTGGAGCTGGCATGGCGTAAAATGAAGAGAGGGGGCGGAGCTAGATCCCGGTGCTGAAAACAGTGCGGGAACCTCTACACATGCGCGCTAGAGTCTGCGCGCATGTGCAGTAACTTCTGGCAGGCCGTTTTTGCAAACGCGCGCTGCAGGCTGTGTGGGAGAAGCCCGAAGCACGCCGTGCCTTGCCCTGGCCGAATGAGCTCCCTCATCGGCGGCCCATTGCGTTCCCTAAGGTAGGAGTTCTATTTTTTATTTGTTATTTACTGATTGATTTTGGTGCTTTAGGTGCAGGGTTCCTTCTATTTTTTTTATTTGTTATTTATTGATTGCTTATTACTTTGGTCTTGGTGCTTTAAGGGCAAGGTTCCTTCTATTTTTTAATTATTTATTGATTGCTTATTACTTTGGTCTTGGTGCTTTAGGTACAGAGTTCCTTCTATTTTGTTTGTTAATTAATTGCTTATTACTTTTTGTGCTTTGTTTGGTGCTTGGTGGTGCATTAAATGTAGTTACTTGCACCAATTCCTTAACTGTAAGTAAGGTCTTTCTGTGCGGACAAAAGTGGACACATACACTGCCCTAAGTTAGTTTAGTACAACTTTTTTCTGGCTAAATTGGCATAAATGGTGTAAGTGACTAGGAACGCCCCGTTTTGAAAAAAAAACTGACCTATCAAAAAACCTAACGAACTCACTAACTGGTGCAAATTAAATGGCCATATTTGCAACTAAAAAGATTCAGCAGAAAAATCAAGTGACACCAAAAAAAAACGGTGCAACTCATGGGGAAATTTGGGACCTGTAATCCTCCGCACCTAATTTTCATCTATACGCTCCACTCGGACGGTCATTTGTGCCCAAGTGTCAAAGAGGAAAATCTGCCCTATAATATCCTTAATGCAATAGGTATGGTTGGAACTATTGGTGAGTACTGATATAGAGGTAATGTGATTTTTAGACAAATTAGACAGGAATGTATTTACAATAAAGGCAAATTTTGAGACAATTGGATATTAATTATCCAAAGATGAAAGGGGAAGTTCTTTTTGCAGTGTGTTCACGACTGTTTTGTCAGTTAATATGTTATTACTCCAACAAGGAGCCAAGGACAACTTGGCCCCGATCTAGGTAATGATGCAGAGCAAGTTATCAACCTAACAGTAGGGAAATATTTGGGAAATGGTAACCACGATATATTTGAGTTCAATGTGAATAGAAGATGAAAAAGAAAAGTGAAGGATAAGAGTACTTGATTGGGCGAAGAAACAAATTATAGCTAGATTGAAGGGACCTTGCCCAGATTAAATAGAAGGGAAATTGGCAAAGAGAACTGAAGATCAGCAATGGGAAATATTTAAACAGGAAATGGAAAGGACACAAATCAAATACATTCCAAAAAAAGGGTGTATTTGAAGGCTGGGATTCTATGGACAAATAAACTTAAAAAAAAGAGAAGTATTTAGTGCTTCTAGGGCAGATGATAAAAAATGAAACCAGGGCAAGTATAAAGAATACAGGAAACGTACCAAAAAAAAAGGTTAGAAAGATGCAGAGGGAGTATGAGAAAAAAAATAGAAAAAACTGTAACAGCTTGTTTATAGACACATTAGTAGAAATAGGATAGCCAAGGTTGGGGTAGAGCAGTTAAGAGATGAAGGAGGCATGCTTATAGTGGAAAGTGAGGGAATGGCAAAGATAGTAAATAAGTTATTTACCTACTTTTCACAGAAGAGTAGGTTATGGGATTATAGAACTGTTAGAGGTGTATATGTTCGTGAAAATTAGTATTCAAAGAGAAATAGTACTAAAGAAGCTATTTAAACTTAAGGTAGAGAAATCAGCAGAAGATAATGGTTTACCCGTGAAGATCCTGAGGAAAGATATGAGAAGAATAGTGGAGGCCCTGATTATAATTTTCTAAAAAGGAAAATTCACTGGAGGGTGGCAAATGTGAGAGAATTCTTCAAAGAAGAAGACTGGAATAAATCATAAAATTATAGGCCTTTATTTGTTGGTGAACTAGAGTCTACAATACAACAATAACAACATTGACTTGCATTTATATCGGACCTTTAACGTTGTGAAATGTGCCAAGGCACTTCTTAGAAGCGTTATCAAACAAAATTTGACACCAAGCCAATAAAGAGATATTAGGGCCGATGACCAAAAGCTTGATCAAAGAGCATCTTAAAGGAGGAAAGTGAGGCGGAAAGGTTAAGGGAGGGAATTTCAGAGCTTAGGGCCCAGGCATGGTAACCAATGGTGGAGCGATTAAAATCAGGGATTCGCAAGAGGCCAGAATTGGAGGAGCACAGATATCTTGGAGGGTTGTGGGGCTGGAAGAGGATTCAGAGATAGGGAGGGGCGAGGCCATGGAGGGATTTGAAAAGGATGAAAATGTTTTAATCGAGATGTTCCTCAATCGGGAGTCAATGTAGGTCAGCGAGCACAGGGGTGCTGGGTGAACGGGACGAGGTGCAAGTTAGTATATGGTCAGCTGAGTTTTGGATGAGCTCAAGTTTGAGGAGAAAGGAGGGAGAGAGAAAACTGGGAACTAGAGACCAGTTAGCCTGACATTAGTCATCGTGAAAATGCTGGAATCCATTATTAAGGAAGTGTTAACAGGGCACTTAGAAAATCATAACATAATTAGCCTGAATCAGCATGGTTTTATGAAAGGGAAATTGTGCTTGACAAATTTATTAGAGTTTTTTGAGGATTTAACTAGCAGGGTAGATAAAAGGGAACCAATAGATGTAGTATATTTGGATTTTCATAACGTGCTACATAAAAGGTTGTTACGCAAGATAAGGGCTCATGGGGTTGGGGTAATATATTAGCATGGAAAGTAGAACGGTTAACGGACAGAAAGAGAGAGAAGGGATAAAGAGGTTATTTTAAGGTTGAATCTAGTGGGATGCTGCAAGGATCAGTGCTTGGGCCTCAGCTATTTACAATCTCTATTAATGACTTAGATGAAGGGACCGAGTGTAATGTATCCAAGTTTGCTGATGATACAAAGCTAGGTGAGAAAGTAAGCAGTGGGGAGGACACAAAGGACGAGATTTTCCTTACCTCGGCAGGTCAAGTGTGGCCAGGGTCGGTGGCAGGTCGCAGCCCCACTGCGAGCTCTATCCCGCCCTGGAAAATTAATTTCCGTTGATAATGTTTGTTAAACCCGCTCAACACATCATCGACCGGTTTCCTTAAAGGGACCATGACCAACTTTCTTTTGACATTTGTGCTGTCAGTTTTCTGCAGCATTGAGGTACTGGAAGCACTGACCAGCAATGCACAGAGGTGCAGGGCTGCCCTCAGGTTCTCCCATGACTCCCTCCATATGCTTTTGGAGGGGGTCAGAGCGTACAGGGCGGTCCTCTTCCCTTCCCATGGGTGGAAGAGACCTCCCCAGGAGACCAACACAGCCTGGTTGCACATTGCACAGGAGGACACAAGCAGGAGTGTTGTCAGGGGGACCTGGGTGCAGTGGCGCAAACCTTTCAATGATATTAGATCACAATACATTCGTTCAAAGCCACACTCATCTTCATCCTGCTTTGCCTCTCATCCCCATCACTGCCTGCCTTACCTTACCCTTGCACATCCTTACTAACACCAACTTACCTTGCACCTCCACCCATTCCTCTCTCTCTTTCTACATTATCACTTCCCCTATCCCACTAGCCACCCCTCACATTCACCCTCATCCTAGTGCAATCATACCACTAACAACACACAAGGTAGCCAGTTGGGTATTTTATCCAATGTTCATGTAAAGTTTCTGTTAATGTGCTGTCAAACATTGAAATCTTTATTTTCAACACTTTGCGTTCTTGCACAGCTTTATGTGCACCTTTGGAAGTGGCTTCGTGAGTTGCAGTGAATTGTGAAACAGCTGGAGCAATGGCCACTGAACTCCTGCCTCAGGTTGACAGCCGTGATCCCCGAACAACATGGTTCCCATGGCCATGAAGTTAAAGTCAAAAGGTAAGTTTTTAAAAAGTCCTGTTAATCATTTGTCAACTAAATGCTAATGAGTTTAATTGGGCCGCCCGCCGCTGCCTGCGGGTCTGCTCCATGCTGGCAGACCCGACATTGGGAAAGGTGTTGTGGCGGGTTGTCAGCGGGTTTCTCGAGAAAAACATTTTCCCACCCGATCCGCCACCAATCCTGCCCACTGACACCTCAGAAAATCTCGGCCAATCAGCCTGCAAAGGGATATAAACAGGTTAAGTGAGTAGGCAATAAGATGGCAGATGGAGTATATTGTGGGGAAATGTGAGGTTATTCAATTTGGTGAGAAGAATAGAAAAATAAAATATTTTTAAATGGTGAGAAGCTATTAAATGTTGGTGTTAAGAGAGATTTACGTGTCCTTATACAGGAAACATAGAGAGTTAGCAAGCTGGTATTGTAAGCAATTCATCATTATCATCATCATTATAGGCAGTCCCTCGGAGTCGAGGAAGACTTGTTTCCACTCTAAAAGTGAGTTCTCAGGTGACTGAGGAGTTCAGTGCGAGACCTACAGTCTCTGGGGCAGACAGTGGTTGAAGGAAAGGGTGGGTGGGGAGCCTGGGTTGACGCATGCTCCTTCTGCTGTCTACACTTGGTTTCTGCTTGTTCTCGGCGATGGGACGCGAGGTGCTCAGCGCCCTCCCAGATGCTCTTTCTCCATTTTGGGCGGGCGTGGGCCAGGGATTCCCAGGAGTCGGTAGGGATATTGCATTTATCAAGGAGGCTTTGAGGAAGTCTTAAAGCGTTTCCTCTGCCCACCTGGGGCTCGCTTGCCGTGTCAAAGCTCTGTGTAGAGCGCTTGCTTTGGGAGTCTCATGTCGGGCATGCTGATCATGTGTCCTGGCCAATGGAGCTGATTGAGCGTGGTCAATGCTTCAATGCTGGGGATGTTGGCCTGAATGTCTATCCTCCAGTGAATTTGCAGGATCTTGCGGAGGCAGCGCTGGTGGTACTTCTCCAGCGCTTTAAGATGTCTGCTGTATATGGTCCACATAGGAGGGTAGGTATTGCCACTGCTCTGTAGACCATAAGTTTGGTGCTGGATTTGAGGTCCTGGTCTTTCAGGTTTCCCGGCACGCTGTGGGGTTTTAACTGCATGCTTGTGACGTCAGGGATGGGCTCTCCGCCCGGAAGTCAGCCTGATTGACACTCAGAGAAGTTCCCGAGCCCCGGGATCCCCAGTCGCCTGCAATAAAACCTGCAAAACAGGTTAAAGCAGAGGCTTCAGGCCTCATTATAATATTTAAATTGCCAACCTGGCTCCTAACAGCGGGTTGGCAGCCCACATCTCCGTCCTGCCTGAGTTAAAGGTGAAAGGAGGCAGGTTGGGGTCTGGGTTCACATTTTTCCAACTTTCACTTCCCGACTCTTTCCACCCCGCTCCCGCCCCGGTCCCATGCCTCCAACTTATCTCTGAAAATTCCGGCCAAACAGAATTGTGGATTTTGTATCGGGAGGCATAGAAAACAAAAGCAAAGAAGTAATGTTGAACTTGTGCAAGACCTTAGTTAGGCCACAGTTGGAATATTATGCATAACTTTTGGCACCCTATTATAAGAAGTAAATAAAAGTAATGGAAAATGTGCAGTGCAATGTGGAGTTATAACCACGGGGAGTTATGAAGTGAGACTTAAAAAGGAAGGACTTTTTCACTGGCGTTAAAAATAAAAAGTTGTGTGTGACCTAATAGAGATTTGTAAGATTATGAAAGATTATGATAGCGCAAATAATGATAGATTGTTTCCGCCAGCCAGCAACATTATAACGGGAGGGCACAAGTTTAAGATAATCACAAAAAGGATTAAAGAGGGAGATTAGAAAAAGATTCCTTACACAGAGGGCAATTAGAATGTGAAATTCCCTGCCACAAGCTGTTCTTGTAATAGAGTCTATAAATTCTTTGAAAAGTCAGCTAGATAGCTGCTTGAAAAAGGGGGAATATGAAAAGGAATGGGAAGCAAATAGAAGAATGAGATTAGACTATGTTGCTCATATGGAGAAAAGCAAACTTGATGGAGCACAAGCCCTACTCTTGTGAGAAGCACACCCGCTAGAAACCAGCGGGGTCCTTATTCAAATATGCAAATTGGGCTCGGATGTCATGGGCCTGAGTGGGGAAGAGGTTATGGCTTTCCTGCAAAATAGAGCGCAAGAGAAGCCGGATCCATAAGACACCCAAAGAATTAATTTTAGCTTTCCTTATGGGGCCAAGAGGAGGCCACCCCTGCCACGGCTTCCCAATCATGAGGCCCTCCCAAAACTTACCCGAGTGCAGGAAACTGTTCCTTCGGTCCCCGGCTCACTATTTGGCATCCAACGGCCAACCAGCTGCTGCTTCCCACTGGTTTCTGATCTCCTGGGCCCCATGCCTCCGAGAGTAAGACAGTTGCCACCTACCTTGCCCCCCGCCCAATTCCCATCCCGAGTTAAAATCAGGGCTTCAGTGTTGTGAGCAAAGCTAAATTGCTGAGTCCGAAAGTGAGAGTGATGGAAATGTTATTGAGAGGCAATTGCACATCTCAGGACTTCGAAGAGGAAGTAAAGGTGGGAGGGTTGGAAATAGAGTGGCTGTTGGAAACAGTGGAGGAGTCAAGCGTACCTTTTGGAGCTGCTTGATCATGCTGGTTTTGAAAGAGCTAGGAAAGATCACAGGGGACACAGAAAGGTTCACAATCTTGGGGAGCAGAGAATGGAGGAAGGCAAGTTGGATGGGTAGAAGTTGGGAATGAAGGAGCATGTATTGAGATTCATGGGCAAGATGAGTTTAATAAAGGGTAGGGCAATGAAGGAGAGGCTAAAGAGTATGGGTAGGTGGGGGCAGTGAGAAGAGGACAGGAGGAAACTAGGAGTCAGGAGGCAATTGAGCTCCTTGTATTCGGTGTCCATGTTGAGGCTGGTCCTGGAGGAGTTTGAAGTCATTTCTGCTTTCCAGGATTATTTTAGAGTAATATGAAGATTTGATCATAGAAATGGAGTGACACTGGAGCACGAGTTGGATGAGCCATTTCTGTGGTAACTCGACCAACTCCGTTGGGCGGGCCACATTGTTCACATGCCTGACACAAGACTCCCAAATCAAGCGCTCTACTCGGAACTCCTACACGGCAAGTGAGCCCCAGGTGGGCAGAGGAACGTTTCAAGAACACCCTCGAAGCCTCCTTGATAAAATGCAACATCCCCACCGACACCTGGGAGTCCCTGGCCAAAGACCGCCCTTAGTGGAGGAAGAGCATCTGGGAGATTGCTGAGCACCTCGAGTCTCATCGCTGAGAGAATGCAAAAAGCAAGCGCAGGCAGCGGAAGGAACGTGCGGCAAACCAGCCTCCCCACCCACCCTTCAACGACTGTCTGTCCCACCTGTGACAGAGACTGTTCAATCACCTAAGAACTCACTTTTAGAGTGGAAGCAAGTCTTCCTCGATTTTGAGGGACTGCCTATGATGATGAGTTTGCCTAGTACATCCAAACTTATGGCCTACAGATAACAGGTTATTAAACTTAATGGAGAATGTGCCTGTTGTCTTGCCGAATCAGCTCACTGCAATAGAATTGCTTGTTGAATCTCTGCAGCTGGCAGGAGCAGGAAGTGTTCTCTGATAAATTCATTTGCAGTCAGAAACAATTGGATAAATTTGCAAGACATTGCACCTTTAAATTGATGGCCAGAAAGTCAGAAGTTATACTGATTCCTCCAACCTGTGCTCCCATCAGGTGAGACCACTTTACTTGTACTTCTTTCAATTTTGTATACTGTATTCACTGCTCACGATGTGGTCTTCTCTGCACTGGGGAGACCAAACGCAGACTGGGTGATCATTTTGCGGAACACCTCCATTCAGTCCACAAGCACGACCCTGAGCTTCAGCTCACTTGTCATTTTAATTCTTTGCTGCAGTCTAACCTCGGCCTCCTACACTGTTCTAATGAAGCTCAACAGATGCCTGAGGAACAGTACCTCATCTTTCGATTAGGCACTTTATAGCCTTCAGCATTGAGTTCAACAATTTCAAATTATAACCACTGCCCTTATTTTTTTTCAGACAGCGGTTGCTGGTATTGATTCTGCTATCGTCATTTTCAGCTCCTCTAGACTCATCTTTTTTTTCTTTTATTGTCCCATTGCCAGCCCCTATTGCCTTGCACCATCATCCCTTTTGCCATTTTATCCCTCCTGCCTTCAACCCTATCACAGACCTTCCCTCTTGTACTTTCCTCCCCTCCCCACACCTTTCCCTGCCTCTGTACTTGCTTAAAACCTGTTACATTTCTAACATCTTCCAGTGCGGATGAAAGGTCTGAAACCTTAACTCTGTTTCTCTCTCCACAGATGCTGCCCGACCTGCTGAGTAATTCCAGCTTTTTCTGTTGTGATTTCTGATTTCCAGCGTCCGGGGTGTTTTGCTTTTGTTTTGACGAAGGACCACAAGCCTGTACCAGAGCTGTCTGATTTTTCTTCCATTAATTTAATGCTCAGGCAGAAAAGACTAAAGTCTACCCCACCATATGATAACAAAACATGCAACAGCTGTTCAGTTACTATAAGTTTTTAATAATTAGGGCTGACTGCAGCTCTGTGACTGGCAGTTTTAATTTCAGCCAGACCGTAGCCCATTTATACTGCCTCGCTCAAACTGCAGATCTTTCGCTCAGAAGAGAGCTGTGCATCATCATCATCATCATCATAGGCAGTCCCTCGTGTCAAGGATGACTTGCTTCAATGACAAAAAGGGATGAGCTCACAGGTGTTTTAATGAAGGACCTGACATTCCAAGTCCCTAACTACATGTTGAAGGGCAGAGGATGCCTGTGAGCGGACTTTTTTAACGTGTGGTGGGCCGTTGCACACCAGCCACCATACGAGCTTGACAGCTAGGTCTTGGTCCACTGGCAAGGATTAACCAAGATGACTGGAGACCAGCTCTGCTGCACGGACCTAGTGCGCACGCATATCGCAGTGTGGGCTGGCCCTTGCTGCCCCTGGGCCTTCACCTCTTCTGGGCCCCGAACTCCTGCCTCTCCTGGGCCCCAATCACATCGCTCTGCAATTTCTCGCCGCTCCTTCGCCCTGACCTCGCCGCTCCTGCTGTACCTGCCCAATCAGCGACCTGAGTTATGATGACGTCAAATCCAGTTGCCCTCTTCACAGCCATCGCCCTCCTGAACCGGCTCGCATTACACCTTATAAGAGCATAAGAAATATGAACAGGAGTAGGCCATACGGCCCCTTGAACCTGTTCCGCCCTTCAATAAGATCATGGCTGATCTGATCATGGACTCAGCTCCACTTCCCCACCCACTCCCCATAACCCTTTATCCCCTTATCATTTAAGAAACTGTCTATTTCTGTCTTAAATTTATTCAATGTCCCAGCTTCCACAGCTCTCTGAGGCAGCGAATTCCACAGATTTACTCCTCATCTCCTCATCTCTGTTTTAAATGGACAGCCCCTTATTCTATGATCATGCCCTCTAGTTCTAGTCTCCCCCATCAGTGGAAACATCCTCTCTGCATCCCCCTTGTCAAGCCCCCTCATAATCTTATATGTTTCGATAAGATCACCACTCATTCTTCTGAATTCCAATGAGTAGAGGCCCAATCTACTCAACGTTTCCTCATAAGTCAACACCCTCATCCCCGGAATCAACCTAATGAACCTTCTCTGAACTGCCTCCTTTCGTAAATATGAAAACCATATTGCACGCAGTATTCCAGGTGTGGGCTCACCAATACCTTATATAGCTGTAGCAAGATTGCCTTGCTTTTTTATACTCCATCCCTTTTGCAATAAAAGCCAAGATATCATTGACCTTCCTGATCACTTGCTGTACCTGCATACTATCCTTTTGTGTTTAATGCATAAGTAACCCCAGGTCCCGCTGTACTGCGGCACTTTGCAATCTTGCTCTTTGATTTTTTTTCTGTCAAAATGCATGACTTCACACTTTCCGACATTATACTCCATGTGCCAAATTTTTGCCCACTCACTTAGCCTGTCTATGAAGTGGTATGTTCCACACTGCTCCTTTGCCCCGACCAGCTGATAGTCCTTGCAGGTTGGGGCCACTGCGCCAACCTGCAAGGACCAATGAACTGTGCACATGCATGCTTACACACATGCATAGAGTATGGTGGCTGTGTCTGTAAACATTTAAATCCTAAGCACTTTTTAAACCAGATTTGACACCCCACTGAGTTGCATTCCATGCCCAGGTACTGTGTGGGCTCACTCTGTTACAGGGACCACACACTGCTTCTCTTCAGAGTCAGACCAGACTCTTAAGTCTGAAGTTATGCTGCAGCTTTAGCATCTCTGAGGAACAGAAACTGCATTGAAGCAGTGCTAAAATTGTTGTATAAATGCACACTTACAGGTATTCTGCAAAATAATTAAAACATAAGATTTCATTGATAATTTCTGAAATGGCTCTAGCTATTTTGATGAGAGTTGTATAATGTGCATGTACATCATTTAAAACACTGGAGAGCAGGCTGCAATAAGAACATAAGAACATGAATTAGGAACAGGAATAGGCCATCGAGCCCCTCGAGCCTGCTCCGCCATTCAACAAGATCATGGCTGATCTGGCCGTGGACTCAGCTCCACTTACCCGCCCGCTCCCCATAACCCTTAATTCCCTTATTGGTTAAAAATCTATCTATCTGTGATTTGAATACATTCAATGAGCTCGCCTCAACTGCTTCCTTGGGCAGAGAATTCCACAGATTCACAACCTTCTGGGAGAAGAAATTCCTTCGTAACTCGGTTTTAAATTGGCTCCCCCGTATTTTGAGGCTGTGCCCCCTAGTTCTAGTCTCCCCGACCAGGGCAAACAACCTCTCTGCCTCTATCTTGTCTATCCCTTTCATTATTTTAAATGTTTCCACAAGATCACCTCTCATCCTTCTGAACTCCAACGAGTAAAGACCCAGTCTACTCAATCTATCATCATAAGGTAACCCCCTCATCTCCGGAATCAGCCTAGTGAATCGTCTCTGTACCCCCTCCAAAGCTAGTATATCCTTCCTTAAGAAAGGTGACCAAAACTGCACGCAGTACTCCAGGTGCGGCCTCACCATTATTTTTAAAAGCTCAAATTGCAGTAAGAACCCTTGAAATGTACTTTAGGGAACTCTAAATAAAATATAATATGAAATTTGACGACTAAATCTTCTTGCACCTTGCTTCAATAAACATATTCTAATGATGTTGGTTCAGACATTTTGATTTTGCATGTAACCAGAAAAGGGATTCTGTACTTCCATGATTAATAGACTTACAGCAAAAATAAATCTGCAATTATATTGCACAGCAGGCAGCTGCATGTTGACAAGTCTATTCCCTACCAGTTCAGCCTGTGGCATTGTGATTTAACCAAGGTTTAAATGTTTTAACAAGAAAACTACCCAGATTGTAACACACACATTTCTTGCAACACCACAATTTGTAGCTCAGAATAACATCTAGGGCCAAGGCATGAGCAGCTAGTGTTCTTTCTCGATTCAGATTATATCTCCCAAGTGTAAATCCTTTCTGTACCATTCCTGTGGCAATCCTCAGTTCACTTTTGAGAAGCATTTAGCAATTTCTTTTCATAATTTATTAATCTGGGAGGGACTACTTTCTTAATTCTGGGACAATCACAAAGATTAGAACATGTTTACATCTATCTGAATGAAGCACTCGCACTACAAATATTTGACTTCGTAATCAAATCTGAACTATGATGAGGCAAACAGATGGCAAGAGTAGCTGGAAAAGCTGGTTGTAAGAGTGTGAATTCTCCAGAAAGCATTTCCTGCTGAGCCTATATTGATCTAATGATGAGTCATTGTAGCCCTTTTGGCAATCTGCAGAGAATGTCCATCTCTTACTCATATTCTCAGTACAGTCCCAAACAATAAAGACCAGTGAACTGGATGAGGATGTTTAGATCCAGTCCAGAGTAACTTCTACATGAATTGGAGAATGGTCCATGAATCAACGTTTCAAAGAGCACATTTGATGGTTTGATTTGGGTCTTGATTGCAATTTTTCAATTAAAATACTGCACACAAACACCAACAACAACTTGCTTTTATTTTTTGTATTCATTCATGGGATGTGGGCATCGCTGGCAAGGCCAGCGGCCATCCATAATTGCTCTTGAGAAGGTGGTGGTGGTGAGCCGTCTTCTTGAATCTGAAGAGCAGGCAGATTATGATATTAGCCATCAGACGCTGCATCATGGTGAGTTCCACAGGTGTGCTAATGCAGGTTACCACTCATTCCACATTGGAAAGGATGGGCTCCAAGTCCAAACCCTGTGATAACTTGGTGCTGGGCCCCTCCATGCTCCTTGATGTTGAGCGCAGGCTTTCCAATGCACCAAGAATTTGGTTATGTACACCATCAGTCGTCTTCTGTAGCCTGACCCATCAAAGTCCTCATCTTACTACTGCAGCAGAACTAGAGTGTGACCTCGCCCCCCGTCGTCTTGGCTCCTGCACACTTGTGCCCGGTGTCCCACCACATGCAGGTCCCTCCTGTATCCTAGCCTCTAAAATACACACACAGTCAGTATCTGAGTTGGAGGCTGTGAGTGTAAGATTGAGTATAGTGTCTCTTCATCTTGACTCTCTTCTCTTCCTCTACAGACTGGGAAGACTCTAGTTCTTGGGTATCTGAAATAAAAAAGGGACAAGGGTTGGGTTGTGGTGAGGGGAGAACAGAAAGTAAGAAGTGTATGCTTACACCATCTACAGCTTCTAAATCAGAAGAGATTGAGGGATGAGGGAGAAATGGGGTGAGAGAATGAGGATTAGATATGCATCATTGATCGCTTCAGCCCCGCCATGGCCTCAGTTAAGCCCCTTCCCATGATAGCCAGCACTGTCTCCTCCATGTGGGTTAAAACATACAAGTGCGCTTGTCCTCCTCCAGTTCTTTCCTGCCACCTGCTGTTATGCACCAACTTCTCCTGCAAGAAAGAGGGAAGTAACTGTCCTACAATATGTTTGGGTGATATGACTGTCATTGTTGAATAGCTGCCAGTGTGTGCGATCTGTGAGTTATGGGTGCAAGGATTGCAACAGTGCTAAATGTGTGAGGCTAAGGATTTCAGTGACCGTTAAGTTAAGGCAAGAGCAGAGACAGGCGGAAATAGGAGGTGGAAATAGGCAGTCTTGGTTTTGAAAAGGATATAGGATGGGAAGCTCAGCTCAGAGTCAAATAGGACGTCAAGGCTGCAAACAGTCTGTTTCAGCCTTAGACAATGTCCAGGGAGAGGGCTGGAGTCGATGGCTAAAAAATGGCGTTGTGGCGGGGTCTTCCCAATATTTAATTGGAAGAAATTTCTGCTCATCCAATGCTGAACATCGGGTAAGCATTATGAGAAATCAGAGGCAGTAGAGGGGTCGAGAGAGGTGGTGGCAAAGTAGAGTTGGGTGTCGCAGCATATATGTGAAACCTGACTGTGTGTTTTCAGATGATGTTGCCAAAGGGCATCATTAGATGAGATTTAAGGATGGGTTCAAGGATAGATCCTTGGAGGACTCCAGAGGTGCAGGAGTGGGAACAGAAACCTTTGATGGTGATTCCCTGGCTACGACTGGATAGATAGGAATGGAAGCAGACGAGAGCAGCCATACCCAGCTGAACAATGTCGGAAAGGCGTTGGCGAGGATGATGTGGTTAACAATGTCAAAGGCTTATGACCGGTCGAGGAGGATGAGATGGGATAGTTTACCATGGTAACAGTTATTGTTATGTATGCAATAAAGGTTCAAACTGAGTACTGTTTAACTAAGCAAGGTTCGACCTTGCTTGTGCTTTATTTAGTCCCAAAGTGCCTGACTCTCAAAATGGCTGGCCTTTTATACCCGAGCAGCACCATGTGCATGCTGCTAAGTGGCCTCCAACAATGACACCATCTGGTGGCTACAAACAACATGTACATACATGACAATACCCCCCTCTGAGATCTTATCACAGTCTTTCACAGGTTGAGACGGTCCGGTGCTTTACACTCCCGGGTTGACCGTCTCAGTTCAATTCCGGCCTTGGGTGAGTGTGCGGAGTCTGTTGTGGCTGGTAGCTGGATGGTTGACTTGTTGGGGGTGGCAGTGGCCACGTCAGGAATTGCAAGTCCATTTTTATTAAACAAATCCGTGATGGAAATTCCAGGTTCACTGATGACCCTTGAGTTCACTGAAGGCTGCTGGTAGGTTGGTTGGTCGTCGACGGTTTCTTCGTCCGACTGCTCTGGCTTGTCTGTGTGCCTCAGCTTTGTTTGATCCATGTGTTTCCTGCAAGTTTGCCCATTCTTGAGCTGAATAACGAATACTCTGTTGCCCTCCTTGGTCATGACCGTACCAGTGATCCATTTGGGACCCTGACCATAATTCAACACATATACAGGATCATTAACAGAAATCTCGCGTGACACAGTTGCGCAATCGTGATACCCTTGTTGACATTGTCTTCTGTATTCAACATGATTACTTAAATTTGGGTGTACAAGAGATAACTTGGTCTTTTTATCATGAGTTCAGCAGGCGAGACCCCTCTGAATGTGTGGAGTCTTGTCTTGTAACTCAACAGTATGCAAGACAAGCGGGTCTGCAGTGACCCTTGGGTTACTCTCCTCATGCTTTGCTTGATAATTTGTACTGCACATTCTGCTTGCTCGTTGGATGCAGGCTTGAACGGTGCTGACCTTACATGTTTTATGCCGTTAAGTTTTACAAACTCCTGAAACTCCTGACTGGTGAAGCATGACCCATTTTCGCTCACCACCATGTCAGGCAGGCCATGAGTCGTAAACATGACATTGAGATTCTCTATGGTTGCCGTGGACATACTGGATGACATGATTATGCATTCTCTCCACTTCAAGTAAGCATCCACCACCACTAAAAACATCTTGCCCAGGAAGGGACCTGCAAAATCTACATGGATCCTGGACCAAAGTTTGGATGGCCATGACCACAGACTCAACGGCGATTCCACTGGTGCTTTGCTGAGCTGCATGCAGGTGTTTCACTGATGCAAGCATGCTTCCAGCTCAGAATCAATTCCTGGCACCATACATGAGACCTGGCGATGGCCTTCATCATCACTATACCAGGATGTGTGCTGTGTAACTCACACACAAACTTCTCTCTCCTTAGGCATTACGACACAATTGCTCCACAATATGCAATCTGCTTGAATAGACAGTTCGTCCTTGCGACGAATGTACGGCTTGGTCTCCTCGCATATCTGCTTAGGTATGACAGACCAATCCCCTTTGAGGATGCAACCCTTTACCACCAATAATATCAGGTCCTGGCTGGTCCAGGTCTTAACTTGTTGAGCTGTGACAGGGGTACCTTCACTCTCAAAAGCATCCATGATTAACATTGAATCTGCCGGTTGTGGCGTTTCCACCTCCAGTGTGGGCAACGGCAACCGGTTCAAAGCATCGGCACAATTCTCTGTGCCAGGTCTGTGGTGAATGACATAATCATAGGCAGATAATGTCAGCACCCACCTTTGGATGCGGGATGAAGCGTTGGTATTGATATCTTTGCTCTTAGAAAACAACTAAATGAGAGGCTTGTGATCAGTCTCTAATTCGTACCTCAGACCGAACAGGTATTGATACATCTTTTTAACACTGCACACACATGCTAAAGCTTCTATTTCTACCATACTGTAGGCTCTTTTTGCTTTAGCCAAACTTTTGGATGCATACGCTACAGTTTGAAGTTTCCCCGACTCATTGACTTGTTGTAACACACAACCAATTCCATATGACGATGCATCACAGGCCAAAACTAAACGTTTACATGGATCATAATATACCAGCAGCTTGTTCGAGCAAAGCAGATTGGTGGCTTTCTCGAAAAATCTGTCTTGCAATGCGCCCTACACCCAATTGTTGCCTTTTCTCAATAGCATGTGCAGTGGTTCAAGTAAGGTGCTCAATTTAGGTAGGAAATTATCGAAGTAGTTGAGTAGACTCAGGACCGAACGCAGCTCCATCACGTTCTGCGGCTTGGGTGCATTCTTGATGGCTTTGGTTTTCACGTCAGTAGGTCTGATGCCATCAGCGGCGATTTTCCTCCCGAGGAATTCGACCTCCGGTGCCATGAAGACGCACTTCAAGCGTTTAAGTCTGAGTCCCACTCTGTCCAAACACAGTAGAACCTCTTCCAGGTTGTTTAGATGTTCCTTGGAGTCACAACCGGTGATCAGGATGTCATCTTGGAACACGACGTTTCTGGGAACGGACTTCAGTAGACTTTCCATATTCCTCTGGAATATTGCTGCAGCCGAGCGAATTCGAAATGGGCACCTGTGGTAAATAAACAATCCCATTTGCGTGTTAATGCAAGTAAGTCTCTTCGACGTCTCGACCAACTCCTACGTCATATAGGCCGACGTCAAGTCCAGTTTTATGAACGACTTCCCTCCGGCTAACATCGCAAACAAGTCATCAGCCTTCGGTTATTGGTAGTGATCTTGTTTCGAAACCCTGTTGATCGTAACCTTGTAGTCTCCACAGATTCTGATTGTGCCATCACTTTTCAGCACAGGAATAATGGGGCTGGCCCATTCATTAAATTCGACCGGTGATATGATCCCTTCATGCTGGAGTCTGTTCAGTTCAATTTTGACCTTCTCCCTCATCATATACGGCACTGCCTGAGCTTTATGATGGACGGGTGTTGCATCTGAGTCCACGTGGATCTGCATGTTGGCTCCCGTGAAGTTACCGGTACCCGGTTCGAACAACGAGAGGAACTTGCTCAATACTTGGGTATCTTGCTCCGACGACAACGCCTTTATGTCATTCCAGTCGCATCTGATTTTCTCCAGCCAGCTCCTGCTGAGCAGCATTGGGCCATTGCCTGGAACAATCCACAGCGGTAACTCGTGAACTGCACTGTTATGCTACACATTAATTTGTGCACTGCCAATCGCCTTTATCAGTTCTTTGGTGTACATGCGCAGCTTGGCGTTAACAGGGCTCAGCCTGGGCCTCGCAGTCTTAGTATTCCATAGCTTATTAAATGTCCTCTCATTCATGATCGATTGACTCGCCCGTGTCCAGTTCCATCGATACCGGTATCCCGTTAAACTTCACATTAATCAAAATTGGTTTACTCTTGGTTATGAAAGAGTACAGTCCATATACTTCCTCCTCTGACATCTCGGATTGTGTATCTGGATCTGCACTAGTCTGACTCTCATCCTCCACGTGATGTGTCGCAGCTCGCTTGCTCATCTGCGGATACTTGCGCTGGAGATGCCCCACTCTCAGACAGCCTTTTCAACTATATTACTTAAATTGGCACTGCTGGTACCAATGATTTCCCCCAACACGGAGAAGTTGGCGGACTTTGGGCAGCCACAGGTTTTGCGAACGCAGCCAGATAGGCCCTGCCATGTGCCGCTCTGCCGAACGCCGAATCATTCGCGAACGCAGCCGGATAGGCCCTGCCATGTGCCGCTCTGCCAAACGCCGAATTGATCGCATTTACAGTACTTGCCGAGGTTCAGTTCTTCACCGACATTTGCTTTAAACTCCTGTCTGTCGTCATATATGATTGAGCGATCGGGATGGCCCTTTTTAAATCAAATTCCTCCACTGCCAGAAGTTTGCGCATGGTTGATACCGATAACAAAGAAGTCCTGCAGCATGTCTGCCAACCCCGTCCCGAACTTGCACGGTCCTGCTAGACGTCTCAGATTGGCAACGAATTCTGCCGCACTCTGGCCCTCTGATTGAACTTGTGTATAAAATTTGTATCTCGAGATGATGATGCCGTCATCTGGCTTGAGGTGCTCCCCTACCAATGTACACAACTCCTTGTACATTTTCTCTGTTGGATCACTCGGCATGAGTAGATTCTTTATCAGACCGTAGATCTTTGAACCGCACACAGTGAGGAACACGGCCCGGTGCTGATCTGCATCGTTGACCCCCTTCATTTTGTTGGCCACGAATTACTGGTTCAAACGGCTCACAAAGTCTGCCCAATCTTTTCCTTCCACAAATCACTCTAAAAATCCAATCGTGCTCATTTTGCAAAGGTTCTTGTATTCTCGTCGCCAAATGTTATGTATGCAATAAAGTTCAACCGAGTACTGTTTAACTAAGCAAGGTACGACCTTGCCTGTGCTTTATTTAGCCCCAAAGTGCCTGACTCACAAAATGGCTGGCCTTTTATACCCGAGCAGCATCATGTGTGTGCTGCTCAGTGGCCTCCAACAATGACACCATCTGGTGGCTACAAACAGCATGTACATACATGACAGTTACGTGTCACATGTAATTTGTGACTTTGATAAGAGCCGTTTTGATACTGTGGCAGACGTGGAAACCTGATTGGAGGAGTTGTGGGAAAAATGGGTATGAATTTGAGAGACGACAACATGCTCAAGGACTTTGGAGAAGAAATGAAGGTTAGAGATGGAGCGGTAATTTCCATGGACAGAGGGGCCAATGTTGGTATTGGATGATGAAAGCAGGTTTGAAGGGGAGGGACTCCAGAGGTAACATTGCAGGAGCGGGAAGAGAAGAGATATTGCTAATGCTTCCTAAGAAGGAACCATTAGTAATATCAGCTAACATGGCGGACAGAAAGGGAGTTGGGTGGTCAGCAGTTTGGTGGCAATAGGGTCGAGAGAACATAAGAACCTAAGAACATAAAAAATAGGAGCAGAAGTAGACCGCTCAGCCCCTCGAGCCTGCTCCGCCATTCAATTTGGTCATGATCTGGTCATGGACTCAGCTCCACTTCCCTGCCACTCCCCATAACTCTTTACTCCCCTATCACTCAAAAATCTGTCTATATCCGCCTTAAATATATTCAATGACCCAGCCTCCACAGCTCTCTGGGGCAGAGAATACCATAGGTTTACAACCCGCTGAGAGAAGAAGTTCATCCTCATCTCAGTTTTAATTGGGCGGCCCCTTATTCTGAGACTATGTCCCCTAGTTTTAGTTTCCCCTATGAGTGGAGATATCCTCTCTGCATCCACCTTGTCGAACCCCCTCATTATCTTACATGTTTCGATAAGATCACCTCTCATTCTTCTGAAATCCATTGAGTATAGGCCCAAGCTACTCAACCTAATTTCATAAGTCAACCCCCTCATCTCCGAAGAGAGCAGGAGGTAGGTCTCCTAGACAAGATGAGTTCGGAGAGGGCATGAGTGGGGATACAAGAGAAACTAGAGAAAGATGCGAGTTCAGGGCTAAGGCGGGGGAACCTTGGAGGAAGTTTGGCTTGGTGGGCCTGGGAAAGGGGAGGAAGCACAGGGGCAGCTGAACGGATGGCCTCAAACTTAAAACAAGTCCATGAGCTCCTCGCACTTGTTGGAGATGAGGGTAGCGGAGCAGGGGAGTGGGGTTTAAGAAGACGGTTTGTAGTGGGGCCTGTATTTCTGCCTTCCAGGATGTCCCTGGAATAGTGAGCGGTTTTGGCAGGACCCGATAGTGCTTTACATAGTCCAGGCCAGATCTGGCAATGAATGGCTCAACCAGTTGTTTGTCATAAATTTTCAAATGTTGGTCTTAAGGGAACGAGGATGTGTAGGTGTACCATGGGGAATGACCAGGGTGAGCGAGAGTATTGGTTTTAATGGGGACTAGGGCAACAAAGATGGGGATGAGGGTGTGGGGGAGCAGATCAGTAACTGCAGAAATGTCGTGGTGAATAGAGGGCCAATGGCTCGACAGTTAGGATTTTGAAAGTGTCATTGTAAGTGACTTGGGGACGTCTTTTTCCAGGGGCGGACACAGAAGGTAGTGGGATTGTGAGGGGGAAGCGGTACGTGAGTGGAGAGAGATACAAGGAAGCGATCAGAGGTGGCCTTATCTGTGATTGTCACGGATGGGAGGTACTTATGGCACTCATGTTTTTTCTGAACTGAGCTGGGGGGATGATTATCCGTAGTTGCTTTGTACAGCACCATTGTAAAACAAATGCACCAAGACTTCCTTATTATTTCCAGTGAAACTGTAAAGCTGTACTTCTGCAACATGTTTATAATTTCACTCAAGATTCTACCAGAGGAAGTCTTTATTTGTTTATAATGCTGTTGGATACAGTGACTTGAGAAAATCAGGAGAGGAAACTCTGCATCAGTCTTAGCTTCCCCAGCCTGGGGACATTGAGGTCACTTGGAGCATTCGTATTGCTGCCCTGGCTTAGATCAGCAAACTCTATACAGAGCTAGAATTTAGTCCACAAGCTTCTTGGGCTTATGCTCAGTGTCGCAAGCTATACCTACCAAACAAACCATTTTAGTTTTAATTGAATTAGTTTTTTACTTGATATTATTGGAAAATCTTGCTGGAAAGACTGCTAAAAAACAAAGCCTACATGAGATTAAAACTTTTGCTCGTCAACTAAGAATGGATGCTTAACAGGATCCATTCTAACAGCCTGGCCTAATCTGACAGCCAGCGTCAACAATCATTCTACAGTCATGAAATGGTATTACTTTCAAATCTGGATGAGCTATATAACATAACCCAACTGTAATAAGCAAGCAAAATAAATAGATAGCAGCCACTTCCAAGCAAATTGACACAGAATGGCATTTAGACCAGCTGGACAACCAGATTATCACTGGACAGTATATTACACAAAAGTTCTCATAGCACAAGTAAGCAAAACTACTAAACACTACTGAGAGAAGAGTGACAATGTTTTATAAACTGAAGGACAAATGTTGAAGCAACAGCATCTTGGCTAACCTTTCACATTTGGCTATACTCTGGATTCCATGCCAATTTTTTTTAACATATCCCACATGTTCTTTTAATGACAGGCTGATGCAGCTTTCTGTGGCTAGTCAGATCCTGATTTGTTGCACAACTTTTATGAAATAAAAGGAAGATTCCACTTCAGTTCCTTCTTGGCTGACCTGTGGTTAGGTTTTTTTTCCTGTTGCCTTCTTTGCATCTTCTTTTCATATTATTAATTTTCAGACATCGGAGATCTTCAAGCTTTGAAATCTTATGCCATAGGCTTCCATGTTCCAAACCCCAAATGTTCTGTTGAATGAGCGTGCTGTCTTTAAAACAAAAGAGCTGGCATTCATATAACGCTTTTCATGCCCCAAAGCGTTTTACAGTCAATGACATGCTTTTAAAGTATTTTAATGTAGGGGAAAGTGGCAGCCAATTTGCGCACAGCAAGGAAATAAAAAACCAATTCAACTATTTTAATGATGTTGATTGAAGGATAAATGATGGCCAGGAAAACTCCTCTGCTCTATTTCAGTCAGTACCATGGGATAAGAAAGATAAGAAACATAAGAAATAGGAGCAGGAGTAGGTCATTTGGCCCCTCGAGCCTGCTCTACCATTCAATAACATCATGGTGAATCGTTTATGTTCATCTAAGAGGGCACACAGGATATTGGTTTAATGTCGCACAGCACCTATGTCAGTGCAGCAATCCCTTGTTACTCCACTGGAGTGTCAGCTGAGATTATGTGCTCAAGTCCTGGAGTGGGACTTGTACCTGAACATTCTGATTCTGAGGCAAGGGCCTCAGACCACTGGGCCTAGGTCTTCGACACCAAAACTAGCTACTTCCACCTTCATAACATCATCGGTTTCCACCCTTGCATCAGCCCATCTGCTGCTGAAACCTTCATCCATGCCTATGTTTCCTCCAGACTCGCCTATTCTAATGCTCTCCTGGCCAGCCTCCCACCTGCCATCCTCCATGAACATGAGCTCATGCAAAACTCTGCTGTCCATATCCTAACCCGCACCAAGTCCCATTCATCCATCACCCCTGTGCTGGCTGACCTACATTGGCTCCCGGTCCACCAGCGCCTCAATTAAAAAATTTGTATCCTGGTGTTCAAATCTCTGGCCTCGCCCCATCCTATCTCTAACCTCCAGTACTACAACCATCCGAGATCTTTGCGTTCCTCCAATTCTGGCCTCTCCCACATCCCCGATTTCCTTTGTTCCACCATTGGTGTGCATGCCTTTAGCTGCCTAGGCCCTAAGCTCTGGAATTCCTCCCCTAAACCTCTCCGCCACTCTACCTCACTCTCCTCCTTGAAGTCACTGCTTAAAACCTACCTCTTTGACCAAGCTTTTGGTCATCTGACCTAATAGCTCTTTATGTGGCTCAGTGTCAAATCTTGATTGATAACATTCCTGTGAAATGTCCTGAGACATTTTACTGCATTAAAGGTGCTGTATAAATGCAAGTTATTGTGGTTGACAATGCAACCATTGACACAGTGAAAAGAGAAAAAGGGATTTCTGTTATTAGCATCACACCATTTCAAAATGTTCAGGAAATAGAAATTTATAAATGTTTGATATACGCTGCTGCTCCTGATCCTCCATTGTAACTTTGTCAGACAGATTCCACTGCACCGCTGGTGAAGTTACCACATCAGAAAGGGAGCAGCTCCAAGGAAATTCTGAGCCAAAAAACTTATTTGCAATTACCACAGAGTCATGCATCATTTTTTAATGCTGTGAAACCTGCTTTGAATAAGGAAGGATATTAATATACAGAAAATTCCTAGTAACAATGATCTGCTTAAGATAATCTTTTGTTCAGGGTTAAACTATTTTGAAAGTAAGAATTCAAAGTTTTGTACAGGTACAGCATCAAGAATCCGGAGTTCCGGAATCCGTACTGTTCCAGAATCTGGACACCGGGACAATCCGTGGCAGGGTCATTCGGAATCTGGAAAATGCTCCGGAATCCGGACCGCCACTGACCTCTACCCCCCTCGGACCACTGCTGACCTCTCCCCCTCCTCGGGCCACTACCGAACTCACCCCCTCCTCGGGCCACTGCTGACCTCTCCCCCGCCTCGGGCCACTGCTGACCTCTCCCCCGCCTCGGGCCACTACCAAACTCTCCCCCGCCTCAGGCCACTGCTGACCTCTCCACCGCCTCGGGCCACTACCGTCCTCTCCCCCGCCTCGGGCCACTGCTGACCTCTCCCCTGCCTCGGGCCACTACCGTCCTCTCCCCCGCCTCGGGCCACTGCTGACCTCTCCCCCGCCTCGGGCCACTACCGTCCTCTCCCCCGCCTCGGGCCATTGCTGACCTCTCCCCCGCCGATCTCTTCCCCGCCTCGGGCCATTGCCGACCTCTCCCCCGCCTCGGGCCACTGCTGACCTCTCCCCCACCTTGAGCCACTACCGACCTCCCCCCCGCCTCAGGCCACTGCTGACCTCTCCCCCGCCTCAGGCCACTACCGACCTCTCCCCCGCTCGGGCCACTACTGACCTCCCCCGCCTCATGCCACTATCGTCCTCTCCCCCGCCTCAGGCCACTGCTGACCTCCCCCCCGCCTCAGGCCACTGCTGACCTCTCCCCCGCCTCAGGCCACTACCGACCTCTCCCCCGCTCGGGCCACTACTGACCTCCCCCGCCTCATGCCACTATCGTCCTCTCCCCCGCCTCAGGCCACTGCTGACCTCCCCCCCGCCTCAGGCCACTACCGACCTCTCCCCCGCTCGGGCCACTACCGACCTCTCCCCCGCTCGGGCCACTACCAACCTCCCCCGCCTCAGGCCACTACCGTCTTCTCCCCCGCCTCAGGCCACTGCTGACCTCTCCCCCGCCGACCTCTCCCCCCGCTCGGGCCACTGCCGACCTCTCCCCCGCCGACCTCTCCCCCACCTCCAGACACTGCTGACCTCTAACCCGCCTCGAGCAGCCTCGGGTCGAACCCCCCCGCTGCCTCCGCTAGACCCCCCCCCCCCCCACCTACCTTGGCCCAGGCATTTCCGGCCTTGGGACATCAGAAAGACATTCCAAAGTCCGCAAATACACAGAATTCGGAGCAACCTCGGTCCCGAGGCATAAGCGAAAGAGAAGAGACAACTGTTTTTCTGTTAAATATGGATAGATTCAAAATTATTTATTCATGCTTTAGGAACTTTACTATCTCAATAGTTTAATTTTATTCAGTCTCACCATAACAAATCTAGACTATATATCACCTCGTTTCAAATTTATGTAATACTGGGAGCAAAAGGGGTCTCTGCTAAATGTTATAGGTGTTGTACCTTCACCTCCCTGCTGCAGTCCTGGAGCTCACAGCAGAGAAAACAAAGCCCGACATATCACAGGTCAGATGCATTTGTGGACACTGTGCAGTGTTGCTTCAACCACGTACATGCATGGCAGTTTAAGAATTTGATATCAGTTTGAAAAAAATCTGGAACTAAAAAGCTGGTGTCAGTAAAAGTGATCACGAAGCTGTTAGGTTGTTGTAAAAACCCAACTGGTTCACTTTAGGGAAGGAAACCTGCTGTCCTTCCCGAGTCTGGCCTATATGTGACTTGCGTGGTTGACTCTTAATTGTCTCCTGAAGTGGCCTACCAAGCCACTCAATTGTATCAAAACGCAACAAAGAAGGAAGCCTGTTACCACCTTCTCAGGGCAACTAGAGATTGGCAATAAATGCCAGCCTTGCCAGTGATGCCCACATCCCAAGAATGAGTAAAAAATATATTTTGCTGTTCAAGTTGCCACAGCATGTTATATCTCTGATCAGTATGATGTTGTATGCTTGTGATACTTAACTAGTCCTGTTTCATGCCTTGGTTTAAAATGAACTAAGATAGCATCGGTTAGAAAAGTTACTAGGCAAAGTCCAAGACCTTATAGTGAAAGCCTAAAGTCATAAGAATCCATTCAAATTATTCTTTACATCTTCATGAAAGGAGCATTATGATGAGAAATTTATGGTTTGCAAATTAGATATTCTCTTATGAAAGCAGCAGCTAGATGGTAACCACTAAATACTCTTCAGTGTTTTCCACAACTGTGGACAAGCAAAATGGTGATAGCAGAACAGAAAGATGATTCAGGAAGTAAATGAGCTGGTTTAAATATATGCTTTGCAAATTCCAGGAGGAAAATATGATGTTAGTCAAAATCCAGATGGCTGACACAAGTGGTTGAGCTTCCATAATAAAATGAAGTTTTGAACAGATTTAAAGATATTCTTGGAGAAAGGTTTATTCTTCACTCAAGTGTACAGGCAACTTTGGGATTTCAACTCATGTCCTTTCAGGTATAAATTAAATACTCAAACAAGTGCACAGTATCGTAAGTGAGATGAAATAACAGTGGGTGATGCAGATAAAAGTATCCTTTACAGATATTGTACACAGAATAATATTAACCAAATGTCAAAGAAATTATATATATATAAGTCATCGAAGTCAGTGCCCCCAATACAACATTCTAAAGCAACTGGAAAATTTTGAGATAGATATAGATCACATGATCTAACTTGACTGGATCACATGACATCACATGAACTCTACATATGGTGTCTGAAAAACAATCTACTAATTATTTATCAACCTATTAATCAATTATTGATGCTGTAACCTGTCCACCTGCAAAATGCTTTTGGTACATTTTTGGTATTTAAATTGGAAATTACAAGGGGCAAGTTCAATTAATATTCAACAATGAGCTGGTTTAAATATATGCTTTGCAAATTCCAAGTTTAACCTATTTAGTTGCCCACTGTGTTTTAATCAGTTGTCTTAACACGAGTAAGTTCCTGCTAACACTATTTGTAGTCAGGTCTTGAAGACTTAGGTACCAGAGAGCTCAATGTTTCACACTTCTGTTTCACGCTAATGTTCTGTATAGGCAGTGCTACTGAACAGGGTTTTACCGATATAAATACAGTTCCTGCTCTCCCCCCCCGCCTCTCTATTGTCTCTTGGTAATATTCGGGGTAATTTTAACATTGGGTGATACTGTGAAAATGGCACTATCAGATTGTTTATGCAGTATACACCTTGCACGATTTTCTTATCCATTCACCAGAGGTAATAAAAATCAGGCAAGGTGCATCATGGGATCTGATATCACCCTTTTCACACTCTCGCCAAAAATTAAAATTGTCTCTATTGCGTATAAATTTTAATGGTGTATCTCTGCAGAGGAGGCTTTCTGTCTTTCATTTTGTTTGCATTCACGGAGTAAATTGGAGAGCAGCTGATGTGATTTCAGCCAATAGTGTGAAATGTAGTTTTACAATCAAAAAATAAGTTAAAATGATTGGAAAAGAAAGACTTGCATTTATATAGCGTCTTTCACCTCCTCAGGATGTTCTAAAGCACTTGAAAGCCAATGGAAGTACTTTTTGAAGAGTAGTCACTGTTGTAATGTAGGAAGCACAACAGCCAATTTGCACATAGCAAGCTCCCACAGAAAGCAATTGTGATAACGACCAGATAATCTGTTTGTGACGTTGATTGAGGGATAAATATTTGCCAGGACACCAGGGATAACTCACCTGCTCTTCTTCAAAACAGTGCCATGGGATCTTTTACGTCCATCTGAGAAAGCAGACGATGCCTTGATTTAATGTTTCATCCAAAAGATACTGCACTGGAGTGTCAGCCTAGATTTTTGTGCTCAAGTCCCTGGAGTGGCATTATGAGCCCACAACCTTCTGACGCAGAGGTGAGAGTGCTACCCATCATCATCATCATCATCATCAGAGGCCATCCCTTGAAATCGAGGAAGACTTGCTTCCTTTCTAAAAGTGAGTTCTTAGGTGACTGAACAGTTCAATACAAGAATTACAGTCTCTGTCACAGATGGGACAGACAGCTGTTGAAGGAAAGGGTTGGTGGGACTGGGTTGCCGCATGCTCCTTCCGATGTCTGTGCTTGTTTTCTGCATGCTCTCGGCTACGAGACTCAAGGTGCTCAGCGCCCTCCCAGATGCACTTCCTCCACTTAGGGCGGTCTTTGGTCAGGGATTCCCAGGTGTCGGTGGGGGTGTTGATTTTATCAAGGAGGCTTTGAGGGTGTCCATGAAATGTTTCCTCTGCCCACCTTGGGCTCGCTTGCCAATTAGGAGGTCCGAGTAGAGCGCTTGCTTTGGGAATCATATGTCAGGCATGCGAACAATGTGGCCACGGCTGACAGCTGAAGCCTCTTGTGTCACTGAGAACAGTTCTGTGTGCTATGTGATCCACAGGGTATACAGAGTCAATAAGTGCAGCCTTGCCAGTATCACCCACATTCCCAAGAACAAATAAAAATAATTATTAATATATTTGTGCATAGCATCAAGTTTAAAAATATGTTCCAATATTAATTGAATTGTATAAATTATAACACCTTGAAATACATTTTGAATATTCAAGCAAAGAACCATTCCTTGATTCCTATACGGTGTCTAGTTGCACTCGCAGTATGATCTGATGCAGGCAAGTGATTTAAATATCATTCAGTAGTTATGTATTCATCATTGCCTTTTTTCGGGTGACAGTCAGAGTACTTTTATGTTTACAAAGCAATTTTAAAAATTCTTTCTCACTTGTTATCTGAGTGGTTTGATGCCACATATAACACATGAAAATATGATTGCAATGATTTTTCTTGTGACCATACTTTGTACAGAAAACATTTTGTTCAGACCTAAATATAGATTTGTGGAAAACCAATACATGGGTTTAAGTGTGATAACAGAGTGAGTCACACACAGAAACCTACTGCAATACTTTGAGAATAAGCCCAGTTTGCCCAGTTAGCTTCTCTTTGAGTGGAAATGTTTCAATAAATTGCTGTTTATTGATCAGGAATAAAAAAGGGAAAGATAAGCATATTTTGTTTATGCTAAGTATCTGATTAGCAAACTTCATTTTGTGACTTTGAAAATAAGCAATTATACCTTTCAATCCCACCTCCCACCCCTCCTTGTTGCCAACTTTCTCCTGTCCCTTCCTCAAGGTATTGATTCCTTTTTGGGGTATGGTCCCACAGGTGCTGGTCATTCTCCAGTACCTTGCCAATCTGGCAATTATTCACATGTGGTCTAAAGAGTGAATGGCAGCACAGTATTCAGTAAAGGGGACATAACAGCTAACCTAAATCTGACCACTCCTGACATCCACACAGGCATTTTACAACAGAGGGTCCCTGGATAGCAATCGAGCAGGAACCTGACCAGTTCTCCTCACTCTAACTCAAGCATGTTGAGGCCAATTATAGCGTCCCTACCATTGCCCCTGCTGAGATCAGCACAGACTGGAGTTCAAGCCAGGGTATTCCTGGGATTTTATTTTCGGCAACTTTGGGCGCCGTTTTTCTGGCGTCCACTGTTTTTTTTTTGAGCAATCTTGATTTTGCAACTTTCCTCAAAGTTTGTACGTCGATGGTGACTGTCAGCGGCGGATTTTTTGTACGGCAGATTTTTTGGCCCAGGGCTGGGTGAAAGCTGATTTCCGAGCCGACTTTGGCCCTTGAACCGATTTTCGTCAATGCTGATTTTTTTCAGGGTGGTGCACAGTGGTCTTAAGAACTGATCAGAAAAACCCCATGTTAACTTAAGGAAATCGCCGCTGAGTATATTTCTGATTTTTTGGAGCGAGGGAGGCAGACAATTTAAAACTTAAATTCATGATTATTTTTGTAGAGGGAACTCGGAAAGTTAATTTTTTCCACAGAATTTTTTTGGGAATGGTCAAATTGCGACTCCGCCACACCACTGAATCTCTGCTCACGGGGATCCAGGCATAGGTCGGAGGAGTGCCGGCCAGCCGGCGGCAGGATCACTCCCTCGGCCGGACACAAGTACAGGAGCTCAGCGCTTGGATTCCACCCACCCCCACCGGGCTCAGCTTGGAAAGAAGCCCAGGGGGTGGGGGTGGGGGGCCGGGTGGAATACAAGCGCCAAGCTTATGTTCTTCTGTCCGGCCGAGGGAGCAATCCTGCCAGCATGCACTCCGAACTGTGCATCGGAGACAGCACAGCAACAAACATACGCATTTCAGCAAAAGCTATAATTAAAGTGCTATAAATCACTGTGCATCGTGTCTCAATAGAGACAGAGCTTAGTGTTGCGCATGCGCGCAGACCAGGGTGTGGTCCGTTCTGCTAGGGCATCATCCAGCAAAGGTGTGTGTGCTGTGCTTCAGTAAATACTGTTTCACATTAACAAGAATAACAAAATGAAGCATAATAATTATGGGTGCAACTATTACTACGCTTCATTAATAAGGTTGATTTGCATGCATGCCATGCAGAGGCAACAGATAATACGGCGACACCATCGCAGAAACCAGATCGTTCGGGCAGTAATGGTGGGGAGACCAAACCCTGATCGACAGGGACAGGTGCTCATACCTACACCTGAGTGAGGCAGACTGCATTCACAGGCTGCAATTTAGAAAGGAGGTCATCACCGAGATCTGCCAGCTAATCAGGTCAGACATACAGCCAAGAAGTGGCAGGAGGAGTGCCCTATCTGTGGAAGTGAAGGTCACTGCAGCACTTGCCTTCTATGCTTCTGGCTCATTTCAAGCAACAACTGGGGATGTATGCTGCATTTCGCAGCATGCCACACATTGCTGCATTCGATAGGTGACTGCTGCACTGTATGCCAAAAGGGACCAGTTCATCAATTTCCCTATGACCACCAGGCAATGCGAGACAGGGCTGTGGGGTTCTCCAGAATTGCTGGCTTCCCAAAGGTATAGGGTGCAATCGACTGTACCCACATTGCCTTGAGAGCACCTTTGGACGACGCTGAGATTTATCGCAACAGGAAAGGTTACTTGATCATGCTCTGCTTCTACTTCTGTCTCTTCCTGATGTGCAACATCTGCAAAACATAACACAGCAAATGTTTGGTTAGCAGCAGGGGAGGGGGCAGGGTGACATGAGTATGCGGGTCACACAGCGCAGGCTCTTTTCAAAGACCATGATGTCAACCCAGACTGTGCAATTTGCAAGGCTTACCCTCTCTTGGTAACCTGGGCCCAGCATCCACATTGGTGGTTGATCTCCTCTTGCGAGATTTAATCACATCAGCGATCCTCTATTCCACGGCTGTCAGTTGCAGCCTAGTTAGCACACCTGCTTCAGTTTTTGACCTTTCTCGGTTGATCTGTGACACCTTCCTCTGCAATAGGACTTTTTGAGAGAGGATCTTTCTGCCACGGTGGCCACACACACATACACACACACACACACACATATATTAGTCACACTTCTTTTTGACCTGCATGCCACTTCTCGGGGTCATGGCCACTGCATTAAACTCTTCTGCAACTTGGTCCCAAAGTTTTGCTCGTAGAGGGTTTCAGTTTCTTTTGTCCCATTCTTCCTTTGTTCTCCAGCACATCCCATCGCCTCTCAATGATGTCTACCAGGGGCTCAATTTCTTCTGCTAGAAATCTCTTGACCCTTCTCCCTTCCCCTTCCCCCTTCTCCTTGTCCGTCTCCTTGTTCTTCCCCTTCCCCTTCTCCTTCTCCTTCTCCTTCTCTTGGATCCATCTTTTGCAACTAAAATGTAAATGTCCAGATCCAGTTCCAATCCGAATGTGTTCTCACAAGCTGCTGATCCACCAGGAAATTCACTGTGGATGTGCAGACATACCCGTCACGTGGAAAAAGTGATTTTTTTTTCCGGCACTGCTCACTGACTTTTCAGCGCGCACTTAAAGCTCCACCCCCAGACTTAACTTTGGGTAGTGCAGCGTCAAAATTACATTTTACTTTGGCGAAAGTTGTACTTTTTTTCCGGCACAATCGGGCACAAAAAAAATCGTCCGTTCATCCTCCTGGGTGTCAAAAATCAGCAAAGAGGAAAATTGAACCCCTGGTCTGTCCGTTTACAATCTCTTTCAGATAGGAGTCAAATGCACCGTGATTCTGATTGACTATGTTTTAGGAACTAAAAATTGCAATCAAAAGACATTTGTTTATATCAGACGTTATGTAAAGTCTGTGAATGTTGCAATTATATTGTGCGCATGCAAATTGGGGTGGTACAGTTAAATGAAATCTCGATCATCTCACAGTGCAGAGACAAAGCTGTATCTGGAGATATTGATGCTGAAGATCCTTTGCCCTTGTGGTGCACTCCTGCAGCAACTCCGGCAGAAGGGTGGGAAAATGGGTCCGGGTCTTGATATGCTGCATCCCGCCCTCGACTTCCAAATTCCAGATGATCCTGTCAGGGCACAGTCTCTGGCTACCCCAAACAAGACCATCATCGTGAGTGGCGGAGGAGGGCAGGGGGAGAGAACGGGGTGCGCAATTTTGAGCAGAAACGCCCTACATCAAGAATTCTGTTGACCTCAGCTTTCTTTTTCCCCCCGTCCCTTTCACTGCAAGCAGGAGACAGAGGCGACCTTTGGCCTCCTTCTGAGATTCGTGCTGCAAAGAGCGCGTTACATGAGAAAATCACCGTCACGCTAATGTTAATGAGCAGGTAGAACCAAAATGCCGGTACTCCCCATGCATGCTCAGCCGGTGTCCATTATCCTCGGTCGTCAAAGTTACTGGCAAGTTTCCAGCGTTTCCCAATTCCTCGGCCCATGTTGCTACACCCATCACACTTTCTCGCCTGAAAGCATGAGCTATTGTTGGAATATACTATCCCCTTAGTAACTCACTCAAGTGATTATTCTGCAAGCAATTGGAGATGATTTTCAACTGCCGGCCACCCGTGTCTTGCCCGTAAAATGGGCAGCCAACAGTTCCACCACTTGTCCCGCCCAAGCTGCCGCTCTTATCACCAAACCACACCTCGGTCTGCCCCCCTACTCATCCGGCATCTTCCCCTCCTTTGAGCATCTCACCTGGTTCCACATCTCTCACCTCTCAAATAAAATCCTCGTTCTCTACCACCCACCCAAGTTTCTCATGGAGATATCTTCACTGCTTTCTTCCCTCAGTCTCTGCACCAAGCAACTTCTCATCCTCGGTGATTTCAACCTCCATCTCAATTCATCAAGCTCTCTCTCCTCTGAGTTCACTGCGTTCCTATCCTCCGTTAATCCCTCCCTCCATGTAAACTCCCCTACCCACAGTCACAGCCACCTCCTTGACCTTGCCATCTCATATAGCCTTGTTACTCACATCGTGTCAATCACAGATAAGGCCATCTCTCATCATTTCTTCATATCGCTCTCCATCCACATCCCATTTCCCCTTCCCAACCAAACTTCTTTCTGCGTCTGCCCCTGGAAAAAACTCTCTCCCAATTCAACTACAACTTAACTTTCAAAATCCTCAAATCCTTTGTCCCTCCATTCACCACATTCCTCCAGCTATCAATCTGCTCAACCACACCCTCCACCTTTGATATCCCAGTCCCCATTAAAACCATTATTCTCACCCTGGTCATTCCCCTGGTACTGCCCTCATCTCTGCTCCCCTAAATCCAAGGGACGCAGACTTGATTGCAGATGCGGACAACTGGTGTAGCCATTCAGTGCCAGATCTGGTGGGACCAAGTAAAGCATATATTGGGTCCTGTTCTCTTTTGCCAAAACTGCTCACTATTCCAAGATCATCCTGGAATGCAAAGATAACCCCCTGCTTTTTTTCTCTACTGCAAACCGACTTCTTAAATCCGTCTCCCATGCCTCCTTCACCCTCACCTCCAACAAAAATCAGCCATGATCTTATAGAATGACGGAGCAGATTTGAAGGGCCAAATGGTCCGCTGCTCCTATTTCTTATGTTCTTAACAATTGCGAGTAGCTCATGGACTTCTTTTTCACAAAGATTGAGTCCATCAGTTCAGCTGCCTCTGCCATTTCCCTCCCTTCCCTAGCCTATTGGGCCAAACTTCCTCGAAGGATCTCCCCTGGCCTAGCCCTGAACTCATATCTTTCTCCAGTTTCTCTCCTAGCTTCACTAATGCCCTATCCAAGCTTATCTTGTCCAATTAGACCCTATTCCCCAAAACTGCTGACCACACAACTTCCCTTCCTGGCATCCATGTTAGCTGATATTGTTAATGGTTCTCTCTTCTCAGGTACTGTCCTGCTCTTCCTCAAATCTGCCATCATCACCCCTCTCCTCAAAAAACGAACTCATGACTCCTCTGTCCTGCAAACTACCTCGCTTTCCTCTCCAAAGTCCTTGAACGTGTTGTCGCCTCCCAAATCTGTGCTCGTCTTTCCAGGAACTCCATGTTTGAATCCCTCCAATCGGGTTTCTGCCCCTGCCACATTACCAAAACAGCTCTTATCAAAGTCACAAATGACATCCCATGTGACTGTGACAGTGGTAAATCATCCCTCTTCATCCTTCTCAACCCTGTCTGCAGCCCTTGACATGGTTGACCCACTCGATCCTCCTCTTACATCTCTCCACCATTGTCCAGCTGGGTGGGACTGCACTCACCTGGTTCCATTCTTATCTATCTAATTGTAGCCAGAAAATTTCCTGAAATGGAATCTCTTCCCGCTCCTATAGCATTACCTCTTGAGTCCCTCAAATATCTGTGCTTGGCCCCCTCCTACTTCTCATCTATATGTTGCCCCTTGGTGACATAATCAAAACACAATGTAATGCTGATGACACCCAGCTCTACCTCACCACCACCATATCTCTCGACCCCTCCTCGGTCTCTAAATTGTCTGACTGCTGTTCAACATCCAGTACTGGATGAGCACAAATTTCCTCCAACTGAATATTGGGAAGACCGAAATCATTGTCTTCAATCCCCCTGCAAACTCTGTTCCTTACCACCGACTCTATTCCTCTCTCTGGCAATTGTCTGAGGCTGAGTCAGACTGTTCACAACCTTGAAGTCTTATTTGACTCTGAGATCTGCTTCTGACCATCTAACCATTCCATCACTAAGACCACCTATTTCCACTTCTGGAATATCACCTGACTCAGCCCCTGACTCAGCTTATCTGCTGTTGAAACCCTCATCCATGCCTTTGTTACCTCTCAACTTGACTATTCCAACACACTCCTAGCCAGCCTCCCATAACCGCCGCCCCCCCCTCCACCGCCCCATAAACTTGAACACATCCAAAACTCTGCTGCCCATAAGCTAACTCACACCAAGTCTGGTTCACCCATCACCCCTGTGCTCACTGACCTAAGCTATGCCTCAACTTAAAAATTCTCATCCTTGTTTTCAAATTCCTCCATGTTCTCACCCCTCCCTATCCCTGTAACACCCTCCAGCCCTAAAATCCTCTGAGATATCTGCACTCCTCCAATTCTGGCCTCTTGCGCATCCCCGGTTTGAATCGCTCCACCATCGGCGACCGTGCCTTCAGCTGCCAAAGCCCCAAGCTCTGGAATTCCCTCCCTAAACCTCTCCACCTCTCTATTTCTCTTTCCTGCTGTATTCCTGATATTTGGATACTTTTCCACAGTGAACAATGTTACTGGATCAATCTGGAGAATCTATATTAAGGCCAATTTTAACCACCACCCCACCTCCCCCCCCCCACCTGGTGCGGCCATGTGGGGTAAGGTGGCAGAGAGGTGCTTGCGGCGCATTTCTGAAGCGTTCACATCCCCCACCGCACCCCATCCCCACCCCGCCCGGCACCAATTTTACTTGCCTACATTCAGGCACAGATAAGCTGTCTGTCCCAGAGGAGTGGGACATAACTTAAATGGCTGTGTTGCGTCCGCGGTGTTATGTATGTAACCACAATGTAACACCACTGTATTACTGTATACACTCAACCTAGATGCACACCTTGACCACAAGGGGTGAACTTGTCCCCAGAATGTGCCTCGTGTGGTTTCATGCTGTAGAGTAAGGACTTTATCATCAGAATGCTCATGTCATTTTAACTGTGGGCCCAGCCAAGGCCTGCATGGTCGCCATCCTGCCAGCTAATGCTAGTGGCAGCAAGGATCCAGGACCAGGTAAGTGATCTTTTAGTAAAATGTAAAGATTCCTTATGGTCCAGGAGGAAGAGACGTGCTCCCCCTGGCCCCACGAGGATACCTTGGACCGCCCACCCCCGATGGCAGACGTGCTGTAAGTGGTGTTGCCCTTGGTGGTTTCAAATCACCCCCTTACAACAGTTCTAGACACCAGAATTATAGTAGTGAACAGAAATACACAGTTATAGCCAGATCTTTTGGTCTCAACCGTCGCAATGCTTTTATTCAAGTTAAAGCACACACCTGCATCCAGTAAGACACACCTTGGTGATGTAAAACAAACAAACACAGTACAACATACAACCCTGGCCTGTCTGAACAGGCCCCTATCGCGAAGCACCCGTGACTAAAACACCCCTGCTTGGTTCGATAGGGCACCACTGAATCGGTCTAACAGAATGTGCATACGCCTATGATCCATGCAGAAACCTCCCCACTAAACCCCTGAGGCTTGGTTGGGACACACGGCACCCCTTCACACTATGTGGTGATCTTAAAGATGTGTGAGCTGGGATAAATGCTCACCAATTACCCCTCTGGCTTACTCGCTGCTTCTCCCGATGAGCGTATCTTCTGGTTCTGTACCAATCTGAAGTATTCAAGTCCAGTCTCAAGGTCAGCTTCCCAGTCGAAGTAGCGAGGCTCTCTTTGCTCGTAGATGGTGGTTTCTTCTCTCCATCCCAGATGGAGTGCTCGGTCTTTGAGTGCGTTGAATGAAGCAAGCAAGCGTAGAAGAGGAGAGAGAGAGAGAGAGATGGCAGCCAAAACTGCCTCTCTTAAACCTGCAAAAATGCTTCTTCTCGTGCCAAAAGTTAGTCCTTCGCCTGAGGCAATCCAACGGAAAGAACAATTGAAACACCTTTGCAGACAGTGTCTTTGTCAACTGTCCTGTTCCTGAGGACAAGGCTCCAACAAGTCCGGGTGGTCGAAAAGCTTCATAGAAACATAGATAGAAACATAGAAAATAGGTGCAGGAGCAGGCCATTCAGCCCTTCTAGCCTGCACCGCCATTCAATGAGTTCATGGCTGAACATGAAACTTCAGTACCCCCTTCCTGCTTTCTCGCCATAACCCTTGATCCCCCGAGTAGTAAGGACTTCATCTAACTCCCTTTTGAATATATTTAGTGAATTGGCCTCAACTACTTTCTGTGGTAGAGAATTCCACAGGTTCACCACTCTCTGGGTGAAGAAGTTTCTCCTCATCTCGGTCCTAAATGGCTTACCCCTTATCCTCAGACTGTGACCCCTGGTTCTGGACTTCCCCAACATTGGGAACATTCTTTCTGCATCTAACCTGTCTAAACCCGTCAGAATTTTAAACGTTTCTATGAGGTCCCCTCTCATTCTTCTGAACTCCAGTGAATACAATCCCAATTGATCCAATCTTTCTTGATAGGTCAGTCCCGCCATCCCGGGAATCAGTCTGGTGAACCTTCGCTGCACTCCCTCAATAGCAAGAATGTCCTTCCTCAAGTTAGGAGACCAAAACTGTACACAATACTCCAGGTGTGGCCTCACCAAGGCCCTGTACAACTGTAGCAACACCTCCCTGCCCCTGTATTCAAATCCCCTCGCTATGAAGGCCAACATGCCATTTGCTTTCTTAACCGCCTGCTGTACCTGCATGCCAACCTTCAATGACTGATGTACCATGACACCCAGGTCTCGTTGCACCTTCCCTTTTCCTAATCTGTCACCATTCAGATAATAGTCTGTCTCTCTGTTTTTACCACCAAAGTGGATAACCTCACATTTATCCACATTATACTTCATCTGCCATGCATTTGCCCACTCACCTAACCTATCCAAGTCACTCTGCAGCCTAATAGCATCCTCCTCGCAGCTCACACTGCCACCCAACTTAGTATCATCCGCAAATTTGGAGATACTGCATTTAATCCCCTCGTCTAAATCATTAATGTACAATGTAAACAGCTGGGGCCCCAGCACAGAACCTTGCGGCACTCCACTAGTCATTGCCTGCCATTCTGAAAAGTACCCGTTTACTCCTACTCTTTGCTTCCTGTCTGACAACCAGTTCTCAATCCACGTCAGCACACTACCCCCAATCCCATGTGCTTTAACTTTGCACATTAATCTCTTGTGTGGGACCTTGTCGAAAGCCTTCTGAAAGTCCAAATATACCACATCAACTGGTTCTCCCTTGTCCACTTTACTGGAAACATCCTCAAAAAATTCCAGAAGATTTGTCAAGCATGATTTCCCTTTCACAAATCCATGCTGACTTGGACCTATCATGTCACCATTTTCCAGATGCACTGCTATGACATCCTTAATAATTGATTCCATCACTTTACCCACTACTGAGGTCAGGCTGACCGGTCTATAATTCCCTGTTTTCTCTCTCCCTCCTTTTTTAAAAAGTGGGGTTACATTGGCTACCCTCCACTCCATAGGAACTGATCCAGAGTCAATGGAATGTTGGAAAATGACTGTCAATGCATCCGCTATTTCCAAGGCCACCTCCTTAAGTACTCTAGGATGCAGTCCATCAGGCCCTGGGGATTTATCGGCCTTCAATCCCATCAATTTCCCCAACACAATTTCCCGACTAATAAAGATTTCCCTCAGTTCCTCTTCCTTACTAGACCCTCTGACCCCTTTTATATCCGGAAGGTTGTTTGTATCCTCCTTAGTGAATACCGAACCAAAGTACTTGTTCAATTGATCCGCCATTTCTTTGCTCCCCGTTATGACTTCCCCTGATTCTGACTGCAGGGGACCTACGTTTGTCTTCACCAACCTTTTTCTCTTTACATACCTATAGAAACTTTTGCAATCCGCCTTAATGTTCCCTGCAAGCTTCTTCTCGTACTCCATTTTCCCTGTCCTAATCAAACCCTTTGTCCTCCTCTGCTGAGTTCTAAATTTCTCCCAGTCCCCAGGTTCGCTGCTATTTCTGGTCAATTTGTATGCCACTTCCTTGGCTTTAATACTATCCCTGATTTCCCTAGATAGCCACGGTTGAGCCACCTTCCCCTTTTTATTTTTACGCCAGACAGGAATGTACAATTGTTGTACTTCATCCATGCGGTCTCTAAATGTCTGCCATTGCCCATCCACAGTCAACCCCCTAAGTATCATTCGCCAATCTATCCTAGCCAATTCACGCCTCATACCTTCAAAGTTACCCTTCTTTAAGTTCTGGACCATGGTCTCTGAAATTACTGTTTCATTCTCCATCCTAATGCAGAATTCCACCATATTATGGTCACTCTTCCCCAAGGGGCCTCGCACAATGAGATTGCTAATTAATCCTCTCTCATTACACAACACCCAGTCTAAGATGGCCTCCCCCCTAGTTGGTTCCTCAACATATTGGTCTAGAAAACCATCCCTTATGCACTCCAGGAAATCCTCCTCCACCGTATTGCTTCCAGTTTGGCTAGCCCAATCTATGTGCATATTAAAGTCACCCATTATAACTGCTGCACCTTTATTGCATGCACCCCTAATTTCCTGTTTGATGCCCTCCCCAACATCCCTATTACTGTTTGGAGGTCTGTACACAACTCCTACTAACGTTTTTTGCCCTTTGGTGTTCTGCAGCTCTACCCATATAGATTCCACATCATCCAAGCTAATGTCTTTCCTAACTATTGCATTAATCTCCTCTTTAACCAGCAATGCTACCCCACCTCCTTTTCCTTTTATTCTATCCTTCCTGAATGTTGAATACCCCTGAATGTTGAGTTCCCAGCCCTGATCATCCTGGAGCCACGTCTCCGTAATCCCAATCACATCATATTTGTTAACATCTATTTGCACAATTAATTCATCCACCTTATTGCGGATACTCCTTGCATTAAGACACAAAGCCTTCAGGCTTGTTTTATTAACACCCTTTGTCCTTTGTGTCTTGAGCACAGACCAATCTTCCTGATCTCTCACTGATGGGTTCCCATTACATGACAAAGGGCCCCTCATCAACCATCTTCCTGCCATTTCAGCCATTGATCCATTCCTGCCCACCTGATGTGTATTCCTGTGGAACATGTCTGGACCTGTCCCACATCATGCTGTCTGCCCTTCTGCATTAACAGCCAAGTTAAAAGCAATATCCAAAAGTTTAAGTCCAAAAGTTTAAGTCCAAAAGTTTGTCCAAAGGTTTATGCTTTTGCGGTCGATGTTTTCACCGACTCCTTACAGTGCTGACCTACCCCAATTGATAAATACCTTCCTAGGGGCTGTTTCCACGGATCCCTTGAGGCAGTCTGACCTCCCCCCGTTCCCCCCGCCCCCTCACTCCACCCACCAATTTTGAATCCAGTTCACGGCCGGTGACGTCATTCTTGCTGGCTTCGAGGCATGTAACCGAGGCCTGGTAGTTACCGCCCGCTTCAGCCCCAGCACCTCCGATTCCCACCTCGGGTTAAATTTAGTTCTTTCATCTTGAAACTTCAATTAGATCAATTTAAGCCTCCTCTTAACCAAAGAAAAACAAACCCAACTTTAAAAAAAAACTTTTTCTCATAACTCATTCTGGTTGCTCAACCCTGTTTGTTCTCAAGGGTAATAACATTTTTTCTATGACAAGACGACCAGACTACACACAGTAATCCAGATGGGCTGCGACCAATGTATTACACAGCAGTTCTACAACCTTTTTTCATTTGTACTTTGTAGCTCTGCTAAAACTACCTTATGAAAAGCTTACTTTGGTACAACAATATATTTGCAGTCTACAATGGGTTAAAACAATCTACAGTGGCTAGACTGTTATTAACTGTGAGAAACAGTTTGAAAAATGTGAGTTATTTTCTGTTATCATTCTGGTTTACACAAACCATGTGTTTATGGAAAGTTAGAAATACCACAACAACAGTGATGCAGAGATGACTGATTCATTTAGGCTACAAACAGACTGCAGTATATAATCATTGTGTAATCTGGGCAAAAGCATGTGAGAGGCTGCAGTTACTGACAGTAAACAGAGGATAGTAATATTTCTCCTCTCATTTAACAAAAGTAGTTATCAGATATTGGCACAGCTGTGATTTATTAAAAGAGTCTTTGTAGAAAAGCAGGCTTGGCAACTGTTTTAAATTTGTTTACATGATGCAATTGTGTTGAAGTATCTCATTTGAACTCTTGTGTGTGATGTTTTGTGATGAAAATGAGGCACATCTCTTGTTCCCAAATGTAAAATTGTTTGCCAAATTGTGAAGATAGTGGTGCTTCAATGAGTTAATAAATATTAATGAAATACTGATAGGCCTAGTGTGTTTTCAAACTTCTAATGAAATGTGAGCTATTAGCTGTTTCTTATCACTGCCAATTTCTGTCAGGAGGAAGTTACTGTGGAAATAAACTGTAAAGAACTTGAATTATTACAGTCATCTAATTAAATTACTGTTTGTAGGGCTTACTACTATAGCGATCCCATACCCCAAAATACCTTACGGGCAACCACTGTGAAGTATATACATTTTATATGTCGTGCTGTGATAGATCAACTTTAACTTCGTTTCTCTCGTAGCTCAATGGCTGGCTGTTAGGGCAACAGAAAGGTGAGTCAACTCTCACAAGCCCCTACAGGTATTTAAGGACAATGAGTCGAAGGTTATGTGTTCAGCGTTTTTCAGGAGTCTGCTTTGGAATCCATACGCATAAATATTCACCAAGCCAAAGAAGTGATTGCATTACCAGCTGCCATCTGGGAATACAGCCACATCGCTTTACTGTACTATATGAAGAGATGAATATTCACCTCTGCATTGCCAGGAATTGAACACAAACTCCTCACTTAAAATGAATCATCCTGTCAACACTTGTCAGAAACAAAAATTAAATGCATCCCACATTCCTCACTGACCCACAGCATACCTGTCATAAACTGGCAGGAACTGAACTACCAAGTTAAAAAACGAGAACATTTCTCTTTTAAAAAGGTTACACAGCCACAGAATCTGACTGACTATGCACGATCCACCATGATGGTAAAGATGAGTGATGGAGATTCACAACTTTCTAAAGTAAATGTTGGTCCCTTAGAAGATGAGAAGGGAGATTTAATAATGGGAAATGTAGAAATGGCTGAGACCTTAAACAATTATTTTGCTTCGGTCTTCAGTGGAAGACACAAAAACCATGCCAAAAATTGCTGGTCACAGGAATGTGGGAAGGGAGGACCTTGAGATAATCACTATCACTAGGGGGGTAGTGCTGGACAGGCTAATGGGACTCAAGGTAGACAAGTCCCCTGGTCCTGATGAAATGCATCCCAGGGTATTAAAAGAGATGGCGGAAGTTATAGCAGATGCATTCGTTATAATCTACCATAATTCTCTGGACTCTGGGGAGGTACCAGCGGATTGAAAGGCAGCTAATGTAACGCCTCTGTTTAAAAAAGGGGGCAGACAAAAGGCAGGTAACTATAGGCCGGTTAGTTTAACATCTGTAGTGGGGAAAATGCTTGAAGCTATCATTAAGGAAGAAATAGCGGGACATCTAGATAGGAATAGTGCAATCAAGCAGACGCAACATGGATTCATGAAGGGAAATCATGTTTAACTAATTTACTGGAATTCTTTGAGGATATAACGAGCAGGGTGGATAGAGGTGTACCGATGGATGTGGTGTATTTAGATTTCCAAAAGGCATTCGATAAGGTGCCACACAAATGGTTACTGCAGAAGATAAAGGTATGCGGAGTCAGAGGAAATGTATTAGCATGGATTGAGAATTGGCTGGCTAACAGAAAGCAGAGAGTCGGGATAAATGAGTCCTTTTCGGGTTGGAAATCGGTGGTTAGTGGTGTGCCACAGGGATCGGTGCTGGGACCACAACTGTTTACAATATACATAGATGACCTGGAAGAGAGGACAGAGTGTAGTGTAACAAAATTTGCAGATGACACTAAGAATAGTGGGAAAGCGGGTTGTGTAGAGGACACAGAGAGGCTGCAAAGAAATTTAGATAGGTTAAGCGAATGGGCTAAGGTTTGGCAGATGGAATACAATGTCGGAAAATGTGAGGTCATCCAACTTGGAAAAAAAAACAGTAAAAGGGAATATTATATGAATGGGGAGAAATTACAACATGCTGCGGTGCAGAGGGATCTGGGGGTCCTTGTGCATGAATCCCAAAAAGTTAGTTTGCAGGTGCAGCAGGTAATCAGGAAGGCAAATGGAATGTTGGCCTTCATTGCGAGAGGGATGGTGTAAAAAGCAGGGAGGTCCTGCTGTACAGGGTATTGGTGAGGCCGCACCTGGAGTACTGCATGCAGTTTTGGTCACCTTACTTAAGGAAGGATATACTAGCTTTGGAGGTGGTACAGAGACGATTCACTAGGCTGATTCCGGAGATGAGAGGGTTACCTTATGATGATAGATGGAGTAGACTGGGTCTTTACTCGTTGAAGTTCAGAAGGATGAGGGGTGATCTTATAGAAACATTTAAAATAATGAAAGGGATAGACAAGATAGAGGCAGAGAGGTTGTTTCCACTGGTCAGGGAGACTAGAACTAGGGGGCACAGCCTCAAAATACAGGGGAGCCAATTTAAAACCAAGTTGAGAAGGAATTTCTTCTCCTAGAGGGTTGTGAATCTGTGGAATTCTCTGCCCAAGGAAGCAGTTGAGGCTAGCTCATTGAATGTATTCAAATCACAGATAGATAGATTTTTAACCAATAAGGGAATTAAGGGTTACGGGGAGCGGGCGGGTAAGTGGAGCCGAGTCCACGGCCAGATCAGCCATGATCTTGTTGAATAGCGGAGCAGGCTCGAGGGGCTAGATGGCCTACTCCTGTTCCTAATTCTTATGTTCTTATGTTCACTATGTGGCACTAGCAAACACTCTCCCTAGGACATTGGTTCCGGTCCTGCCCAGGTGCAGACCGTCCAGTTTGTACTGGTCCCACCTCCCCCAGAACCGGTTCCAATGCCCCAGGAATTTGAGTCCCTCCCTGCTGCACCACTGCTCAAGCCACGTATTCATCTGTGCTATCCTGCGATTCCTACTCTGACTAGCACGTGGTACTGGTAGCAATCCCGAGATTACTACTTTTGAGGTCCTACTTTTTAAATTTAGCTCCTAGCTCCTTAAATTCGTCTCGTAGGACCTCATTCCTTTTTTTAACCTATGTCGTTGGTACCAATGTGCACCACGACAACTGGCTGTTCTCCCTCCCTTTTCAGAATGTCCTGCACCCGCTCCGAGACATCCTTGATCCTTGCACCAGGGAGGAAAATACCATCCTGGAGTCTTGGTTGCGGCCGCAGAAACGCCTATCTATTCCCTTTACAATTGAATCCCCTATCACTATCGCTCTCCCACTCTTTTTCCTGCCCTCCTGTGCAACAGAGCCAGCCACGGTGCCATGAACTTGGCTGCTGCTGCTCTCCCCTGATGAGTCATCCCCCTCAACAATACTCAAAACGGTGTATCTGTTTTGCAGGGGGATGACCGCAGGGGACCCCTGCACTACCTTCCTTGCACTGCTCTTCCTGCTGGTCTTCCATTCCCTATCTGGCTGTGAACCCTTCACCTGCGGTAAGACCAACTCACTAAACGTGCTACTCACGTCATTCTCAGCATCGCGGATGCTCCAGAGTGAATCCACCCGCAGCTCCAGGGCCACAACGCGGTCCGTCAGAAGCTGGAGGCGGATACACTTCCCGCACACGTAGTTGTCAGGGACACCGGAAGTGTCCCTGAGTTCCCACATGGTACAAGAGGAGCATATCACGTGACCGAGCTCTCCTGCCATGACTTAACCCTTAGATACACTTAAATTGACAACAACAATGTTAACAGGTTACATACTGATATAAAAAAGAAAAAGAAAAGCTAGTCACCAATCATTTACCCCTTTGGCTATGACGTCACCTTTTGATTTCTTTCTACTTCTTTTTTGCTTTTTCTCCCGGCTGGAGCTGCACAAGTTGGGCCTTTATAGGCCTCACCATGCACCTCGAGCTCCCGACTCCGATCTGCCACCGCTGGGCCTTTATAGGCCTCACCACGCACCTCGAGCTCCCGACTCCGATCTGCCGCCGCTGGGCCTTTATAGGCCTCACCATGCACCTCGAGCTCCCGCCCCCGATCTGCCGCCGCCTCTCGCAGCCGCTGGGCCTTTGTAGGCCTCACCACGCACCTCGAGCTCCCGCCTCCGTTCTGCCGCCGCCTCTCTGGAACATTCTTCCTGCATCTAACCTGTCCAATCCCGTCAGAATTTTATATGTTTCTATGAGATCCCCTCTCATTCTTCTAAATTCCATTGAATACAAGCCTAGTCGATCCAGTCTTTCTTCATATGTCAGTCCTGCCATCCCGGGAATCAGTCTGGTGAACCTTCAATGCACTCCCTCAATAGCAAGAATGTCCTTCCACAGATTAGGAGACTAAAACTACACAATATTCAAGGTGTGGCCTTATCAAGCTCAGTTGTACCTCAGTTAGTGCCCCGGAGGGGCGGTAAAGGATGTTCTAGGCGTAATGGCGGACATCCAGTTTTTACCGTCTGGACAGAAAATTTGGCTCATGGTTCTTTGCGGCACAAAAACATACCGTCCCGCCGTCAAAGTTCACTGAGATCATGACGTCAATTATCGTGCTATTACTGCCCCAGATGCAAAATTCGGCTGTAATGTCTCATTTGACAACCGTCCCAGGAAACTGCTGATAAACCAGGCATTCCCAGGGTGCAGCAGGCGGTCTTGGCAGCATATTTAAATGGAGGGATAAGGATCCTACATCGCAGGTCACACTCACTGCAACGGTTGTGCACATCACGCTGCGTGAAACTCCAACTTGCAAACGGCACTTTTATCTACCATTACAGTGCCCTTACAAGGTGAGTGAGAAAATTTAATGGGGGCATTACTAGTTCACCAGCGTATCATGCTCCATATTGCCAGGCAGCATCAAGCTAGAAGAAGGACTCTTGGCCATGTCAGCTCACGGATGAGGAGAGGCCGAAGATGTCTGGGGAGGAGGCCCCGCCCCCCCACGTGTTTACAGGCACCAACGCTCATACCTCCAGCTCTCTGAGGAGCATTGTGTGAGAAGGCTGCGCTTCCGAAAGGAATTGCTGACAGAGATATGCCATCTCCTACAGGCAGACCGCTGCCTGGACCGCTCTGGAGGCAGCCTTCAATACTCCCCTCACAGGTATTCAAATTCATTGTGGTGTGCTGCATGTTGCACAACTTGGCCATCATGAAGGGCCAGGCATTGCCAGTGGGGATTGCATGCCCACCTCAGGAGGAGGAGGACGATGAAGAGGAGCCTGGCGAGGCCCTCATTGGATAGCCACACCATCCACAGGGGAGGCAGTGTGGAGATGCTGCCGGACCAAGAGTTGCACGTCACCAGCTCATAATGAACCGGTTCTCCTAAATGGAGGAAATTAAGCCAATACTGGACACACTATGTGCCCCCATAAAGGCACATCTCTGGTGAATGTTGGAATGTTGCGCAAGACACCAATCACAAAAGATGAATCATAGATTTTACTGCAACAAAGTAACAAAAACTCCCCCCACAATATACAACGTTATGTTGCAGGGTGCTGAGCAGTAAGGAAGTTCCTTAAATCAACAAAACTTTTTTAACGCCGCAATTTTTGGCTGGGGCGCAAAAACTTCATTGTGTAATGCCTGATTTTGCGCCCCCGATCATGGAACATCATTTTTTGTAAAATTTTGCAGTCGAGGGCACAAACTTTTTCCAGGCGGTATCAGGACCGCCCAGCCGGCATTACCGCCCCGAAAACTCAAAAGCCGAAAATCCAGCCCAAGTTCTATATCATGGACAAGTGATGTGATGTGATGTGCTTTGGAGCATATTGTGTTCTGTGTTTTTCAATATTAAGTTGCAAAATTTGATCATATTCAAGTATATTTTTAGTTGTTAATGTTGTTCGTCCTTACCTTTGGTATTAGGGATTTCTCAGTCAGAAAATTTCACTAGTGAGGTCATTTTTATCCCAGCAGCCAGATTAGTATGACCAAATATAGTGCTCAAGTCTCATAATTGTTTCAAGAAGCATCTTTTAAATAGTCTCAATAGTATGTAAACTTTATTTGTCATTAAATAATTTTACACAAGACTCCTACTCTTGAGACTGTAAACAAACATTACTTACTGCATTTAAAGACTAACGCAAACTTTTAGCCACAGACAGAATCTATCATGAGACTTGTCTTTATTTAGAAGTCAGGTTTGGGGATTGTGTGACCCAGTGTTATTGTAGTGCATTTCCTTTCCTGGGGATTGGCTACAAATTCAGCCCCAAACAGTGATGTAAGTCCCTTACTCTGACAGCTGCTAAAGGTCTTTGATGAAATTACTTTGAGATGTATCAATCTTTTTCCCAGAGTACAACATTGCCCTTGAATTTTGAATACAGAAGCCTTGTTTGAGAATCCATAAAGAACGTGAGTCATGAATATGCATCAATAAGCAAAACTCTAAGGTCAAAATTAACCAAAAACGTATTAGTCTCCAAACAATGTACTGTGCACAGTTCTGCATATTAACAAAAGGATAGGGAGGCACTGGAGAATATGAAAAAAAAGATTTACAAATATGATACCAGAATTGAGAGATTATAACTATCAGGAAAGACTGAAAGGCTGGGGCTCTTTTTTCTGGAAAAGAGAAGGCTGAGGGCGACCTATTAGATGTTTTTAAATTATGAAGGGGATTGTTAGGGTCGTTGTAGGGACGATGCATCCACTTGTGGAGCGTCCAAAACTAGGGGCCAGAAATATAAGATAGTACTAATATTTTTAATTCAGGAGAAACTTCTTTACCCAGAGAGTGGTTAGAATGTGGAACATTCTACCACATGGAATAGTTGAGGTGAATAGCACAGGTGGATTTAAGGGGAAGCTAGATAAAAACATGAAGGAGAAAGTAATATGTTGATAGGGTTAGAGAAGTAAGGTGGGAGGAGGCTCGTGTGGAGCATAAACACCGGCATATACCAGTTGGGCCTAATGGTCTGTTTCTATACTGTGAATTCTATGTAATAGGGTGAATTTTCCAATATGGACACTAAAGCAGTGAGACCACAGAGGAGAAAACTTCGTGCTTTAGGCCAGCCTTGCAGGATTTCCCAAGGTTGGTTCTAATTATTTATTCACAGCTAGCTCCCAGCCCATATTGAGCCTGGCATTGGGGTGGGGGGGGGGGGCTCATCAAAGCGGGGCGGGTGGGATGGGGGAGCGGGGGTGTTATTGGAAACCTTAAATTGCTGCAGCCAAAATCTAACAGGATGTGGCCATTTAAAGATAAGTGGCCATATGAAGAGAAAAGGTTTCTACTTTTCCAAATGTATTTGATATCTGGTGAAGTGGACGTGCTGCTGCTTGAAGTGGGTGCAAGTGGGAGGTGGCCCCATTTAGTGCTCCCAGGCACCCTCCCAGAGGACAGCAATGCAGCATGAGCCGTCAGGGTCAATGCTATGTGTACTATCTGCAAGGTATGGAAGAAGATGGCACACCTTAAGGAAGCTTATCCAACAGTAACATTTACCAGGTAGATGGCCCTAGTACACAAAGTGTTGTCTGTCAACCTGTTTCACATCAACAGTTGACCTATGATAAGGTTTCACACATCTTTATAACTTTCGTTGCTTGTCATGAATGCCCATATTCTGGCAGAGCACACATTCAGGCTACAACTTTCATCTTAAAAGATTTTCACACATAAAATCACTGTACTCAACCTACCTGCTTGAGGCAAGGTTACCTACTGAGACATAGAATGAGCACAATAATGGCCACATGGCTGCCATCTATGAACCCCTCGACTTTGGGAAATGCAACAATGCCCTGGAAATTAGGCAGTCATGCCATGATGCTGTTTCTACTCAATAGAAAGAAGATGAAAGTGCTGGCCATGCTGTAGCATTAGCTGAGATTGCAGATGAACCCTTTGATAGCCTGGAGGGAACTGAAGGCATAAAGATTGAGGGAGATGGTGACCTTGACTGCCACTGGCAATGCCATCATTACGGTGCAGGGTGGCTGCATGTCTCCTTGCAGTTGATGGTACAGGTCTTTAACTGGTCCAATGCTGACCCAGAACCTGCAGAGTCAGTTCCCTCACTGACGGCCAAGTGTGCCCGTCCTACAGATGCAATTGGCAGATAATGGCGGATGTGCACAGTCCAACATTGCCATTGGCTTATCGTCTTGGCATGTCTTTTTTTATCTCGTATCATTTCAACCACAAAATACTGTTTTGGGGGGCACTTCAAAACCAACCCCCATCATTAATTTAACTATTCGCTTGCTTCAGGACTTCTTACTTCATTGCCATGGCACTGGCTGAGCTCCTCCAACACTATGTATTATAACAACACTTGTTTCATGCCCTTCCTGTTCTGGTGAAGTCTTGTAAATATTTTAATTATAGTCAGCTTTCCAATAAATTAGTCAACAATTCCACTACCTTAGATTCGACTGTTAGGAAAAAAGAAAAAGCTTGTTGGAAAAAAACCTAAAAACGTTACAACATTCTCATTAAAAAAAATGCCAAATGAAAATAAATAACGAAAAACAGTACAAAAATCTAGTGAAAACTGGAAAATAAGAAAAAGTCGCTGATGGTTCAAGAGCTCCAGCTGGGTAACAGGAAAAGCCCACATGACCTCATCCCAAGCAGATGGCCAATCATGGTCGGCTTCATTTAAATGTATTATAATATTTAAATGAAGCTTTGGCACTTTTTCAGTCAGACCACTTTAGTCCAGGGTAAAAGACACTCTGCACTAAAGTAGTTAGTTTGGCATTTGGCATTCCTGAAAGTGGATCTACTTACTGTACCAGGAGTTCCAGCGGTAAGTAGCACTTCAAAACTCATAGATGCGCCAGCTTTCTGGCCCCTCTCTCTCTTCCCAGCCGGCATGGGGGCTGCCCTAGCTTGGTTGGTGGTGAGAAGGACCCTACCTGTCAAATCCTTCATGCACAGCCGGGGTTTCAGAGACACTGCACTCTGTCCCCGAGTCGGCTGTGGTGTGGACGAGACTATCGTCTATCTCCTTCGGGATTGCCCCTTCGCAAGGCAGGTCTGGAAGGAGATGCAGTGGTTGCTGTCGAGGTTCATCCCAAGCAGCTCCATAACACAGGACTCTGTGGACTATTCCCAGAGGCGCACACCGAGACAGACATCATCTGCTGCTGGAGAGCCATCAACTCTGTGAAAGACGCACTTTGGTCTTCCCGAAACTTGCTGGTCTTCCAGAACAAGGAGATGTCCACGGCAGAGTGTTGCAGACTGGCGCAATCCAAGGTCCAGGAGTATGTGCTGAGGGACGCACTAAAGATTGGTGCAGTCGCCACAAAGGCACGATGGGAAGAGCCACATTTTAAGGCCCTTCTGCCACAGTAAACCCAGGGGATAGAATCAGACTCCCCTCAGGCTGTACTTGTTAATCTGCTTGTATACATAGAGCACCATGCACTGAAAAACACCTGTGTTGAGCCATGTATAATGAAAGTCTCTGCACTGTTTAGTAACTTGTAAAGAAATGTAAATGTATTCTTATCCGTTCCATGTACTGCTTTCATCTGCATAGTACTACATGTAACGTGATTTAAGGATTGTACTAAACTATACATTGAATTGAAATGCACGCTAGTGCATTGTATGGAACTGCTGTCAGCCTCCAAACGAATTGTATGGAATTGCTGACTGCAAGGTACTGAACTCTTTTCCAATGTATTGTGAAAATTTTATATGAATAAAGTATTTTTTGGAGAAAAGTGTTAATTTTTGGAGGAGGGGTTGGCAGTGAAAAGGGCCCTACCCATAAGATCCTTCATGTACAGCCGGGGTTTCAGAGACACGGCACTCTGCCCCCGAGTCGGCTGTGGTGCGGACGAGACTGTCATCCATCTCCTTCGGGATTTGTCTTACGGATGTTTAGTATAAGGCCCATGCTTTCGTATGCCTCGGTGAAGATGTTGACGATGGCTTGGAGTTCAGCCTCTGAATATGCGCAGACACAAGCGTCGTCCGGGTACTGTAGTTCGACAACAGAGGATGGGACCGTCTTGGATCTAGCCTGGAGGCGACGAAGGTTGAACAGGTTCCCACTGCTTCTATAGTTTAGTTCCACTCCGGCGGGGAGCTTGTTGAGAGTGAGATGGAGCTTTGCAGTGAGGAAAATCGAGAAGAGCACTGGTGCGATGAAGCAGACCTGCTTGATTCCGGTCCAGATGTGTATTGGGTCTGTGGTGGATCCGTTAGTCAGGATCACGGCTTGCATGTCACCGTGGAGCAGGCGGAGGATGGCGACAAACTTTTGGGGGCAGCCGAAACAAAGGAGGACGCTACAGCGTATGATGGAGGGATGGGATGTAGATTTGTACAGTTTCATGGGACATTGTGAGGTGGTGAGGACCAAAGGTGAAGTACGTCCCCAAAGAGAGGGAGGGAGGGACAGTCACTCTGCCTGCTACCCACTATTCACTTACTAAGAGTCAATTATAAAGGAACAGAGACAAAAGTCTCAGAACGTGGGAGGTTTGCCATTCTCCTTAGCACAGCTGCTGTGTGACTTGGAGAAGAGAGGAAAAAATCTTCTTAAAAAAGAAAATCAAACCACATGCTATATAGATGACACACTGCCCTGAATTTTAACATCAAAGTGTGAGTGGGTTTTGGAGCTGATGGGTAATTAAGTGTTGAAATTGACAGCACATCGAGAAGCCGGCTTCAACCCCTCGACTTCCAGTTAACTTGAGCGCCTTTGGCTGCGAGCAAGAAACCCCTCGGGAAAGGCGGCTTAGCAATTTCAAGCAGTAAAAAGATAGTTAAGGGGCTATTAAGAGCCTTTTTTACCTATGGTTTGAACTTTTACTGGGTGTCTGCGGGATTCCCGGGCTTGCTGAACCTCGCCAGTGAAAGCAAGGTGAGAGCAGAGCGGTCATTGAGGGAGCCGAACAAATGACAGTCAAAACATCCCATAAATACAGAAACCTCACACCTCTTCCTTGCCGAAAAGAAAGAAAGAATTGCATCTATATAGCGCCTTTCACGGCCACCAGACATTTCAAAACACTACTTATGGCGTGCAGTCACAGTTGTAATGTCAAAGGGAAAGACCTTTGCTCACACCACTTCTTCTGAGAGTTTGCTTTCAGGAGTTTGCAGGCAATTGTTACAAATTTGGAGGTCGCACTCAGTGCACAGGAGGCCACTCTTACTACATTGGAGGATTGTGCATCTGATCTACACTTTACATCGCTGATATATCAGATCAGCATGGGTGGCACTTATGCTGTTGCAACTTGGACCGCAGATGAGGACCAAGATGAGTACCAGCAGCAATAACACCAGCAGGAGCCTTCTCCTCACCGACCTGCCGCTCCACAGGAGAGAGGGGATGAGCACAGGGATGCAGCTCGCAGAAGGCAATACTCCCAACACAGGGTATATAGGCAGAGGATCAGCTTTCTTCACATGACTGAACACCAGTGCCTCAGAAGGTTCAGGCTATCGTATCAGGTCATGGCAGACATTTGTAGCCTGCTGGAATAAGATCCGCTACCAAGTGGACCTGGTGGACACGTGTTACCAGTGGCTGTCAAAGTGACCACGAATGCATCACCCAGATGATCAATGCCATGTTTGCCAGGGCAGGCAGTTATTTACACTTTCCAACCAATGAAATCAGTCAGAATGAGCGTTTGTTCAGCTTTGCTGCTCTGTCTGGCTTCCCACGGGTGCAGGGCATTATCCACTGCACACAGGTGGCCATCAAGGCACACCCAGATCACCCAGGAGTATTCGGGAACCGTAAGGGCTTCCACGCCATCAATGTGCCGCTCGTCTGGAACCACAAAAAGATCATCATGCATGTGTGTGCCAGATTCCCTGGGAGCTGTCGTGATTCATTCATCCTGTGCCAGTCCACCCTCTGACCAGACTTACTGCCTGGCTACTTGGAACCAAGGGGAGTCCACTGAAGACATGGCTGATAACACCCTTGAGGAGGTCAAGCAATGAGGCCAAAAAGCACTAAAACCAAAGCCAAATGATGAGGAGAGCAAGCAATAGGCATGTTGAATATGCGCTTCAGATGCCTGGACAGATCTGGAGGGGCCCTTCAATATACACCAGCTAGGGTCTCCAGAATGATCGCGTATGTTGCACTCTGCATAACACAGCGCAGCAGCAAGGATTGGAGCTGCAGAAGGAGCAAGGCGCAGAGTATCTTTGGAGGAGGAGGAACAAGAGAAGGAGGAGGGACAGGAGGAGGAATAGGAGAGGAGAAACAGGAGGAGGAGGAATATGAGAGGAGGAACAGGAGGAGGAGGAGAAACAGGAGGAGGAGGAACAGGAGTAGGAAGAGGAACAGGAGGAGGAGGAACTTGATGTGGACATGGCACCTATAGTGGCGCACATTGCTGCCTGGGACACCCAGGATGGTCTCATAATGGCATGATATAGAAACTTAGAAAATAGGTGCAGGAGTAGGCCATTCGGCCGTTTGAGCCTGCACCGCCATTCAATATGATCATGGCTGATCATGCAACTTCAGTACCCCATTCCTGCTTTCTCTCCATACCCCTTGATCCCTTTAGCCATAAGAGCCACATCTAACTCCCTTTTGAATATATCTAATGAACTGGCCTCAACAACTTTCTGTGGTGGAGAATTCCACAGGTTCACAAGTCTCTGAGTGAAGAAGTTTCTCCTCATCTCGGTCCTAAATGGCTTACACCTTATCCTTAGACTGTGACCCCTGGTTCTGGACTTCCCCAACATCGGGAATATTCTTCCTGCATCTAACCTGTCCAATCCCGTCAGAATTTTATATGTTTCTATGAGATCCCCTCTCATTCTTCTAAATTCCAGTGAATATAAGCCTAGTCGATCCAGTCTTTCTTCATATGTCAGTCCTGCCATCCTGGGAATCAGTCTGGTGAACTTTCGCTGCACTCCCTCAATAGCAAGAATGTCCTTCCTCAGATTAGGAGACCAAAACTGCACACAATACTCAAGGTGTAGTTTCACCAAGGCCCTGAAAAACTGCAGTAAGACCTCCCTGCTCCTATACTGAAATCCCCTAGCTATGAAGGCCAGCATGCCATTTGTTTTCTTTACTGCCTGCTGCACCTGCATGTCTACTTTCAATGACTAATGTACCATGACACCCAGGTCTCATTGCACCTCCCCTTTTACTAATCTGTCACCATTCAGATAATAATCTGCCTTCCTGTTTTTGTCACCAAAGTGGATAACCTCACACTTATCCACATTATACTGCCATGCATTTGCCCCTTCACCTAACCTGTCCAAGTCCCCCTGCAGCCTTCTAGCATCCTCCTCACAGCTCGCACTGCCACCTGCAACTTGGAGATATTACATTCAATTCCTTTGTCTGAATCATTAATGTATATTGTAAATAGCTGGGCTCCCAGCGCTGACCCCTGCGGCACTCCACTAATCACTGCCTGTCATTCTGAAAAGGACCCGTTTATTCCCACTCTTTGCTTCCTGTCTGCCAACCAGTTCTCTATCCACGTCAATAAATTACCCCCAATACCATGTGCCTTAACTTTGCACAATAATCTCTTGTGTGGGACCTTGTCAAAAGCCTTTTGAAAGTCCAAATACACTACATCCACTAGTTCTCCCTTATCCACTCTACTAGTTACATCCTCAAAAAACTCTTGAAGATTTGTCAAGCATGATTTCCCTTTCATAAATCCATGCTGACTTGGACCGATCCTGACACTGCTTTCCAAATATGCTGCTATTACATCTTTAATAATTGATTCCATCATTTTCCCCACCACCAATGTCAGGCTAACCGGTCTATAATTCCCTGTTTTCTCTCTTCCTTCCTTTTTCAAAAAGTGGGGTTACATTAGCTACCCTCCAATCCATAGGAACTGAACCAGAGTCCATGGAATGTTGGAAAATGACCACCAATGCATTTACTATTTCTAGGGCCACTTCCTTAAGTATTCTGGATGCAGACTATCAGATATAGTTAGATTGCACCAATGCACCCATCTGGCACCCAGATGCTGAACTAACTTTCCCCACCAATCAAAAAGCAGCCCTAAAATAACCAAACCATCCCCGCCACACACTCACATTGCTCGCAATTAAGTCATGTCTTACCATTCATTACAAATGACAAGGCCACTTGCCAGGCAGCAGGCAAAAATGGGCAAGACGGGAAAGTGGTGCAAAGCACTAATTTAATGTGCCTACAAATAACATAACTTTAACAATTAAGCATTGCCTAACACACCCATGTGCATACCCTTGTGCATCTAGATTTCTTCACTCTTCCTCTTTCTACCACTTCTATGTTATGCAACCCCTGTGGCTTCAGCAAAGGTAGTGGCAGGCTGCTTAGCTCCCTGCTCTGACTCTGAGATGCTTTTGGCCACCATCCTTTGGGTTTTGGAGGGCAACGCCAAAGACTGCTCCTCCTGCACCTGTGCAGGGGCAGATTTAGCTATCGGGAAACAAGGCAGCATGTGGGACTCTGACTGAGGGGGGTGGCAGCAGAGAGAGGGGGGGGGGAGGTAGCGACAGGGGAGAAGCAGAAGTGCTTTGAGCAGAGTCCCCACTTCCATGTCCCCTTTCACCATCATCCCTCTCATGGCCCACCCGCAAGTCCCTGCTAACAAGCAGCTGAAGAGCACTTTGCTGCACAGCAGTGGGGCAATGAACGGCCAAGTCTAGGTTTTTATCCATCCTAGTTACGGTGGCATTCAGAGTCTGCTAGCGGTTGGTGAGAGCAAGCATGCACTTGTTTGAATGCCACATTTGATGCTCCAGGTGGTCACTGTATCCATGGATGAACACATCATAGCCATGGCCTGCAACATCATGTCAGTCATGCTTGAGGACCATATCGCAGCTGGAAATCCTAGCAGTCTCACACATTTTTTATTGCTCCTCTCGAATCATTCTTTTTGTCGATGGCCCCCGAGGTACAGCATCTGCGTCCAGCTGAGCAGAGCTTGGAGAGCCCTGTGCCCTCTGATCAGGACTTTCCACTGCTGTCCCTGTCTGCACCATCAGCTCTTGCTCACAGGTGATGTGTGAGCATAGTAACAATGCTACTAACTGACTTAACGGTCCCACCGATGTGTGTGTATCTGAGCTGGTGCTTGGTGTGCATGGGTCCTGTGACGGTGCACCCTCAGAGTCAGCGACCTCCTCTGAGGAGTCTTCTTCCCCCTCTGGCTCCATTTACAGTTGGACACTTGATGGGCCAATGGGAGAGTAAAGACATGAATTAGAACTGTTATGATAAGAATGTTTTAAGTGAACACTAGGCACATGATCACATTTCACTGGCTGCCGACATCCAGTCAACATGAGTGACTGTTGTACACCAGGTGGCTGTGTGATATTTAATTCTGTCACCAGGTAGCTGGGAGCTCCCAGTCTCTCCAACTCCCACTGTCATCAACTCCACTAGTCTGCTGGTCCCCAGTGCCCCCTCCTGTGCTGAGGGTGAGTGTCAGTGGCAGATGGTTAGATGGGGATGTGAGTAAGTGCATAGACAGAGAATGATGGGTGCGCCTGCAAGGGAGATTGGTGTGAGGAGTGAGGTGCATGAGTAGGCTTGGGAAGGCACCGTGAACGGGTTGGGGGTGACACGCACATCCGGATGTCCTTATGAGGTCATTAAATCTTTTCCTGCACTGGATCCAGGACCTCTCCACCACACTCCTGCTGCTCACCTGCCATTGGTGTCTGCGGCAGGCCTCTTCCTCCTGTCGGCGGGCCCTGACTTCTTGCAGCAGGGGTTCCAGGGAGGCATCACTAAATCTAGGGGCAGTTTTTGGGCGATAAGGCTGCATTTCCTTCTTCAGCAGCAAAACAACTCTCTGTACAAACAAAGAAATCTCTCTCCAGACAAACCACACTCTCCCCCACCAACCTCTCCTCACCACCACCACCCTTCAACGGTCATCTCCGCATTGCTCCTTTAAATACCTGAGGTGAATTGGACCCACGAGTGAGATCATCACGCCCGCTCCCGTTAATTGGTCAGGAAACCCGAAAGTCAGATGAAAATGCACGCCAGAAAGGGAAAAGTTCCAGCCACTGTAGGTAAAACAGCACAATATTACAGTGATCTAGTACTTCATATACAACTGTGGTTTATTTTGTATAATCTAATTTACTTTTTTTGAAGGCATTTAAACATCATCGGAATGTAAAGGGCAACTGAATCCAAGCCTTGGGTTTATTATATTATTCACTTCTCTCTCCACTCTGGATCCATTTTGATTTCTGCATTTCTTTGTTCATTGATCATTTTCTTCTATTTTCCTGCTGCTACAACCTGACTTCCCACAGTGTCATCTGTCCCACTTGGAATTTCAGGCACATGATGTAATTCTCACATTTCACATCGATAACATTATTCAATACATTTCCCATCGAATAGGTTAGGATTAGGTAGATAGCTGCGATGTAGAGCTAGCACTAGTACAGGTGTAATGGGCCAAATGGTCTCCTTCTGTGCTGATTTTTCTTTGACAAAGGCCTCAGTAACATCTGGTTACTGCCAATGGTAAACCAGTCTTCTTATCACCGGGATAATTTCCCAGAACTCTCAGTGATCACCAGATTGGAACAGTGTATTTTAGTGGTTAATTGAGTAGCTATTTTGGGATATTTTTACACTCCTTAGCACTCTCGCCTCTGAGTTAGAAGGTTGTGGGTTCAAGAGGAATGGGAAAGATATAGGGGGAGAAATACATTGTCGCCCCTAATTGCAACTCATTTCATAGAATCATAGAAACTTATATAGCACAGAAAAAGGCCATATGGCCCGTCGTGCTTTGCTGGCTCTTTGAAAGAGCAGTCGTATACTCCCACACCCCCGCTTTATGTCTGTAACCATGTAAGTTTCTCATCCTTGAGTACTTGTCCAACTTCCTTTTAAAATTATTTATGGAATCAGCTTCCACCACCTTTTCAGGTAGAGCGTTCCAGATCCTGACAGCTCTCTGAGTGAAAAAAATTCTCCTCCCCTCTAGATCTTTTGCCAATCATTTTAAATCTACGATCTCTGGTTGTTAACCGAATTTGCTTAACCTTTTGACTCGTGTCTCTGAGTCGGAAGGTTGTGGGTTCAAGTTACACTCCAGAGACTTGAGCACAAAAATCTAGGCTGACACTCCAGTGCAGTGCTGAGGGAGTGCTGCACTGTCGGAGGTGCCGTCTTTTGGATGAGACGTTAAACCGAGGCCCCGTCTGCCCTCTCAGGTGGACGTAAAAGATCTCATGGCACTATTTTGAAGAAGAGCAGGGGAGTTATCCCTGGTGTCCTGGCCAATATTTATCTGTCAATCAACATAACAAAAACAAATTGCCTGGTCATTATCACATTGCTGTTAGTAGGAGCTTGCTTGTGCGCAAATTGGCTGCTGTGTTTCCCACATTACAACAGTGACTACACTTCAAAAGTACTTCATAGGCTGTAAAGCGCTTTGAGATGTCCAGTGGTCATGAAAGGTGCTATATAAATGCAAGACTTTTTTTCTCACGCTATATTGCAATACCACCAACATTAATCCTCATGAGATAATTCTTTTATATGGCACAACAAAGAGCAAAGTCTAGGCCAAGAGTGCTCAATTAGATCATTATTTATTTTGAATTGCATTCTCCTCCTGCTCCCGAAATCACCTCCAAAATTCCGAACAGGTAAAAGATGTCCTAGCAACTCAGGTGGCTTAAACGTGCTTTTACCCAAGAAGAGCACAACCAACAACAGGCCCACCATTCTCCCACTATCAGCTCGGCTCCGGAGTAAATGACTGAAGATTTAGGAAACCAGTGGCTTCCCTTTTGCAACAAATTAAAAGCAGGAAACACTCTTAAGCAACCAGGCCTCTTCGAGGGACCCAATACCAGTGTAAAAGGGAAGAGTGGAACACAAAACACAGAAGCTGCTTTCCCAATAAAGGAACAAAAAAGCCCTGTAATGATTATAATATGTGTAGAGTGCTCTAGCTCGCAGTTCACCGTCCATTGCTGCATTTGGGAGGTCACAGAGGCTCTGTACTCCAGCAGAAGGCTCTTCATTATCTTCTCTCTAAACCGAGAAAAGCAAAAGGAGTGCACATGTTGGTCTTTCCCATGGTGCAGGGCGCCATCGATTGTTGCACGTGGATTTGTGGGCAGCACATATCAGCTGCAAAGGCTATCACTCACTTAATGTGCAGCTGGTGTGCGACCAGGGCCAGCACATCATATTGATCAATGCCCACTATCCTGGCTGTAGTCATGATGCCTTCATCCTGCGCCAGTCCGGTGTGCCAGCAAGCTTCCAGCCACCACGTCAAACCCAAGGGTGTCTGTTTGGAGACAAGGACTATCCGCTCTGCACCTGGCTGATGACTTCCCCTCCGCAACTGCACCATGCTTGGCCAGCAATCATATAAGGAAAGCAATGCTGCCATGAGGAACGTCATCGAGCAGACCATCGGGGTGCTCAAGCAATGAATCCACTGGTTTAACTGCTCAGGAGGAGTGGGTGTCCCATTTCATGGTGGTCTGCTGCATGCTCCACAACTTGGCCATCATGAAGGCACAGCCCTTGCCACCATGGGTTCTGGGACCATCTGAGGAGGAGGAAGAGGAAGGGAGGAGGCAAGCAGCAAATCCCTGGGCTGTCCTTGAGCGCCTCATCAGACTTCAATTCCAATGAATGAAATACCAGATCCCCATTGCTCTCCACATCCCCATCTTACCATCCCTCTGTCACGGAACATTACAGCGTCCTCTTGGGCACAAAGCAAACATCCCAAACAGAATTTATAAATTTATCAAATCCAGAGTCTCACAACACTCCAGCAATCTGTCCCCCAACAGATGACTAGGATTGCTGAGGCACTGCCCTGGGCAGTTGGCAGTGGCTCCATGGAGCACGAACCTGTGGCCTTCTCTCAGGATAAGAGTATTCCTACCTCCACTACTGTCACTCTACCAGTGCCCTTGCTGCTGCCTGACATCCAGCCCATACTGAGGTCATGCAATCCACTGCCACCATACTGAGGTCATGCAGTCTACAGCCGGGCCTTCTAGGCCCAGAGCTGCTCGAGGTCATCCTGCAAGGCCATCTGCAGTCTCCTCCACTGAAAGTTAGCGGCCTTCCACCAGCCATGCTGCAGCCACAAGGGTCAGGTTGTGGCGAGGGGAGGGGGGGTAAAGCAAGATATCCAGGCATACACCATCAGCAGCTTGTAAAGGAGAATAGATTGTGGGATGAGGGCAAAGTGGGATGTGAGAGGAAGGATTAGGTGTGATCATACCGTCATCATCAGCAATGCTTTCAACTTTCCCACTCGCCATGGACTCTGTGACTGCCCCGTCAATGATCCTCATCACTGCTTCCTTCAGCTCTGTGAGGTTCTGCAGATGGGTTTCTCCTCCACCCGTCTGCTGCTGCTCCCAGCAGTTGTGAGACACCCTTTCCTGCAAGAGAAAGGAAAGTGTGTCAGTGAATGTGGTGCAGTGCATTTGGGTGATGTGCATGCCATGGTTGAATAGCTGACAGTGTGTGCAAGGTGTGAGATGTGGTGAGAGTCTTGCAGCAGTGGTAATTGTGTGAGGGTGAAGTGAAGCTGTGATTGTGAGGTATGAGTGGTGATTGATCGAGATTGTTGGTGGATGAGTGATGGGGGTGTGGTGCTTTGAGCAATGTGTAAGGCTTGTGTTGCAGATGGTGGGACACAGCATTTGAAGATGCATTCACCCACCTTGACCACACATGTGAGGTCATTAAACTTTTTGCGGCACTGAATCCAGGTCCTGGGACAATATTCGTTGCAATGGCGGCTTGAGCAATCTCCTCCCACAGCCTTCTAGTGTTCAGCCTTGAAGACCTCCTGTCCCCTGTAGGTAGAGGACTTTACAGCGTCTTTGATCCCCCAGGACTAAGCCCTCCAGTGCCGCAGCAGAAAAGCTCTTTGCCCTCTTTCTCCACAGTGACAATGAAGTGCTTCTGCAACAAAGCACCTCCCCTTTAAGTAGTGCACAGAACCAAGGCCTAACTTTATTGGCCAGTAGACTGTATCCAATATTCACCTCCTGTTCAGCGCTAAGCCAATCAGCAGCGTGTTTGGTGCTGAGCTCAGTGCTGCAATCATTATAATGAGCAGGCAGCAGGAATTTTGCGTGCTGCCTGCACCACTTTGAACGGGTGCAGGTACATCGCGTTTCGCGCTGCCCGTGCCCATTTTCGGATCTTCTCCAGTTACTAGGCCTTTGTTTTCTCTTCTGAAAAATAATACCAAAATCTTTATGATGCAGAATGTGCTGGTGGTAGCGAAATAAGTCACCTCACTGCCCTGAATAAGGGTACATTCTGCCAATGTTCCAGACAGCAGCATTTGTTACTTCAGTTATTGATAATCCTTGCATGAAATGTTAGTTTAGAAACGGTGGGAAAAAAAGAGATAACATCAGACAGTGTCCATAGGTAGACAGGTAAACAAATTATTATTGTAATTTAAAATTTTAGATTAGATGTCAACATTAGCACAGTTAAAAAAAGACAGATAATTTATGTAAATTGGGAACTGAAAATGTAAAGGTCAGGTAACTAGGTATCGACAGCTGATTATACTATCATGCTTTCATGACCTGAAAAACTGTGAGGTATTGATTCATCATTCTGTTTGCTTTTGTTGTCATTGGCACTGGAATATGATCAAAGTGCTTTGCTTCCAGTGTTTGCCTTTGCTAGTCTGTGGCCTAGCAACTACCATGCTAAGTTTTTCGGTATCAGATCAGAAGAATAATTATTGACTTTCATAATATCCTCTTTGTTGCCAAATACAGACTATCATTTCAGAATATGACGAACAATTTTTAAGTATTTTCCATTAAAAAATTTACAGCATATATTTTTACAGTGCAATGGTAAATTGCTGATAGCACAATAATTACATTATAGAAAATCTTCCTGATTATATTAATACCATCATTTAGTGTGTTACAGAGAGGAACTAAGGAATCCATTGTAAACCTGCTTTATTTTAACTGTTGTATTACACACTACTGCTTTAATGTAATTCTAGTGCTTGAGTAGCAGAGCACATTCCAAAAGACTGTCTCCAAAGACCTGGGCTTGCATCGTTTGGAGGTAATTGAAGAAAGTCTATTCTCACTGTATACTTACCAAGTCTTGAGGGAATGTCTGGGAATCTCGTTAAAATTAATACATCCTCCCTGTCCTCTCAGAAAACACCAATCTCCCAGCATTTATTTCTATTAAAACCTCAATCATTTAAGATCACAACGTGATAATGGAGCCGAAATTGGTGGCCGAAATTACCGTCTGCTGCTGCCGAATTTTCTGGGCGGTCTCCCCTCCGAGCGAGTTTGGTGGAGACCTCTGGCGGGGAGGGAAGACTGCTGGGGATTGCCCGCTAACGTCCTGTAAGTGGCTTAAGTATCCTCCTGCCCGCCGAGCTGCCAGTTTGGGGAAGGACCGTCGCGTGGAGGAAGGTCTAACCTCAACGGTAAGTAAGAAGACCTGCAAAAAAAGGTTAGCACACTTCTGTTCTTGCTCTTTTTTTTTTGCAACGATTCAGGTGGATGGGGTCCCTTGATAGTTTTCCAGTGTTTTTTTTTTATTTTTTGGAAATTTTAAATTTCATCTGTTCCCTCTCTCCCTGGGCCAGACTCAATCCTCGCCGGTACTTTGCCAAGGATCGAGAATAGGAGCTTCCACCCGCTGCCGCCCAGGCGTAAGTCGCTTTTTTGCCGCCGGGCGGTCTTTCCAGGACTTTTTCATGAAACCTCCGCCCAAAGTACCGTCAGGATCTCAGCGGTCCTTCGGGCGGCACTTGGGCATAACTTAGCTTCCACCAAGTTCTGGGCCGAATATGTTCCAGAAATCATAATGTTTGTATTCTGCTCATCAGGTGGCCAATATCAATGGAGAATTTCTCCTTACTGTAGGGATTATCAAGAAAGGCATTTTTTTTCTCCAAACATGGCACTGAAAGTAATTCATTTTATTCATCAATACAATGCATTCAAGGTAGTCTTAATCATGCCCCTGTTGAGATGAGTCCACAACACGAAACGGTCCTGAATTTGGGAGTAACTTCATGTTTTTGAAGTTTTGAGGGTGAAGGTGGATTGTGGATAAAACCAATTTAAAAATAGAAAATGCTGCAAATACTCAGCAGGTCAGCAGCTTCGGTGGGAGAGAAAATGAGTTAATGGAGTGGGGGTGGGGTGGGGGGGGGGATTTTAATACCCAAAAGCAGTCTGTTTTGGGTCGTGGAGGATGTTAAAATGTTAAAAATCTGAATCCCAACCCTAACCTGCCCCCAACCCTAACCTGCCCACTTCCTGTTTTAATGGAAGTGGGATGAATGGGGGTAGGGTGGTGGGGAGGGGCGGGGGGGAGCGATGAGCAACCCACTCCCAGGTGATGGGTTGGTAATTTAAATATTGTAACGAGGCTGTGTGCTTCATATTTAACCATCATTTTAAATTTAACCCTGGCTGGCCGAGTTTTTCACGCCTCGGGAAACCCAACGGCTAATCATCGTCATCATCATCATAGACAGTCCCTCGGAATCGAGGAAGACTTGCTTCCACTCTTAATATGAGATCTTAGCTGGCTGTACAGTCCAATACGGTAACCACAGTCTCTGTCACAGGTGGGACAGATAGTCGTTGAGGGAAGGGGTGGGTGGGACTGGTTTGCCGCACGCTCTTTCCGCTGCCTGCGCATGCTCTCGGCAACGAGACTTGAGGTGCTCAGCGCCCTCCCGGATGCACTTCCTCCACTTAGGGCGGTCTTTGGCCAGGGACTCCCAGGTGTCAGTGGGGATGTTGCACTTTATCAGGGAGGCTTTGAGGGTGTCCTTGTAACGTTTCCGCTGCCCACCTTTGGCTCGTTTGCCGTGAAGGAGCTCCGAGTAGAGCACTTGCTTTGGGAATCCCGTGTCTGGCATGCGGACTATGTGGCCTGTCCAGCGGAGCTGATCAAGTGTGCTCGGAGCCCGATCTTCCCTCTGGCCTCCGATCTTCTCCCCTCCCCCCCCCACACCCAACCCCAATGCCAGCTTTTCCGATCCCTCTTTTCCTCCTCTCTGCTCCGGCCTGGTGCCGAAGCCCTACCGGCCTGACAGCCTCTCAATCTGGCTGGCTGCAGTCAGGAAGCTGAGATTAAAAATGCTAATCAGGTCCTGACGTTAAATTCGGCAAGACCTGTGGGAAACCCGTTCTTCCGGGTTTCCTGATCTCAAGGCAGCCCACCCACTCCCTCCCCACTTCTGAATTAATATCCAGCCAACGTTTCAGCTCGATATCCTTTTATCAGAACTGGAAGAAGTTCGAGATGTAACAGCTTTTAGGCACTTTCGATCAGGCACTTTACAGCCTTCCGGTCTCAACATTGAATTCAACAATTTCAGCTCATAACCGCTGCTCCCATTTTTTCAAACAGCAAGTGCTGATTCTGCCGTTGTCATTTACAGCTCCTCTAGACCCATCTCTTCTTTCTTTACTTGTTCCATGGCCGTCCCTTTTGCCTTGCACCATCATCCCTTTTGTTAGTTAATCTCTCCTGCCTTCCACCCTATCACAGTCCTTCCCTTTTGTTCTTTCCTCACACTCCACCCCACTTTCCCTGCCTCTGCACTTGCTTAAAACCTGTTACATCTCTAACGTTTTACAGTTCTGACAAAAGGTCACCAACCTGAAATGTTAACTCTGTTTCTCTCTCCATAGATGTTGAGTATTTGCAAAATTTTCACTTTTTATTTCAGGTTACCAGCATCTGCAGTATTAGTGGTAAAAACAACTTTCATTCAACAGTAGCGTGTTTCTGAGGCGGCGGCATACCACTCCAGGCACGTGCTGGAGCAGGAGAACAACGGCAGTGAAGAGAGACGTCACCAAGATCCAGGTCGGTGATTGGAGCGTGGACAGATACAGCAGGAGCAGCGAGGTCGGGGCGAAGGAGCGGCGAGAGATTGTAGAGTGATGTGATCGGGGCCCAGGAGCGGCGCGAGTTCGGTGCCCAGAAGAGGCGAGGCCCAGTGGCAGCATGGGCCAGCCCACATTGCAATATGTGTGTGCACTGGGTCTGTGCAGCAGAGCTGCTCTCCAGTCGTCTTGGTTAATCCTTACCACTGGACCAAGACCTAGCTCTGTCAAGCCCATTGTGCAACGGCCACCACATGTTAAAAAAATCCACGCACAGGCATCTTCCACCTTTCAAGGTTTAGTTCGGGAATTTTAGGTCCTTCATTGAAACACCTGTGAACTTTTTGACATGGAACCAAGTCATCCTTGATTCGAGGGACTGCCTATGATAATGATGATGTTTCTGAGGCTGTGTTTATGTTCTGTGTTGAACCAACATGAATCAGTAAAAACCTGCTGTAGGCCCAAACTCTCCCAGGTTTTGGATTACTTATTCCTGTTAGTGGAAGTAAAGAGCAAAATACTACCTTCTCCTACACCCACATTAATGAGCAACATATCTTCACCTTGAATCCAATTACATTGTTTTGAAATGAGAGCGTATTTTGGAAATAGTTTAAAATACAGTTTCAGGTTGAATACCCTGAGGTGTTCCTTTCATTTTTGTACCAGCGCATTAAAAAGACGGAACTATATAAAGTCTGCATATAGTGCTTGTTAACTATGCAAACCTCAAAGTGTCCGTCATACATCAAGGGGTGGCACTTCAAAGTGAATGGCGGGAAAGAATAATGAATGGCTGAAGTAAACTTTTAAGTTAATGATACAGATTAGCTGAAATATCTCATTGACTAAATACAAGGAGAGTGAATTGCCATTGGGGTTTCACCAGAATGTTACCAGGGCTCATAACATAAGAACATAAGAACATAAGAATTAGGAACAGGAGTAGGCCATCTAGACCCTCGAGCCTGCTCCGCCATTGAACAAGATCACGGCTGATCTGGGCGTGGACTCAGCTCCACTTACCCGCCCGCTCCCCATAACCCTTAATTCCCTTATTCGTTAAAAATCTATCTATCTGTGATTTGAATACATTCAATGAGCTAGCCTCAACTGCTTCCTTGGGCAGAGAATTCCACAGATTCACAACCCTCCAGGAGAAGAAATTTCTTCTCAACTTGGTTTTAAATTGGCTCCCCCGTATTTTGAGGCTGTGCCCCCTAGTTCTAGTCTCTCCGACCAGTGGAAACAACCTCACTGCCTCTATCTTGTCTATCCCTTTCATTATTTTAAATGTTTCTATAAGATCACCCCTCATCCTTCTGAACTCCAACGAATAAAGACCCAGTCTACTCAATCTATCATCATAAGGTAACCCCCTCATCTCCGGAATCAGCCTAGTGAATCGTCTCTGTACTCCCTCCAAAGCTAGTATATCCTTCCTTAAGTAAGGTGACCAAAACTGCACGCAGTACTCCAGGTGCGGCCACACCAATACCCTGTACAGTTGCAGCAGGACCTCCCTGCTTTTGTACTCCATCCCTCTCGCAATGAAGGCCAATATTCCATTCGCCTTCCTGATTACCTGCTGCACCTGCAAACTAACTTTTTGGAATTCATGCACAAGGACCCCCAGGTCCCTCTGCACCGCAGCATGTTGTAATTTCTCCCCATTCAAATAATATTCCCTTTTACTGTTTTTTTTCCCAAGGTGGATGACCTCACATTTTCCGACATTGTATTCCATCTGCCAAACCTTAGCCCATTCGCTTAACCTATCTAAATCTCTTTGCAGCCTCTCAGTGTCCTCTACACAACCCGCTTTCCCACTAATCTTTGTGTCATCTGCAAATTTAGTTACACTACACTCTGTCCTCTCTTCCAGGTCATCTACGTATATTGTAAACAGTTGTGGTCCCAGCACCGATCCCTGTGGCACACCACTAACCACCGATTTCCAACCCGAAAAGGACCCATTTATCCCGACTCTCTGCTTTCTGTTAGCCAGCCAATTCTCAATCCATGCTAATACATTTCCTCTGACTCCGCGTACCTTTATCTTCTGCAGTAACCTTTTGTGTGGCACCTTCTCGAATGCCTTTTGGAAATCTAAATACACCACATCCATTGGTACACCTCTATCCACCATGCTCGTTATATCCTCAAAGAATTCCAGTAAATTAGTTAAACATGATTTCCCCTTCATGAATCCATGTTGCGTCTGCTTGATTGCACTATTCCTATCTAGATGTCCCACTATTTCTTCCTTAATGATAGCTTCCCCACTACAGATGTTAAACTAACCTGCCTATAGTTACCTGCCTTTTATCTGCCCCCTTTTTTAAACAGAGGCATTACATTAGCTGCTTTCCAGTCCACTGGTACCTCCCCAGAGTCCAGAGAATTTTGGTAGATTCGAACAAATGCATCTGCTATAACTTCTGCCATCTCTTTTAATACCCTGGGATGCATTTCATCCGGACCAGGGGATTTGTCTACCTTGAGTCCCATTAGCCTGTCCAGCACTATCCCCCTAGTGATAGTGATTATCTCAAGGTCCTCCCTTCCCACATTCCCGTGACCAGCAATTTTTGGCATGGTTTTTGTGTCTTCCACTGTGAAGACCGAAGCAAAATAATTGTTTAAGGTCTCAGCCATTTCCACATTTTCCATTATTAAATCTCCCTTCTCATCTTCTAAGGGACCAACATTTATTTTAGTCATTCTTTTCTGTTTTATATATCGGTAAAAGCTTTTACTATCTGTTTTTATGTTTTGCGCAAGTTTACTTTCGTAATCTATCTTTCCTTTCTTTATTGCTTTCTTAGTCATTCTTTGCTGTCGTTTAAAATTTTCCCAATCTTCTAGTTTCCCACTAATCTTGGCCAGCTTATACGCATTGGTTTTTAATTTGATACTCTCCTTTATTTCCTTGGTTATCCACGGCTGGTTATCCCTTCTCTTACCGCTCTTCTTTTTCACTGGAATATATTTTTGTTGAGCACTATGAAAGAGCTCCTTAAAAGTCCTCCACTGTTCGTCAATTGTGCCATCGTTTACTCTGTGTTCCCAGTCTACTTTAGCCAACTCTGCCCTCATCCCACTGTAGTCTCCTTTGTTTAAGCATAGGAGGCTCATTTGAGACACTACTTCCTCACCCTCAATATGTATTACAAATTCAACCATACTGTGATCACTCATTCCGAGAGGATCTTTTACTAGGAGATCGTTTATTATTCCTATCTCATTACACAGGACCAGATCTAAGATAACTTGCTCCCTTGTAGGTTCTGTAACATACTGTTCTAAGAAACAATCCCGTATGCATTCTATGAATTCCTCCTCAAGGCTACCCCGTGCGATTTGATTTGACCAATCGATGTGTAGGTTAAAATCCCCCATGATTACTGCCGTTCCTTTTTCACATGCCTCCATTATTCCCTTGATTATTGTCCGCCCCACCGTGAAGTTATTATTTGGGGGCCTATAAACTACGCCGACCAGTGACTTTTTCCCCTTACTATCTCTAATCTCCACCCACAATGATTCAACATTATGTTCATTCGAGCCAATATCGTCTCTCACAACTGCCCTGATTTCATCCTTTATTAACAGAGCTACCCCATCTCCTTTCCCTTCTTGTCTATCTTTCCGAATTGTCAGATACCCCTGTATGTTTAATTCCCAGTCTTGGCCACCCTGCAACCACGTTTCTGTAATGGCCACCAAATCATACCCATTTGTAATGATTTGTGCCGTCAACTCATTTACTTTATTTCGAATGCTGCGTGCGTTTAGGTAGAGTGTTTTAATCCTAGTTTTTAAATCATAATTTTTAGTTTTGACCCCTCCTGCAGCTCCTTTATATTCATACATATTGTCCCTTCCTATCACTTTGTGGTTTACACTTACCCCAGTGCTACTCTGCTCTGTTGCCTCCTGCCTTTTGCATTCTTTCTTGAGGTCCTGTTCATCTGAGCTCTCACCCACTCTAACTAGCTCAGAGCCCTCTCCTGGGTTCCGAATACTCCTCGCATTGAGGCACCGTGCTTTCAGGCTTGCCTTTTTATTACACTTTGACCCTTTAGAATTTTGCTGTACAGTGGCCCTTTTTGTTTTTTGCCTTGGGTTTCTCTGCCCTCCACTTTTACTCATCTCCTTTCTGTCTTTTGCTTCTGTCTCCATTTTGTTTCCCTCTGTCTCCCTGCATTGGTTCCCATCCCCCTGCCATATTAAATTATCGAAGGATTAAATTATGAAGAGAGATTACATAAACTAGACTGTATTTGTTGAAGTACAGAAAGTTAACGGATGATTTGATTGAGATTTTTCTGATTTTGAAAGGAATTGATCGGGTAGAGGGTGGGGAGTCCAGGACAAGGGGCCATAACCTTAAACTCAGAGCCAGACCATTCAGGAGAGTAGTTAAGAAACACATCTTCACACAAAGGGTGGTGGAAGTGTGGAAATCTCACACACAAAAAGCTAGCTCAATTAATAATTTTAAATCTGAGATAAGGTTTTTGCTGGCCAAGGGTACTAGGGATATGGAGCAAAATCGGGTTAGGATTATAGATCAGCCATGAATTGCAGGACAGACTCAAGGGCTAAATGGCCGACTCCTGTACCTATTTCTTTACATCATTTTTCCAGAGTTTCTGCTGAAGTTATGGTGGACATGTGGGGGAACCCCAGCAGAAATTCTCCCCTAAAGTAACGAAAAACTATTCACTAGACATGGGAACAATTGACAATCAAGAACAAACACGCACCACAGAAACACAGAATCAAATAAATATATTTTTAACACCCAACAATTTGGAGTCAGCAACTACCACAAAATAAACCAATCCAATGGCTCAAACAATATCTTCAAACTGATTTCACCATGTTCCCTCTTCATTCAGGTCAGTATATACAGCTAAAAATAACAATTACAACATAATAAACTGATTAAAAATCTCACAATTCTGAAAAAAGTCAATAAGTGTCCTCATGAGATTAGTTATTTAATATTAGAATTACATTTCGTGCACACAGACCTATCCCTCTCTCTAGGGTCTGAGGCAGTCTGCTCTGCTTCAGTCCCAGAGGTTGGAAATGCACCTGGGTCTGAGTGTGAAAGAATTCCAGTTCCTGTTAATAAATTCTGGCTGTGCCTCAGAGATGCGGCAGGAGAGTCCCTGGAACTACAATGCCCAGAGTGCTCCACAACAACCCATACCAGCTGATAATCGGGCAGTAAATTTATAAATAATCACTGTGGGGCATGAGTGGTGGAAAACACACAAAAGCGAGGAGCTTTAATTTATTTCAGTGTTTTATACAGTTTAGTTTATGTCATTAAATAAAAACCCTGCTTTATTTTTGTCTGCTTACACTTTTGTGACGTGCTTTGGGTTGTTTTTCTATCCTAAAGGCGCTATATAAATGCAAGTTGTTGTTGTATTTAGATTTTTTTTTTGGTGCCACTGTTAGGGTGAGAGGGAAATGTTTGTAAGATTATTTGATGCTGAGCTCAAACACAAGAGTCAGTTAATCATGCCTGAAGTACAGTGAAATTCATTTTCATGATGCTGATCATTGGAATCTTAACGGTGGGAAAAACCTCCCTGAACAGTGCTACGTCAACTAAAGCTTAACAAGAACTCACTATGGAAGTAAAGGCCATGAAGAATGGAACCAATTTTCCTGCTCGTCCTCTGTCCCAGCGCTGGACAGGCAGGGTGTATCCAAGTTTAGCTGCATCTGCCCAGACTGAGCTTTGGCTAATTTTAGTCTCCCAATCCATTAAGATAGGCTGGGGGCACATCAGCACAGGTTGAACCCCTGATGGTGCCTCACAAAGGAACAGGAGCAGGCCATTCAGCCCTTCGAGTCTGCTCTGCCATTCAATCAGATCATGGCTGATCTGTATCTTAACTCCTCTAACCACCTTGGTTCCATATGCCTTAACACCCTTACCTAACCAAAATCTGTCAGTCTTAGTTGTGAAATTTTCAATTGACCCAGCCTCAACAGCTTTTTGGGGAAGAAACTGGAGGCATCCAAATTTGAAAATCAGGGTTTTGCTGAAAAGAAAATGGCCTGAAACGTTCCAACCTTGCTGCCTGGTCCTCTCGGGGGGCCCCCTCAGGGCTCTCCCTGATGGGTTCATTGGCATCTTCTCTGGCCGCTCCGACAAATGAACATCCAACCAATGGAAGGAGAGGAAGTTATGGTGAGAGGGCAGGGAACACCTCCTCATTTACAGGATATTGTCAGGCCTGCACTTACTGCAAGTGCAGTCTCAACTCTGCCCAAGCCGGGAAGACCTAGCGAGCCTGAAACAATACACTCGGTGCAGAGACCCGATGTAATGGGTCGGTAGCCCTTTTTCCTGACATTCATGCCTGGGGAATAGGGGTTGACTCAGGCAAAGGTCAGTATAATCAGTCCCCAATTTTTTAAATAATCATGTAAATAACTGAGAAAAAGAGAAGTTTTGGATTAACATGGGGATGAATAAACAAAGTACTTGCATCTTCAGTACATACTGTAGATCCATCATGTGAGGTATGGCAAAAAATATATAAATAGCTGAGAATGAGAAGTTGGGGGGGGCGGGGGAAGAACTTTCACTTTAAGTATGTTTTCTAACGTAATGGGTAAATAATATTCTAAACATTGGCCTAGATTTTCCTGTCAAAATAATGGTAAAGCTAATGGCGCACATCGTTATTTATGCGCAAATGGTACAACAACTTTAGGTTAGGCTCAGACCCGCGGTTAAACTCAAATATCCAAAAGTTGCTTTGCGAAAATGACATCTCGCTGTCTGCCTCACCAGTGAGATGCAAAGAATGGAATGAAACTGCTGTCTCTGCGCAGTCGATACACACTGAACTCGTTGCTGAAAGTTAAGTCTTGTCCATTCCAGTCTAAGTAGCCTACTAACGATATGCTAAGTGTTAATTACTGCCAATCAACCTCTCTAACACTGAAAACTAACTATTACATGCATAGAGTCTCATTCTTTCAGGTTTTGATTGTTGATGGAGATTTTAAAAATGTTAAATTTAATTTTTTTAAACTTTTCCTTTCCGTCTCTTTCTTCTCGCTCTTAATCTAATCTTTATTTCCCTCTCTGTTTCTCTTTCTGTATCTGATTTGACATGAAATTCACCCATTCACCCACTCTAATTTACACTTTCTTCTCAGTCCTTACGCTGTTCTTTTCACAATCCTTCAATCTGATTGGTTAAAGAGATACACCATTTCTTTCTACACTTAGCTCGCAGATGCCTGGTTTCTCTCGCTGTGACATTATCAGCTCACATTTTCAGCCAATTGCCACGCAGAAAATTAAAAAACCCGAACGTATAAGAGCATGCCTAATTAATGACAGACACTGTTAGATGCTCTGGCACAGCAAAATTTGGCCCTGTGAGGCTCTGTATCCTTCAGCATCAATACGTTGTGTAATACTTTTAACAATGTCAATCATGCGATTTATTACTTTCAGTAAATCTGCTGTGATGAGCGAACCACTGTCATGTTTATGCTGCAGTGGGATGATAGTAAAAATCAGAAAGCCCACTGGACTACCTGTGAGTACTACCACAGGAAATCTTCTAAGCAAATTAGAGGTTTTAATTTATTAATGGATAAAGAATCTCCCAGTAATGAATGTCAAATTATGTTTGCTGTGATGAATGCTACTGTGGAACGGTAGGACACTTTGCTGGGAACTTTCTCAGTGGGGAGTTCTCTTGATGCGTCACTGTAATTTTGGCAGAAGATCGGTGTAAACCCTGCGGGTCTAATTTCCACCAGATATATGACAGCCAATTGTGAGAAGCCCTGAGGAAATTCTTGGCAAAGGTGCAATTGTCTGTCCAATCAGATGCCCAATCTCAGCCACATCATTGCAAAAGACATGTAGAGTGGAGGCTATGGTTTAATCTCAGGGATTATACATCGTCCAGGCTTGCTCTTCTTGGTTTATGAACCCCTAAATTAAATGACCACCTTGTGATCACTCTTAAATAGTGCCGACACTCTAAACCTACCCAATTTATAATGACATTAAAATCCACTGAAATCAGCTCAAGGAAACTGAAATCCGATGAAAATAAAATGTGCATCGTAATACAAAGTCTGAAGGCAATTTGTGCTGTGATTTGAATTTGTTCTGCTGAGAGCAGGATTTAGAACTCATTTCACTCAAGGTTGTGTGTGGCTGCAACATAGTGTATATTATCATCAACCCCTTCAGATTGAAAAGCAGACCTATGCATTGCAAAAGGACACCTACCTTCACCGACTGATCCATTTTCCTTATAAAATGCTATTCTTCATTGATGTTCTGTGAAACATTAAATACAAATACCAATATTGTGTTTTGGAGTTTCAAAAAATATTCAGGATTAACAAACGGTAAGTTTGTGTTGGTAAACCTCTGCATGCTATCGAGTAAGCTGATTTTATGCTGTACAGTAACTGTTGTTATATTGTTCACTGCTATTTCTCCCAAGAGTTATTTTCACCATTCTTTGAAATGTTCTCAATTAAAGTGTCTATTAATTCCTTCAGAATGCTGTTCTAAATAATTCAAATTGTCTCGGGAGGCTTGTAGCGTAGAGGCTGCAAGTGATCTGAAAGGCTGTCAAGATGTTGCCAATGGACAGCCCTCTTGAACAAAACGCTCTCCACACAAATGTGCAGTAATTATGAATCTTTAGTCATCACTACATATATAAATTACAACACGGAAACAGGCCATTTGGCCTCATTAGTCCATGTAGGCCTTTACCCTCCACGTGAGCAAATAGTTCTAATCACCCTTTAACCCCTTTTCTTCATAAGGAAATAAGAACATAAGAAATAGGAGCAGGAGTAGGCCATTTGGCCCCTCGAGCCTGCTCTGCCATTTAATATAATCATGGCTGATCTGATCATGGAATCAGCTCCACTTTCCTGCCCGCTCCCCATAACCCCTTATTTCCTTATCGGTTAAGAAACTGTCTATCTCTGTCTTAAATTTATTCAATGTCCCAGCTTCCACAGCTCTCTGAGGCAGCAAATTCCACACATTTACAACCCTCTGAGAGAAGAAATTTCTCCTCATCTCAGTTTTAAATGGGCGGCCCCTTATTCTAAGATCATGCCCTCTAGTTCTAATTTCCCCATCAGTGGAAACATCCTCTCTGCATGCACCTTGTCAAGCCCCCTCATAATCTTATACGTTTTGAGAAGATCACCTTTCATTCTTCTGAATTCCAATGAGTAGAGGCCCAACCTACTCAACCTTTCCTCATAAGTCAAACCCCTCATCCCCGGAATCAACCTAATGAACCTTCTCTGAACTGCCTCCAAAGCAAGTATATCCTTTCTTAAATATGGAAACCAAAACAGCATGCAGTATTCCAGGTGTGGGCTCACCAATACGTTGTATAACTGTAGAAAGACTTCCCTGGTTTTATACTCCATCCCCTTTGCAATAAAGGCCAAGATTCCATTGGCCTTCCTGATCATTTGCTGTACCTGAATACTAACCTTGTGCATTTCATGCACCAGGACCCCCAGATCCCGCTGTATCCAATCATCCTCCTATCCAATATAATCTTGAATGCTGACATCATTTCTGCTTCAACCATTGGCCCTGGAAGTGAATTCCACAGCCTCACGTCTCCATTTGAAGAAGTTTATCCTGTCCTTTGTTCTAAATCTTTAACATTTAATCTTATATCTGTCTTGATCACTAAACTACTGAAGACGGTCTTCTTACATTACAATGGTGACTACACTTCAAAAGTATTTAATTGGCTGTAAATGCAGGGATTTTGAGCATCCCTGATTATAATTGATCAACCATCGGTGGCCATGCCTTCAGCTGTCTGGGCCCCAAGCTCTGGAACTCCCTCCCTAAACCTCTCCGCCTCTCTACCTCTCTTTCCTCCTTTAAGACGCTCCTTAAAACCTACCTCTTTGACCAAGCTTTTGAGTATCTTCCATAATTTCTTCTTATGTGGCTCGGTGTCAAATTTATTTGTTTTGTCTTATAACACTGCTGTGAAGCGCCTTGGGATGTTTTACTACATTAAAGTTGCTATATAAATAAAAGTTGTTGTTGGATGTCCTGGATGAGGTTGTGAAAGGTCCTACATAAATGCAAGTCTTTCTTTTTCTTTTGTTTCTATCTACCCTGCCTATCCTTTAATACTTTTAAACACTTATATTATATCAACTCATAATTGTGTTGTTCTAAATAAAGAAAGACCCAATTTTTCAAATCTTTCTATGTATTTGTTATTCTGAACTACACAGGTACGATGGGCTGAATGGCTACCTTCTGTGCTGTTACCATTCTATGATTCCATGCTACACGCAGGGACATGTGGGCCCTATTGTGCTTACAACAGTTTAAAGTAGTATAAAATGTAAAAATTAAACTGACAAGGACTGTATTTTGTCAATCACAGTATTGATTTGTATCTTATTTTATCAATAACATGGTATCCTATCATGTCTATAATTCAGACCGAGTGACTTTGATCAGGATGCAATTATTCCGGGATTACATGCGATGGGGCTTCCGGCATTGACCCAGCTGCAGTTTGCGGAATCTGTAGAAGGGCACCTTCAATAGCATGAGGCAGTCAGGTGCAAGTGCCACTCAGTGCACCAGTCCCCTAATGGAAACACCAGAGCCCTGTGCAGAAGAGAGTTTACCTCGGGACCTTGTCTAACACAGGTCTGATCGGCTCCCTGAGCAATGGAGTGAGCTGATTGGCTTGTTATCCTTCAGGGGACCAGGCCGCTTGCTTGGTCCCTTTTGTGGAGCAGGCGTAGACCTCCTGGTTTAGGGAGTCTCCAACTCTGGCGCGTTATTTGCCTTGTCAGGGGTGGACGTAAGTATGAAGCGCTGAAGAATTGGAATTATGGTAGGAGACTGGTGGACCCCCTGACAAATGTCATTATATTCCATGTAATTTAACACTTCAGCAGAAACAAGTGAAGAAAATAATATTGAGACTGTCCTTTAATGACAGACAGAGTCTTGACATAGTCTTATGACAAGCAAAACGTTTAGTTTAACAAGTTACTTCTCTTAAACAGAGATTGTAGAATAAATGGAGAGATGAAGAGAATGTTCCCTTTATGCAAATGTTCCCATTACTATATCAGACTGCTTTTGGCTCTTATTTTATTGAGCAATAAATGAAGAAATTGTTTGACAAATTTGGAATTTCTGATACTATCATATATGGTTTGATTGAATTAAGCTTTTTTAAAAAAATTGATCAGCATTATGAGCACATTATGCCATACACCAGCAGACACTGGACTGCCAGTAGGCTGGATCGCAGTTTAAGAGAAAGTGTTCTATTGTCATTGCTCATTACCTCATCCATTTCCAGCTCAAAATGGTTAGACATGCTATGAAACTCAATCCTCCCATTGTGCACTGCTCTTCCCAGACATTGTTTGTGTTCTTGCCTGGGGAAATGGATCACGCGAGGGGAAATGATGGCAGTGCTGTGGTGAGAACTGAGCACTGCAGTACATATCATTTACAGTACAAATGCTCATATTACTGTACGTTACATGTTTCGTAAATAATGGTTGTCCAATAAAATGGTGCTTGTTGTCGAGTTCCTAGGACTATACAGTCAGTGTATAAATCTGATTTAATAAAAAGATTGCGGTTTGCACATTCCACAAGTTAGTTGGCATATCGATGGCTTCGCTTCATCACGAAGTGTGTGTTGATGCTGAGTGTCAAGCAAAACTGAAAACCTTCACTTCATCTGGCCTCTTCCACTCTCTCCAAATACTGACATTTGTCTGAACACAAATCGCTTCATGTTCCAATACAAATCCAAACCCAACAATAAAATGAAGCTGTCTATTTAAAAATAATGAATTCATTTCTTTAAAGGGCGTCATCTTTACTAGTGAAGGTCAGCGAGGATAGCGAGTGATGTGTGCCTAAGACTTCATGCGGGAAAAGATATGGGCGACAGAGTTCTGGATCTGTTCAAGTTTGTAGCTGGGGAGACCAGTGAGGGAAAATGGAGACATTGAGCATTGAGGTGATGAAGGCCCCTTGAGGTGGATGAGGATTTCAGAGGGAGTAGAAGTGAGTTAGAACTGTAGGCATACAATGCTCTGGTGGTAGAAATAAGTGTTCTTGATGATGAACTAGTTAAAGGAAAGAAAGCTCGGCGCTGGATCAAGCAGGACACTGAGACTATGCACATTCGGTTCAGTCTAAGCAAACAGCGGGCAAGGAGATGGATTCAACAACTGTGTTTCAAAAGTCTCTGGTGAGAGCTGAACAGAATGACTTAGAAATTCAGCCATACAACAACTATAACTTGGGTACGTAATAGCCCCCAAGGCTTCCAATATGGCGGGCAGGAAACACATGCTCATTACAAGCTGGAAGTATGTCGCCCGCCATGTTGGTAAAGGACAAACAAAAATCGGCATGCTGTCCTCACGCCTGATACGGGTGTTAGGACCTTTGAATGTGCTAATAAAGTGCCTAATGTCTGTTTGAGGTCCTCACCGCAAGATTGGTTTGCCCTGACGCAGCCAGTGCTGGCTGCACTCAGGACATCCAGGCCTACATGTGACCTAACAGGCAGGCCTTAAAGGGACCGCTGCAGGCTGCCACCATCAAGGTGCGTTTTAAAATATACCTACCTGAATGAGGAGCCAGGAGGAGCAGGAGTGCTCCTCAACCCGGGCCGCAACTGGACACTGAATTCAGTTTCCTCACCCCCAACACCACAATGACACCTGATCACTGCCGGCTCTCTCCCTCCCTTCCCCATAGATTGTCACTACCTTTCCCTCCCCTCCTGGCCACTACTACCTCCCGACTTGATCACTCTCTCTCCCCACCGCCCCCCCCCCACACACCCCACAGATTGTCCCTACCTTCCCCTCCACCCCTGTCCACTGCTACCTCCCGACCTGATCGCTCCCCTCCCTTCCCAATCGCGTCCCCTTTCTCACTTACCTGAGCCACTGTCATGTCAGCAGTAGTCCGATCTTTCATCGCGCTGCCTGTTCCTCTCGACAACTCGATAGAAATTGAGGCCCAATATCGGGGACACCTCAGATCTAACCATTCAGGTGCTGGGAGTGATCCCTGCATCCCCTCCAGGAATGAATTAGAATTGAGACAACAACAACTTACATTTATATAGGGCCTTTAACATAGTAAAATATCCCAAGGCGCTTCACAAGAGTGTTATCAAACAAAATTTGACACCGAAACACATAAGGAGATATTAGGGCAGATGACCAAAAGCTTGGTCAAAGAGGTAAGTTGTAAGAAGCATTTTAAAGGAGGAGAGAGAGGTAGAGAAATGGAGAGGTTTAGAAATTGTAGAGCTTAGAGCCAAGGCAGTTAACATGCAGGTACAGCAAGCAATTAAGAAAGCAAATGGTATGTTGGCCTTTATTACAAGACGATTTGAGTATGAGTAAGATATCTTACTGCAATTATATAGGGCCCTGGTGAGACCACACTTGGAGTATTGTGTGCAGTTTTGGTCTCATTACCTAAGGAAGGATATACTTGCTATCGAGGGAGTGCATTGAAGATTCACCAGACTGATTCCTGGGATGGGGGAATTGTCCTATGAGGAGAGATTGAGTAGACAAATTTAACACTGATTGTAATCTGACATTCAAATTAAGTAGAACGGACCTGTATTCTCTAGAGTTTAGAAGAATGAGAGGTAATCTCATTGAAACATACAAAATTCTTATAGGGAGGATGTTTTCTCTGGCTGGGGAGTCTAGAACCAGGGGTCACAGTCTTAAAATAAGGGTTGGCCATTTAGGACTGAGATGAAGAGAAATTTCTTCACTCAGAGGGTGATGAATCTTTGGAATTTTCTACCCCAGAGTGCTGTGGAGGATTAGTCGTTGAGTATATTCAAGACAGAGATCGATAGATTTTTGGATTTTTGAAATCAAGGGATATGGGGATAGAGCAGGAAAGTGGAGTTGAGCTAGATGATCAGCCATGATCTTATTGAATGGTGGAGCAGGCTCAAGGGACCGAATGGTCTACGCCTGCTCCTATTTCTTATGTTATTATGTTCTTAAGGCAGCTGAAGGCACGACCACCAATGGTGGAGCAATTAAATATCAGGGATGCAAAAGAGGCCAGAATTGGAGGAGCGCAGAGATCTTGGAGAGTTTTGGGGCTGGAGGAGGTTACAGAGAGAGGGAGAGGCGAGGCCATGGAGGGATTTTAAAATAAGGATGAGATTTTAAAATTGAGGCGTTGCTTAACTGGGAGCCAATGTTAGTCAGAGAGAACAGGGGTAATTGGTGAATGGGACTTGGTGAGAGTTAGGATACGGGCAGCAAAGTTTTCCGAGGGTGGAAGGTGGGAGGTTGGCCCATAGAGGATTGGAACAGTCAAGTCTAGAGGTAACTAACGTATGGATGAGGGTTTCAGCAGCAGATCAGCTGAGGCAGGTAAGAGTAGGCGGTCTTGGCGATAGAGGGGATATGTGGTTGGTAGCTCATCTCAGGGACAAATATGCCACCGAGTTTGAGAATGGTCTGTCACAATAGGAAACAATCCACCACATGATGTAGATCTGAGGTATAGTGACCAGGAAGTTCTCAGGTTCTTTAACTGAGATGAGTACTGCTCCTTATTGCTATCTAGTGATCACTATAAGAATGTGCATGTTTGGGGACATTGTGCTCCGTCGTGTTGCCGTCCATTGTAGAATATCCCACCAATACTCACTGCTTAGGGTCATGCAGACTGGCCACATGGTGAAGATTGATTGATTCCTGGGATGAGAGGGCTGTCCTATGATGAGAGATTGTGTAGATTGGGCCTATACTCCCTGGAGTTTAGAAGAATGAGAGGTGATCTCATTAAAATATATAGGGCCTGAATTTGATGAAGGCTCCGCCTGCCCAAAGGACCGCCGATGGTCGCTGAGGTACCTGACGGTACTTTGGGCGGGGTTTTCATCAGAAATGTCCCGCGAAGGTCGGCGGGCGGCAAATGAGGGACATATGCTGCCAATCTGAGCGGCAGCCCGGCGGGAGTCTCATTTTCGGTGGCAAAGGCGCTTGCCACCCAAGTGCCGCCGAGGATGGAGTCGAGCCCACGGAGGGTCAAAGACCTGCAAAGAAAAAGCATTGGAAAAAAAACCCCATCAGAACACCTTCAGGGGTCGCTGTGAAAAAAATATTTTAAAAATGTTTACCAACTTTTTTTTTTAGGATCTTCATACTCACCGTCGGGGACAGACCAGCCTCCTCACAGCGGCCCACCCCCGGTCTGGCGCCGACTCCCATCCTCATGAATATGGCATCTCGGCGGGCAGGAGTCCACTTACCCACTCGTCAGCGGGCGGTTCCCGGCGGTTCTCCCCTCCCGCCTGCTCCAGACCAAATCGAAAGTGGCACTGGGCGGAACCCGAAGAGGAATGCCGGCGGCAGTGGGCGGCAATGGGCGGTGAGTCCATCAAATTCGGGCCCATAATATTCCGACGGGAATTGACAGGGTAGATGCTGAGAGGTTGTTTCCCCTGACCGGAGTGTCTAGAACTAGGGGCCATAGTCTCAAGATAAGGGGTAGGTCATTTAAGACTGAGATGAGAAGAAATTTCTTCACTCAGAGGGTTATGAATCTTTGGAATTCTCCTGCCCAGAGGGTAGCGAATGCTGAGTCTCTGAATATATTCAAGGCCGAGATAGAAGATTTTTGGAGTCTAGGGGAATCAAGGGATATGGAGATCGGGCGGGAAAGTGGAGTTGAGGTCGATGATCAGCCATGACCTTATTGAATAGCGGAGCAGGCTCAAGGGGCCGAATGGCCTACTCCTGCTCCTATTTCTTATGTTCTTACTGGACAGCTGGTATTTCTTGAAACTACACCCAATATGAGTCAGCACTTTCAGGAGAGAAGAACAGAAACGGAAGGACAAACAGAAAAGGTGAATCCATATACACATGATCAAAATCGCACTACCAACAGACATTTAAAATATAACCTTTCAATCAACACATCAGCATCTGGAATGTGACAGTATTATGAGAAGCATGTAAAGGTTACTCCCTAACCTAGTATTTTGCTGCAGGTAATGAAGGACAAAAACAATCAGACCAAAACAACCTGGTGTAATCAAGCTTAGCAGCTCTGAAGGCAAGGAAAACATTCTGCAGTCAACTAAGACGCTCCTTTAGGTCATATGTATTTTTAAATTCTCAGTAGAAAATCCTAGTTACTGATTCTGATACTACAAATCTCTTATAACAAGCATTTGCTTTTGTCCCAGCAGAACCTCTATTCTAACCAACGAAATAGCTTGAAACCTCAATGAAATGAAGCTGATAAGGTTTGTTGGTCACCATTACTGAAGTGTAACTGTAAATGCAAGTTTTGTTGCTTAAAATGGTTTCTCTGTGAGCTGACTATTAAGCATGAGCACGATTAATTGGGCCATTGTACGGTATGCACAGGAGAAACAAGGCACTCTACATAAGAATCGATCAACACAGAAATCAAGGAGACACACTAAAAGAACACAAGTTGCCAGGAAAACATACCATTGTAAAGGCTCCCTCAATAAAAACAAATGCAGCAAAACTAATTGGCAGAGAAAACAGAAACTATAAAAAAAGCACAGATGGGGGAAGTGTTCCACATGTGACTGACCAAAATGCCACAAAATAAAACTACACCATCAGTGGAATTTGTAAGGGCTTAAAGGAGATACACAACAGCAGAGAATAAAGGAAAGGGACTCTGGGTAACTCACCTCACATTTCAAATGGACATCATCATCATAGGCTGTCCTCGAAATCATGGAAGACTTGCTTCCACTCCAAGAGGTGACTGTACAGTCCAATACGGGAATTACAGTCTGTTGCAGGTGAGACAGACAGTCGTTAGAGGAAAGGGTGGGTGGGGAGTCTGGTTTGCCGCACGTTCCTTCTGCTGCTTGCGCTTGTCCTCCGCATGCTCTCGGCGACGAGACTCGAGGTGCTCAGCGCCCTCCCAGATGCTCTTCTTCCACTTAGGGCGGTCTTTGGCTCGGGATTCCAGGTGTCAGTGGGGATGTTGCACTTTATCAAGGAGGCTTTGAGGGTGCCCTTGAAATGTTTCCTCTGCCCACCTGGGGCTCGCCTGCCGTGTAAGAGTTCCCAATAGAGCGCTTGCTTTCGGAGTCTCGTGTCGGGCATGTGGACAGTGTGGCCTGCAATAGGGAGCTGGTCGAGTGCGGTCAGTGCTTCGATGCTGGGGATGTTGGCCTGATCGAGAACACTGACGTTGGTGTGTCTATCCTCCCAATGGATTTGCAGGATATTGTGGAGGCAGCATTGGTGGTATTTCTTCAGCACTTTTAGGTGTCTACTGTATATGGTCCACGTCTCTGAACCATATAGGAGGGCTGATATCGTTGCAGCCTTATCGACCATAAGCTTGGTGCCAGATTTGAGGCCCCGGTCTTCGAACACTCTCTTCCTTAGACAACCGAAGGTTGCGCTGGCCCACTGGAGGTAGTGTTGGATCTCATTGTCATTGGACATAGAATAGAGCTGGATGACATAGGTGATTAACCCATTGGCCTTTCACCTCTGAGATGTGGGATTGAATTCAGCCCAGCTTGATGGGTGAACACTTTCATTCTGTTGACTGTAAGCACCAGGAAATAAATTCGGACAATCTCTGGCCAGTTTTTGTCAGAGTAGATCCTCTAAATAAATATTGATACATTGGTGAGTTAGCTGCGACATTGCTATAACGGTAAATAAGCAGAGAGTAGAATAACAATGTTGATACTTTTTGGCTGGTTAATGCCAACAGTTCAATCTTCTCTTTCACTCCATCAATGACCCATATTTTATCTTTCTCAGCCTTTTCTGGATAAAATCTTTGGATTTTATGAGGAAAACTGAGAGATTGTCTGGATAGCTTTTGTTATTCTTAACTCTCTGCCAAAACTCCTACATGCAAGAAATGGCTGGTGACATTCGATTTTAAAGAAAGTTTTGGCAATATCTGATTACATTTTTGGACTAGAATTTGTAGCGATTTTAGAGAGACATTTAGTCCAGTAACACAGTATTAGGTTTGGATATAGAGCTCAATATCCAGGTTCATTTTAGCACTATTTTACTGTAAACCCAATGGCCTCGTCTTTGTATATTTCCTGCTCATACTTCTTTCTAGTTGTTCTCAATCGTTTAAGTGGCAGTGTTTACTGAACATAAGAAGTACCAGAACTGAGTGGAGTTGTAATTTATAGTCGCAGTCGATCACTAGTCTATGTCAAGGGGCTAAACAAAGCACTCCAGGGTGAATGTGGCCCATCAACTATTGTTGAGCAGTTCCTGCTGGCTTTTCTATCTTTATAGATCCATAAATCTTACAGCACAGAATGAGGGCATTTGGCCCATTGGCCCTGATATCAACGGGGAGGCGGGAGGGAGGGGATGGGGGGCAGTTTTGTGTTCAGAAAACAAAAATTAACATTTTTTGTCTCTGTTTCCCGGCAGCAGCCAGCCAGATTGAAAGGCTGACTGGCTGTCAGATGGGTAGACCTTCAGCACCATGCCGTCGCCAGGAGCAGAAAAGAGGGAGAGAGAGATTGAGGGATTGAAAAGGTCGGAGGAATAGACACCAGTAGAGTTGGGGGGTTGGGGTGGGTGGAGATCGAAGGCCTGATGTGGTGGAGAGGGGGGTAGATTGGAAAGGTTGGGTGGGGTTGAGATCAGAGGCTGGAGTGGGGAATATCAGAAGGGTTGGGGAAGGACATCAAAGGCTGGAGGGCGGGAGAGCAAAAGAGTTGGGGGTTGGTTCGGATGCCAGAGGTGGGGAGATAAAAAGGGTTGTGGGTGGGGCAGGGGGGAGAGATCAGAATGGTAGGGAGGGGAGATCGGAAGAGTCAGACGGAGATTGGAGGCCGCAACATGGGAGCGCAGAGGAGGGAGGGAGGGATCAGATAGACCGGGGATGAGGCAGGGGGAAGATGTGGGAAGATTGGAAAAGCTGGGTCAGTGAGGGATCGTGGCTCGGGAGAACATCGTGGCATGGGGGGTTGATTGGATGTGGGAGGGTGGGTGTCCGATCATGGGGAGGTGGGAAAATGGCCAATCATGGGGATGGGAAAGTAGGTTAGCTTAATGGGCCGAGGGGAAGGACTCCTGCTCTTCTTGGCCCACAAGCAATGCTGGAAACCCGGTCGGTCAGGGCTAACCCTAAAATGGAGAAAAATCTGAGGCAAGCAACCTCATTCAAGTATATAAATAAGGGTCCTGCCTCCTGTGAGGGGGTTGGTTACCCTCTCCCCATCCCATCTCTGTTAAAATTGGAAGTGGGCGGGTTGAGTTCGGGTTTGCAATTTTTTAACATTTTTAACATTATCCCCGCTGAGCCTGTGTTGGCTCTTTGAAAGAGCTATCCAATTAGTCCCACTCACCCACTCTTTGCCCGTAGCCCTGCAAATTTCTCTTTTACGAGTATATATCCAATTACCTTTTGAAGGTTACTATTGAATCAGCTTCCACCACCTTTTCAGGCAGGTCATTCCAGATAACAACTCGCTGTGTAAAAAGAAATTCTCCTCTTCTCCACCTGGAACTTTTGCCAAGTCTTTGTAAAGAGGGATGAAAATGGAAACAAAAAAGCAATAGAAGAGAGCAAATAGTAGTTCAGGTTGAAATTATTATATTGTACTTGCAGAGTAAATGAGGTTCCTCATGTTATTACCTTACTTTGTATGACTGCTCATTACAGGGCGCGAAAATATATTATAAAGATATAGCTGCTGTCAGTCATGGAACTGTATCTGCCATGTTAATTGCTTCTGGTTAACGACGGGTCGGGTACCTGTCCTCCCTCTGCGCCAGTGTGATTGGCAGCTGAGCTACCATCCGCAAAAGCTTTCCAGGTACCTTAAATGTAATAATTGAAGGATATAATTGCCTTGGAGGCGGTGCAACAGAGGTTCACTAGATTGATTCCTGGGATGAGAGGGCTGTCTTATGATGAGAGATTGTGTAGAACGGGCCTATACTCTCTGGAATGTAGAAGAATGAGAGGCGTCTCATTGAAGGATACAAGATTCTGAAGGGGATTGACAGGGTAGATGCTGAGAGGGTGTTTCCCCTAGCTGGGGAGTCTGGAACTAGGGGGCACAGTCTCAGGATAAGGGGTAGGTCATTTAAGACTGAGATGAGGAGGAATTTCTCAGAGGGTTGTGAATCTTTGGGATTCTCTGCCCCAGAGGGCTGTGGATGCTGAGTCTCTGAGTATATTCAAGGCCAAGATAGAAAGATTTTTGCACTCTAGGTGAATCAAGGAATATGGAGATCGGGCGGGGAAGTGGAGTTGAGGTAGAAGATCAGCCATGATCATATTGAATGGTGGAGCAGGCTCGAGGGGCTGTCTGGCCTACTCCTGCTCCTATTTCTTATGAGCTTATGTTCTTAATTCTGGATCAGATTAGGATTGGATGTGAAAGTTATATTAATTTTACAAGTACAGCAGAAGGAAAATATTAGTATGTAGCGCCAGACTGTTTTATTTTTTTTTAGTCAGCTAAAAATATCAGACATTAAAGTGAACTTTCTGTCTCCTTTTGTATTATAAAAAATCAGCAGTACACCACAAGTTTTTATGCTCCTGAAATAAAATTGCAAATCAAATTTATTCAGCCCTAGAGTTACAAATTAAAGTTACAGTGGGAGTCCTTTTAATGCAAAGCAATTCACCTCCTGCCAGGTAGAAGAAATCTTTGTGCAAACCCATATTTCAAGCTATTTTTACCTTGCAGCCTAACTGACAGCTGTGGGGGAGCCCAGCATTGTGTATGTGCGTAAGGTAGCTGTGACGTTTAGCTGGTGTGGAGTAATGATATCAGTATGCTAGAGGAGCACAGAAAATCAATGGACTCTCAATGAACGTTTCCATTGTCTTCATTGCAATTGCTTTCCTTTCTGTTCTTCAATGTTGATCTAAAGCTGTCAATCATTTTCTAATTCTGGACCTGGAGAGGGTTGCTGGATATGAAATATTGACCGTCTGTTTGCAGTGGGTCTATAAGTCAGCCTATAATTGTAGAAGGTGATATCATCTTACTGCATAAATGTGTGATAAACAGAACAATAACAATATCACCTTGGATCAGCTATGGTCATCTATGATTGTTAAACAGATTCCCCACCCAAAGGCCAGCCTGATTGTTAGGCTTGGCTGCCTGTTGGGTAGGGAATGCCACAGAAAATGCCACAGCCAAGGATCGGGTAAGTTTTGCAATTGTTAGGGGAGGAGGGGGGGGTTTGGTTGGGGTTGGTAGAGCATGGTTGCGGGGAGGTCGGCAGTGGTCGGGGAGTCAGGGAAGATTGCAGGGGGTGGTCAGATAGGTGTCGGTAGGTGATTGTGGGGGGATTTGGGGGGAGACCGTGGGGGCTGGTCGGAGATCAGGGGAAGGGATCGGGGTTCAGGGAGAGAGTCAGGGGGTGGGGGAGATCATGGAGGTGGAGGTGTATTTACAGGGTAAGCTTGTTGGGCCAGGGAAACACTCCTGCTCCTCCTGGCCCATAAGCAAAGCTGTAAAGGCAGTAAACCTGATGGATCCAGACTTTCTCACCTCCTTTTAAATAAAAATAGAAACTCTGTAAAAATGGAGTCATGAAGCCTCCTTAAAAGGTTTTGATGACTGACCTGACACCTGAGAGTGGATTGGTCATCGGCCATTGTACCCCTCCTTTAAAACTGGAAGTGGCTCGGTTCGAAATGGGTTGGGTTTCTGTTTCAGAATTTTAACATTTTAACCTCCTACTTGGAGCAAACCCAACTGTTTTTGAGGGGTAGCGGTTAAAATCCCCTCATGTCCATTCTCTCAATTGATGCGGGTTGACCTGCTGACTGCTTAGATGTAAGACAAGGTTCATCAGAAATGGATTACTTGCACCCAATCTTGTCCACAAAGTCGCATGTACAGACCCAGGCAGATCTACTTGGGAATGTCCAAGGACAATAGTCTCCTCAGGCTTCACTTTGGAAGGGAAGTACTGAAAGAGTCATGTCACGTGCTGGAATCTGACCTGCAAAGAACATCAATAACAGCGATGGCGTTGCAAGGACTATGAAGGAGTTGGAGCACTGAACTTTTTTAAATTATTCATTCCTGGGATATGGGCGTTGCTGGCAAGGCCAGCAATTTAGTGCCCATCCCTAGTTGCCCGTGAGAAGGTGGTGGTGAGCCGCCTTCTTGAACCGCTGCCGTCCACGTGGTCAAGGTTCTCCCACAACACTGTTCAGTACGGAGTTCCAGGATTTTGTCTCAGCAACAATGAAGGAACGATGCTATATTTCCAAGTCAGGATGGTACGTGACTTGGAGTGGAACTTGCAGGTGGTGGTATTTCCACGTGCCTGCTACCCTTGTCCTTCTGGGTGGTCAGGGGTTTTGGAGGTTGGAGGTTATTGACGCTGTTTATGAATAGCAAGGATTTCATCAGTATTCAGGTGGTCAGTGATTATGCAGGCGAATACCCACTTCCCAGGCAGCAGTCATGATTCCTTTACTTAAAGACAATCCTCTGTGGTGGGGTATTTGAAGGAGAAAGATGGCTTCGAAGAGACAAAGGCTACCCTCTTCAGCTCTGGCTCATGATATCATTTCAACAGCCAGGAACACCAGGTAAAGGCAGATACAAGTTCCATGCAGTCACTAGGATCATTAATGAACACATTTTTGGCACCTTGAAACAGCACTTCATATGTCTGGATAGATCATGAGGTGTATTACAGTAGGGTTACCAAAATTAGCACTGCCTACACAGTTTTGACATCAAGGGAGCCTTAGACATGAAGCAGCTGGAGGAGAAGTCCCACTACGTGAAAATATCTCCATGGAGCCTCTTGGGATTGATATGACCATATACCTCATTCTGCTGGGTCATGAGATAGTCCAACATGTTCTTCCCATAAAGTGCAAAGATGTGAGAGTCAGCAACTTCATCCAATGGAAACGAAAATTGAGAGAGGTGTATAATGGGCAGCTGATCCAATATTACCCCGTTTACACTATCGGCAAGAGATAAAATGATCTCCTCTGTGAAGAAGTACCTCCTGCAAACTCTTCTAAATCTCCCACATTTAATCTTGTATTTGTGGCCCCTCATTCTTGACTCATCAACGACTGGAAACACTAGTAGTTGACGGGTCAAAATCTTCTATCTGCCTTGGCCCATCCTTTTAGAATTGCAAACACTTCTATTATATTGCCCTATAATCTACGGTTTTCCAATGAAAAAAAATGGAAAGGGTTAGAAATTGCGTAGCAACCCGTTTGTGGTGATAACTTTTGCGGGGGCACAAAGGTATCGGCAGGCGCTACCCAATTCCAGCGGACGCAAACTTCCGGTTTAGTGCTCCAGGAGGGAAATGGAGAGCTAAATCAAGCACTACCACTTCCCTTGGAACAATAAACCAGGCGAGAGGGGCGGTAGCGACAGAGCGCTACACAATGTCCAGTGAAGCGCTGCCGGGATCAGAGGATCCTTCCCTCAAAGGATGCTGCAAGAAAATGGATCGAGTGCTCGGCGATGGCCCCTGTGATCCAAAATGATTAGCCCCAATCACTCTAACAGAGCGCATGGCTGGTCAATCGCCGCAGTATAAAACATCAAAACCGAGCACAGAGGGTTGAGAATTTTTTTTTCATTTACCGTGCCACCAATCCCTTGAACTACAGCTCCCCAAGTGGCCTGCCGACCACACAACGCCTCCTGCAGCTGACACTGTAGATGCCCGCTGATGCTGCAGGGGGTGGAAGTGAATTTAGGAATCAGGGCGGGGCGCTGTGCATCGGATGATGCCACTATCTCCGGGCCGCAATAGAACGTGACGTTAAGGTTTACCGCCACCGTTAACTTGCAACGAAGTTCACGTGCATCGGTACTCTTGCCGCGCTCGGTCAGAAAGATGGTAGCGCCCATTATCGCCCCCTGGAGGCACTAACGGGAGGCACAAAGGAGGCCAATCTCTCGCCCCAATTTTTCACATCTTTCTTTGTATCTGTATTTCTTCATACCGAGCAACATCCTAGTAAATTTGCTTTGTACCCTCTCTAAAGACTATCCGTCCCATAGTGTGCAGCTCAATACTTCACACAGTACTCTGACTGAGGTCTTATTAAAATTCTATGTAGCAGCATCATTATTTCCCTTTGGTTTTTATAATCTGCACCTCTTGTGATAAAACCTAAAATTCTATTAGTATTTTTTTAACAGCCTTATAGAGGTGCTGCCTTTATCGTTTTGTGAACTTGACCCCCAAATCCCTCTGCTCTCTGCTGCACCAAACTTACTTGCATTCAGTGTATAATTACTACTGTTTTTTTTCCCACCACAATGCTGCACCTCACACTTACTGACATTGAATTCAGTTTGCCATTTTTTACTCCATTCTCCCATGTTATCCATATCCCTTTGTAGTTTCTTTTGGTCTAAAGAATTAACTGTACCTCCTATTTTTGTATCATCTGCAAATTTTGACACCACTCACTCCAGGGCTAAATATTCACAAGATTGGTATACACAATGAACAGAGGTATCCCCAGAACGGAACCCTGAAAGACATCACCAGCTACTTCCAACCATTGAAAAACTGCCCTTAACTACCTATTCTCCATTTTCTCACTTCTAATCAATGTTTGATCCAGTTTGCTATCCTCCCCTAGCTCCCAACCCCATAATCCTCTCTTGTAATCTCCCATGTGGTACCTTGTCAAAGGCTTTCCTGAAGTCCATGTACACTACATCCACCACATTTCCCCTGTCTACCACTTCTGTTACTTCCTCAAACAATTCTATGATGTTTGCCAAGCACAATCATTCCTTTTGAAATCTATCCTGGCTACTTCTAACTATCTTCTCACATAATGAAAGAGTCTAATATGCTTCCATCCACAGATGTTAAGATATCTGGCTTGTAATAACTTGTATTTGCTCTGTTCCTCGTTTTAAAAATGGGTGCTACACTGGCCACTCTCCAGTTCTCTGGCACACATTCATACTCATTAGAGTACTGAAATATAATTTCTAAGGCCTCTGTAATTTCCTCTTTCAACTCCTTCAGGATCCTAAGTTGTATCTTGTCAGGCCAATGACAACCCCTTCACCTCCCCTCCCCACCAACCCGTAAGAAGAAAAATGGTCTCCTAACGCTGGATGCACAGTGATGAAAATAGGTCTTTGCTCAGTGCAACTGCCCCCCTCCCACTGGGAGGAAAATTAACCCTCACCCTGGTCATCAAACCCTTTCCCATCCATTGTTGCATCCTGTCCTCCAATCCTTTTTCCCGCCTCTACCTCTCCTCTTCTCTTCCCTGTTCAACCACCCCCCTGTGAAGAAAAGGCTCCTGGCCATTTGCCACTTACCCTTTCATTGTCTTCTGTTTCTTCTTCTCCTCCACTCCCTTCTCCTGCCTTTCACAATCCTTTTGCTCTCTCCCCCTCTCCCCATCCCCTTCCCCATTCACTATTCCTTGTTCCTCTCCCTGTCTGTCTCTCTCTTCCACCACCTCTCTTCACCTTCCTCCTTCCCACTCTTCTGAGCTCCTCCTACTGCATCTGTGTCCAATTATCCAACAGCTTTCTAAGCTGCTGGCCGAATAGTGGCCTTGGTTTTTGCTCCCTGTGTGAAAAACCAGGGCAAATGAACTGGTCACCTAAAGAAATGGACCTGTCTACTTTGGCTTACAGACTAATAACTATTGTCATTATCATAGGCAGTCCCTCGAAATCGAGGAAGACTTGCTTCCACTCTAAAAATGATTTCTCAAGTGACTGTACCGTCCAATATGGGAATTACAGTCTCTGTCACAGGTGGGACAGACAGTGGTTGAAGGAAAGGGTGGATGGAGAGTCTAGATTGCCGGTTTCTCCTTCCGCTGTCTGCATTTGATTTCTGCATACTCGCGGCGATGAGACTTGAGGTGGTCAGCGCCCTCCCGGATGCTTTTCCTCCACTTAGGGCAGCCTTGGGCCAGGAATTCCCAGGTGCCGGTGGGGATGTTGCACTTTATCAAGGAGGCATTGAGGGTGTCTTTGAAACATTTCCTCTGCCCACCTGGGGCTCGCCTGCCGTGTAGGAGTTTGGAGTAGAGTGCTTGCTTTTGGAGTCTCGTGTCAGGCATGAGGACAATGTGGCCCGCCCAACGGAGCTGATCCAGTGTGGTCAGTGCTTCGATGCTGGGGATGTTGGCCTGATCATCGCTTGAATCCTCTTCAACCGTCTTCACCCTGTGGCTGAAGAGCTCCTCCCAGAGTCACAATGTGGATTCCGTCCACTCAGGGGTACAACAGACATGATCTTCACCGCGTGACAACTACAAGAGAAATGCAGGGAACAGCACCAAGACTTGTATATAGCCTTCTTTGGCCTCACAAAGGCCTCACTGTCAACCATGAGGGACAATGGAGCGTCCTTCTCCGTTTTGGCTGCCCCCAAAAGTTTGTCACCATCCTCTGCATGCTCCACGACAACATGCAAGCCATGATCCAGACCAACGGATTCACCACAGACCCAATCCACGTCCGGACCGTGGTCAAGCAGGGCTGCGTCATCGCCCCAACCCTCTTCTCAATCTTCCTCGCTGCAATGCTCCATCTCACTCTCAACAAGCTCCCCGCTGGAGTGGAACTAAACTATAGAACCAATGGGAACCTGTTCAACTTTCGTCGCCTCCAGGCTAGATCCAAGGTCAGCCCATCCCCAGTCATGGAACTACAGTACATGGACGACGCTTGCATCTGCAGACATTTAGAGGCCGAACTCCAAGCCATCGTCAACATCTTCACTGAGGCATTACGAAAGCATGGGCCTTACACTAAACTCTATTGTAGTGCTGTAATACACATACTTTATTTTACAATTTTCTATATATTAATGAGCTTAATTGTTATCAAAATGATTTTCCAGTTTCAAATATACTGCCTATTCAGTGAGTTGCCCCACCAAGAAACAAAATGTAACCAGGGCCATGATTTAGAGACAACATTATGTGAAGTGGATTGAAGGACATGGCATGGCACTAAATGGATCAGAGTAATGAACTTCATTGGACCTAATACTCTTATCTCTTTCTTGACTTTTCTTAAGTTCTTGTAAGACCAAGTGGATGATGTGAATGCCATAATAGGGAGTGAGCTATGAAACTCTCTAGACAGGAGGAATGTGTCCTAACTTGACTTGTAAACTGAAGGCAGTTCAGATCGCAGCTGTAATTGTTTTCAACCAGTAATAACATTTTTAAATGATAAATAATTTATAGTAACAATTGTAACTGAAATGCTCTGACCAAAATTAAATACATCAATATTCATCAACCCTCAATAAAGTTTTTCAATGCAAAAAGAACAGCAATTTTGCACTTATATAATTACAACACATGTAAATTCTGACTTAATGTCATTAGTGCATGTGGAGACTGTATTGACGAGGTTATTTTGCAAATACAATGGGGTAGAAATTCAGGCATGACTGATATGTCCTTACTATACAGTATAAATGCACACGAGGCCCATACTTGAGAGAAGGTCACTCTGTGACCAGTTACCTTTATTACCAAGACCTCAAGTGATGAAGGTGGGTGGAGCTTCCCTTTTTATACCTGAAAGTCCAGGTTCGGAGTGCCTCCCACAAATTCACCCCCTTGTGGTCAATGTTCTCAAGGTGTACAATTTAAGTCAGCTTATACATGGGTTACAATGATAGTTGAATACATGACATCACCTCGCCCCCCCCCCAAAGTCTTATTGGGATCACAGGTTAAGTCTCTCTGGTGGTTTACGCTCCCTTGTAGAGCGCCTGAGTTGGGGCTCCGGTTGTTGGGCGCTGGCCTGAGTGTCTGCTGTTTGCAGTGCCTCAGGCCTGTCCGGACTGCCCACAGTGACTGGGCTCTCCTTCACTTGGTTCTGGTGTTCAGTCACCTGTGGTGGAGTAAACTCTACGTCGTGTTCTTCCTCTGCTTCTTTTATGGGGTTTCTGAACCTCCTTTTAGTTTGATCCACGTGTGTGCGGCAAATTTGTCCATTGGTAAGTTTAACTATCAAAACCCTATTCCCCTCTTTGCCAATCACAGTGCCTGCAAGCTATTTGGGCCCTGCAGCGTAATTAAGGACAAAAACAGGGTCATTGACATCAATACATCGCGCCCTCGCATTCCTGTTATGGTAGTCACATTGTGACTGATGCCTGCTCTCAACAATTTCTTTCATAATAGGGTGTATAAGGGATAACCTGGTTTTGAGCATCCTTTTCATTAGCAGCTCTGCGGGTGGAACCCCTGTGAGCGAGTGTGGTCGGGATCTATTGGCCAACAGGAGGCGTGATAAGCGGCTTTGTAGGGAACCCCCTTGGATTCTCAGCATCCTCTGTTTGATTATTTGCACTGCTTGTTCCACCTGGCCATTTGAGGTGCCGTTCTGACATGGTTGATTCCATTGCCTGCCATGAAGTCCTGGAATTCAGTGCTTGTGAAGCACGGGCCATTGTCGCTGACCAAGACATCTGCATCGCACGTTAGAAAAAGTTTCTTACACGGGTCATATAATGTTAACAGTTTGTTGGAGCATAACAAATTGCGTGCTCTATCAAAAGCCCTTTCCTGGCTGTCCCCCTAGACCCAATCGCGACCTTTGCGTAGGAGCACGTGTAGTAGCTCTAACAGCATGCTCAATTTGGGAAGAAAGTTATCAAAATAGTTCAGGAGCCCCAGGAACAAACGCAGCTCCATCGTGTTACTGAGTCTGAGTGCTCTCTGGATCGCTTCCGTTTTGGACACAGTGGGTCTGATCCCGTCTGCTGCTACCCTCCTCCCCAGGAATTCTACCTCTGGAGCTAAGAAGACGCACTTCGCCTTTTTCAGTCGCAGCCCTACCCCGTCCAGTCTGCGTAGCATCTCCTCCAGGTTGTGGAGGTGTTCTTCAGTATCATGACCCATGATGAGGATGTCGTCTTGAAAAACCACCGTCCTTGGAATTGAGGAGGCTTTCCATATTTCGCTGAAAGATCGCGGCGGCCGAACGAGTCCCAAACGGACATCTGTTATACTCAAACAACCCCTTGTGTGTCGTGATGGTGGTCAGCTTCTTCGACTCACTCGCCAACTCCTGGGTCATGTAAGCTGAGGTCAGGTCCAATTTTGAAAAAAGTTTGCCACCGGATAGCGTCGCAAATAGGTCCTCCGCCAACTGTAGCGGGTACTGGTCTTGGAGTGACACCCGATTGATGGTGGCCTTGTAATCGCCACATATCCTGACCGACCCATCCGCCTTGAGCACCGGCACGATCGGGGTCGCCCAGTCACTGAATTCGACTGACAAGATGATGCCTTCCCTCAGCAGGCGGTCCAATTCGCATTCTATCGTTTCCCGCATCACGTACGGCACCGCTCTGGCCTTGTGGTGTACTGGCCTGGTGTCCGGGTTTATGTGAATCACTACCTTGGCCCCCATGAAAGTGCCGATGCCGTGTTGAAATAACGATTTGTCCAAGACCTGTGAGCATGATAGTTGCTCCACAGAAGAAATTGCATTGACATCGCCCCATTTCCAGTTCATGACAGCAAGCCAACTCCTCCCCAGTAGTGCGGGACCGTCCCCCGGGACAATCCAGAGTGGCAACCTGTTCTCCGAATCTTCGTGGGTCACGACTACCGTGGCGCTGCCTAGCACCGGAATGATCATCTTTGTATATGTCCGTAGCTGTGCGTCAATCGGCAATATTTTGGCCTCCTGGCCTTGGACACCCACAACCTTTCGAACTGGTTGATACTCATCAGGGACTGGCTGGCCCCCGTGTCTAGCTCCATTAATACTGGGATGCCATTGAGGAGCACTTTCATCATTATTGGTGGCGTCCTGGTATATGAACTGTAAAAGTGCTCCACATGAACTCGTTGAATTTCAGCTTCCAGCGATTTCCCCCAGTATTCATTTGGCCTTGTAGGGCTTACATCGGGCCCGTCCTCCTCGTACATCAACCTGGCTGCAGGCTTCCTGCACATATGCGCCAAGTGATCGCTGACGTTGCAGTTTCTGCAGGTATATTGCTGATACCTGCAAGCTCTGGCTGGGTGTTTGCCTCCACATCTCCAGCATGAGCTGGAGGCCCCGTTGTTGGAAACATAAAGGTCCATTACCAGTCGATCGTCTCTGACTGTCTCTGTAACTGTCCTTAAGCGCACCATTAACAGGTGTTGATGGCCCCTTTACTGGCCGCATTGTCCACTGCGAAGTCATGAATCGCCGTTCAGCTAGTCATTGTCTCTGTTGAATTCCCCCTTTGGGTTCGACTACATGCTGGGGCATGTCTGATTGCCCTTGTCTGCCTAGAGAACTGTGTGCCATGTTAACAATGTTGACTCCCTGGTCGTTTGCCGCATTTGAGCCAAGATTTTTGTCATACATCATTCTGGTCCCTTCCTCCCCTGAGATAAATGTCTGGACTATCAGAGCCGCCACTTCCAAGGTCAAGTCTTTGGTCTCAATCAGTTTCCTGAAAACCCCAGCGTGCTCGATGCCCTCAATAAAAAACTCTCGCAGCATCTCCGCTCTGCATGCATCTGTGAACTTATATCGGCTCGCCAGTGGCCGGAGATCTGCCACGAAGTCAGGAACACTTTACCCTTCTCGCCGCCGGTGTGTGTAAAACCGGTGTCTCGCCATGTGCATGCAGCTCACCGGTTTAAGGTGTTCCCCGATCAACTTACTGAGCTCTTCGAACGTCTTGTCCGCCGGCTTCTCTGGTGCTAGAACGTCCTTCATCAGGGAGTACGTTCTGGATCCACAAACCGTCAGGAGATGAGCCCTGCGTTTGTCGGCCGAATCCTGTCCCAACCATTCCTTAGTGACAAAACTTTGCTGTAGTCTCTCAATAAAGTTGTCCCAATCATCACCAACACAGTACCTCTCTTCTGTGCTGCTAGTGGCCATGCTCGCATGGTTTAAATCCCAGTTTCTCATCGCCATTGATATGTCCTGACTATACAGTATAAATGCACACGAGGCCCATACTTGAGAGAAGGTCACTCTGTGACCAGTTACCTTTATTACCAAGACCTCAAGTGATGAAGGTGGGTGGAGCTTCCCCTTTTATACCTGAAAGTCCAGGTTAGGAGTGTCTCCCACAAGTTCACCCCCTTGTGGTCAATGTTCTCAAGGTGTACAACTTAGGTCAGCTTATACATGGGTTACAATGATAGTTGAATACCTGACAATGACAATTCAATTCTTGACTCACCAATCAAAATTCGAAAAGCACTCAGCTTTGTCCCCAAATGATACCTCCGTTAGCTATTGAAACCCAATTTTCTGATTCATATTTACTCCATTACAGGGTAATTTGAAACTTTAAAAAAATTAATTCTTGGGACATGGGCATCGCTGACGAGGCCAGCATTTATTGCCTATCCCGAGTTGCCCTCGAGAAGGCCTTATTTTTGAGCCGCTGCAGTCCGTCCGGTGAGAGTACTCCCACAGTGCTGTAAATTAGGGAGCTCCAGGATTTTAACCCAGCAACCACAGCATTGCTCTGAAGTTGGAAAAAAAAACCCCAGCCGAGCTCAAGGCTAGTTTTCAAAAGATAATAGTGATAATTGCAAGCATATGAGGTAGTGTCTCATTTTACTGAAAAGGATTGAATGGTTAATCAAGTCAAGTGCTTTTATTACCAAGTTGAGTCTGTTATAGATAGCTTTTTGGGAACGGTGGGGTCAATCGCTTACACAATACTGTAATCTGGAGGTATAAGAATAATACTTCCTTATGAACCTGATATTCGAGCCATTCAGGTGTGTGTTTCTTCAATTTCTCAAATGGAAGACCAAGCAAGCACTTGATGAGATGAGGCTTGATACAAATTGATAAGCTGCTTTATTTCACAGTACAGTGAATTTACAGAACGGCCGTTATGACTGGTTTCAAACATTGATACAATATAAAGATTATTCCATACTCCCCCACATCAGTGTGTTGTCTTGCCTGATGTAAACAAGGTGGTCTAGAAATACGGACGCCATTCTTATTTGCATTAAGCACCAGCGCAAACACAGATACCTCGCAACATTTGGGTAGTGATGTAGATGATGAAATATTGAGGCCTGGGCAAGTTGTGAGGAGATTATGGTGGATATCTCACATGATTTCTGGTGCAATATAGTGCAATTAATTGTTAGTCCACCTATTGAGGTCCACAGCGATCATATCTGCGGAACTTCGGCTCCACGTTGATGAGCTGGAATCCGAGTTGCAGACACTACGACACATCAGGGAGAGGAAGAGCTACCTGGACGCTGCGATCCAGGAGCGAGTCACACCAATTAGATTAATTAATTAAAATTTGATCCGTGGTCAGGGATAGGAGGGTGTGACTATAAGCGAGGCAGGTATGGGGACCCAAGAGAAAGTGATGGAGGAACCTCGCCCCTTGCTCTTGTCCAACAGGTTTGAGGCTCTTACTCCCTGTGTGGACGAGTGCAGGGAAGATAAGCAAACTGACCAAAGCACCATGGTACAGGGGGCCATTCAAGTGGGGGGAGTAAAAAGAAACATTGTAGTGGTAGGGGACAGTATCAGTAGAGGGATAGATAAGGTTCTCCACAGCCGAGAGCATGAGTCCCGAAGGCTGTGTTGCCAGGGTTAAGGATGTCTCCTCTGGGCTGGAGAGGAACTTGGACTGGGAGGGGGAAGATCCAGTTGTCGTGGTCCAAATAGGTACCAATGACATAGGTAGGACAAAGAAATAGGTTCTGCTGAGGGAGTATGAGCAACTAGGGGCCAAATTAAAAAGCAGAACCACAAAGGTAATAATCTTTGGATTACTACCTGAGCCACGAGCAAATTTGCATAGGGTAAATAAAATCAGAGAGTTAAACATGTGTCAAAGACTGATGTGGGTTTTGGTTCATGGGACACTGGCACCAGTACTGGGGTAAGAGGGAGCTGTTCCATTGGGACGGGCTCCACTTAGACCGTGCTGGGACTAGGATCCTGGTGAATCAAATAACTAGGGCTGTGGAGAGGGCTTTAAACTAATTAGTGGGGAGGGAGGGTTCGGGTGAGTGAAAATTTAAAACGTCAAAGAATAAGGACAAGGCAATAGAGCAGGGTAGCACTGGGGGAAATGAAAACCAGAGCGTGCCAGGAAGGGACAGACTGTATAAACATAAAAGTGAATCAGAAAGTGGGGTCAAAGCAGGAAAAAATGGTAAAAAAACAAATTGAAAAGCTCTTTACCTGAATGCACGCAACATTCATAACAAAATAGATGAGTTGACAGCACAAATAGATACACATGATTATGATCTGATAGCCATTACAGAGATGTGGTTGCAAGGTGACCAAGGCTGGGAACTAAATATTCAGGGGTATTTGACAATTTGGAAGCTCAGACAGAACTGAAAAGGAGGTGGGGTAGCACTGTTAATAAAGAATGAGATCAGTGCGTTAGTGAGAAACGATATTGGCTCAGAAGATCAAGATGTTGAATCAGTTTGGGTGGAGATAAGGAATAAAAAGGGGGAAAAGTCACTGGTGGGTGTAGTCTATAGGCCCCCTAACAGTAGCTACACTGTTGGATGGAGTATAAATCAAGAAGTAATGGAGCCTTGTGAAAAAGGAACGGCAATAATCATGGGCGATTTTAACCTTCATATTGATTGGACAAAGCAAATTGGCCAGGGTAGCTGTGAGGAAGAGTTCATAGAGTGTATCTGGGATAGTTTCCTTGAACAGAACATTGCGGAACCAACCAGGGAGCAGGCTATCTTAGATCTAGTATGTGTAATGAGGCAGCATTAATACATAATCTCGTAGTAAAGGATCCTCTAGGAATGAGTGAACATAACATGGTTGCATTTCAAATTCAGTTGGAGGGTGAGAAAGTTGGATCTCAAACCAGTGTCCTAAGCTTAAATAAAGGAGACTACAAAAGGTATGAGGGCAGAGTTGGCTAAAGTGGACTGGGAAAATAGATTAAAGTGTAAAAAAAACAGAAAATGCTGGACATCTCAGCAGGCCAGGCAATATTTGTGCAGAGAAAGCAGAGTTAAAGTTTCAGGTCGATGACCCTTCATCAGAACTGGAGAGTGTTCGAAAAGAACAGATTCTTAACCAGCACTGAAAGGAGGAGGGGAAGAAAGAACAAAAGGGAAGGTCTGTGATAGTTTGGAAGATAGAGAGATAGGAGGCACAAAAGGGTTGATGGCCCAAATTCAAATGCTAATGCCAGGAGTTAGAAACACATTAGTTGAGATTGGGTGTGAATGGTGGGATTAAGACCAACTGCCATTAGAGACAAGGAGAAAATAAGAAACATGCTTGGGTGGTGGGGGTGGAGGAGGGGTGGGGGGCGCGGGGAAGGGAGTTAAAGATTGGCAGTGGTTACGCTCTGAAATTTTTGAACTCGATGTTGAGTCCAGAAGGCTGTAATGTACCTAAACGAAAGATGAGCTGCTGTTCCTCGAGCTTGCATTGAGCTTCGTTGGAACAATGTAGGAGACCAAGGGCAGAGAGGTCAGAGTGGGAATGCAGTGGAGAATTAAAGTGACAGGGGACTGGAAGCTCAGGGTCTGTAAGGAATGGTTTTCAGGGGGTCAGCTTTCCCTTCTGACCTTATATGAGCGGTTTCGAATCGCTCCCACACCATTGGTTCTAGACTCTGGAATTATGAAGAGACTGTGACAGACTTGGACAGACAATCGGTTTCAAGGTAGGAAGCAGGTATGGTTTTATTGTGTTTAAAAAGAAGTAAAAGGCACACCTTTAATAACACACACAGAATAGTGATACCAATACACACTGAGGGGTACAACACATTGAATAAATTGTCAAAATACAGCCTGTGGGGAAACGAATACAGTTTAAACTCTAAATGGGGTAAAGAGGAGAATGCAGATACATTTACACAAGTTATCACAGCCTCTCCCTCCCAATTCCCCTAACTATCTAAGTTATAGCTCTGAGGGTTCAGGGGGTTATGCTCATCAATCCCTTTTGACAGTTTCCGGTGAATTGCGGTTTCGGGGTTCGTTGCACTTGGCCTTCGAGGTGAGCCGTACCCCGGACGGAGGAGAGGACTTCGGACTGCGTAGTCTTCAGTTGGGGTGAGTCCGCTGTTGCAGTAAGTTGCGTTTTGGATGTATGGGGTAAGTACCCACTTTCTTTGGTTAGGAATAGTTTTAGCTAGTCCTTTTTGGTAATTTCTCACCCGTTGGTCGTTCAGAAGTAGATTGTAGAGTGGAAATAAATGTCGATTCTTCGTTTTTTGCTGAGTTGGTTTCGGTTGGTCGTTTCGCTGGTTGTGGTGGCCCGGGTTGTCACTTTGGTTGCTGACAACCTTCCGTTTCGTGGGCTTCTTGCTGTCGGCGTGCTCAGTCGGCCCTTGATGGTTTCTTGTAATTTCCTCCACTACTCCATTACTTCACTCCCCACTTCCTGCTGCTTGTTTATTTCCCTTGTAAAACTGGGAATAGATATACCCCAAAAAGGCTTCCTTATCTCCCACCAAATCTGGCCCAGCTCTTTGTTCCAAGGGAGCTGCTCATTAGTTTTGAGCTCTCTTCTTTGTCAGAATTTGGCGGGCTCATTCAGCAGTAATTTGATTATGATGTTGTAATGTGGAAAATCACCGATTGGCATTGTTGAAGCAGCGTTTAAACTCTTGGGCTATTTGGCTGGGCCCGTCTATAGGTCTATTTGTACATGCATGCCAATAATGGTCTCCGGTGATTAGCCTGATAGCTCTTGATGCGTTTATGTCCTAGGGAGCGAATTTTTATGCCTCACAGTTCTTGTTAGTTATCGATTGACTCATTCTCCCAGACAAATTGAATTAGCTCCAATACCCAATTCCTGAGTGAAGTCCCACCCTCTGTTCTGGCAGTCTCTTCCAACATGTTCCTTTAGAGATCTTACACTTGTAAAGCTCTTAGGTATCTTCCTCAGAATTTTTCCTAGGATACCAAAATGTTCATCGAGTTCCAAATTAAATTCCCTTTCCTATGAGTCCAAACACTGGGTGGCGGGGGGGGGGGGGGATTGGTCTCCATGAATGCATCCCCTTTTATCCTCTGCAGGCCTCGTCCACCCTTTAAACTCATTTTAAAAGTCCAAAAAGGGATTCTTCTCCTCTGCAGGGGAAAGGTACAAGGAATCTTTGTGAAATATTGGCAAATTCTACAGGTCACACTTGCGGACTGAATGGAGGCGCTCCGCAATGCGATCACCCAATCTACATTGTTCTCCCCAATGTAGAAGAGACCACATCGTGAGCAGCGAATACAGTATACTAAATTGAAAGAAGTACAAGTAAAAATCGCTGTTTACCCTGGAAGGAATATTTGGGGCCTTGGATAGTGGGAATGGAGGTGGTAAAAGGGCAGGTGTTACATCTCCTGCGCTTGCACGGAAAGGTGCCATGGAAAGGGGAGGGGCTGCTGGGGATGACTGCAGAATGGACCAGGGTGTCGCAGAGTGAGCGGTCCCTTCGGAATGCTGATAAGGGAGGGGAGAGGAAGATGTGATTGGTGGTGGGATCATGCTGGAGGTGACGGAAATGGTGGAGGATGATCTGTTGAATGTGGAGGCTGGTGGGGTGAAAGGTGTGGACAAGGGGAACTCTACCATGGTTCTGAGAGGGAGGGGAAAGGGTGAGAGCAGAGGTGCGGGAAATAGAACAGACATAGTCGAGGGTCATGTTAACCATGACGGAGGGAAATCCTCTGTTGAAGAAAAAGGAAGACATGTCAGAGGCACTAGTGTGAAAGGTGGCGTCATCAGAGCAGATGCGACGGAGACGGAGAAACTGGGAGAATGGAATGGAAACATAGAAACATAGAAAAATCGAAAATAGGTGCAGGAGTAGGCCATTCAGCCCTTCGAGCCTGCACCACCATTCAATAAGATCATGGCTGATCATTCACCTCAGTACCCCTTTCCTGCTTTCTCTCCTAACCCCTTGATCCCTTTAGCTGTAAGGGCCATATCTAACTCTCTCTTGAATATATCCAATAAACTGGCCTTAACAAATCTCTGCGGCAGGGAATTCCACAGGTTAACAATTCTCTGAGTGAAGAAGTTTCTCCTCATCTCAGTCCTAAATGGCTCACCCCTTATCCTTAGACTACGTCCCCTGGTTCTGGACTTTCCCAACATTGGGAACATTCTTCTTGCATCTAACCTGTCCAGTCCCGTCAGAATTTTATATCTTTCTATGAGATCCCCTCTCATCCTTCTAAACGCCAATGAATACAGGCCCAGTCGATCCAGTCCCTCCTCATATGTCAGTCCTGTCATCCCGGGAATCAGTCTGGTGAACCTTCGCTGCACTCCCTCAATAGCAAGAATGTCCCTCCTCAGAGAAGGAGACCAAAACTGAACACAATATTCCAGGTGAGGCCTCACTAAGGCTCTGTACAACTGCAGTAAGACCTCCCTGCTCCTATACTCAAATCCCCTAGCTATGAAGGCCAACATATCACCTGCTGTACCTGCATGCCAACTTTCAATGACTGATGTACCATGACACCCAGGTCTCATTGCAGCTCCCCTTTTCCTAATTGCCACCATTCAGATAATATTCTGCCTTCGTGTTTTTGCCACCAAAGTGGATAACCTCACATTTATCCACATTATACTGCATCTGACATGCGTTTGCCCATTCACCTAACCTGTCCAAGTCACCCTGCAGCCTCTTAACATCCTCCTCACAGCTCACACCGCCACCCAGTTTAGTGTAATCTGCAAACTTGGAGATATTACACTCAATTCCTTCATCCAAATCATTAATGTATATTGTAAAGAGCTGGGGTCCCAGCACAGAGCCCTGCGGCACTTCACTAGTTACTGCCTGCCATTCTGAAAAGGACCCGTTTATCCCGACTCTCTGTTTCCAATCTGCCAACCAGTTCTCTATCCACGTCAGTACATTACCCCCAATACCATGTGCTTTAATTTTGCACACCAATCTCTTGTATGGGACCTTGTCAAAAGCCTTTTGAAAGTCCAAATATACCACATCCACTGGCTCTCCCTTGTCCACTCTACTAGTTACATCCTCAAAAAATTCTAGAAGATTTGTCAAGCAGGATTTCCCTTTCATAAATCCATGCTGACTTGGACCGATCCTGTCACTGCTTTTCAAATATGCTGCTATTTCATCTTTAATAATTGATTCCAATATTTTCCCCACTACTGATGTCAGGCTAACCGGTCTATAATTACCCGTTTTCTCTCTCCCTCCTTTCTTAAAAAGTGGTGTTACATTAGCTACCCCCAAGTCCATAGGAATCGATCCAGAGTCAATAGACTGTTGGAAAATGATCACCAATGCATACACTATTTCTAGGGCTACTTCCTTAAGTACTCTGGGATGCAGACTATCAGGCCCCGGAGGTTTATCGGCCTTCAATCCCATCAATTTCCCTAACACAATTTCCCGCCTAATAAGGAATTCCTTCAGTTCCTCCTTCTCACTAGACCCTCGATCCCCTAGTATTTCCAGAAGGTTATTTGTATCTTCCTTCATGAAGACAGAACCAAAGTATTTGTTTAACTTGTCCGCCGTTTCTTTGTTCCCCATTATAATTTCAATTGAATCTCACTGCAAGGGACCTACTTTTGTTTTCACTAATCTTTTTCTCCACATATCTAGAGAAGCTTTTGCAGTCAGTTTTTATGTTCCCAGCAAGCTTCCTCTCATACTCTATTTCCCCCCCTCCGAATTAAACCCTTTGTCCTCCTCTGCCGTATTACAAAATTCTCCCAGTCCTCAGGTTTGCTGCTTTTTCTGGCCAATTTATATGCCTCTTCCTTGGATTTAACACTATCCTTAATTTCCCTTGTTAGCCACGGTTGAGCCACCTTACAGGATGCGGGGTGGGAGGAAGTGTAGTCCAGGTAGCTGTGGGAGTCAGTGGACTTATAGTGGATACTGGTTGAAAGCCTATCCCCAGAGATGGAAACGGAGCAGTCGAGGAAGGGAAGGGAAGAGTCGGAGATGGACCATGTGAAGGTGAGGAAAGGGTGGAAATTGGATGCAAAGTGAATGAAATTTTCAAGTTCAGGGCGAGTGCAGGAAACGACACCATACAGTCATCAATGTACTGGAAAAAGAGGTGAGGGAGGGGACCCGAGTAGGACTGGAACAAAGCATGTTCTACATATCCCACGAAGGCAGGCATAGCTAGGATCCATGTGGGTTCCCATAGCAACATTTTAATTTGGAAGAAGTGAGTGGAGTTGAAGGAGAAGTTGTTCAGTGTGAGAACAAGTTCAGACAGGCGGAGGAGAGTGGTGGAGGATGGGGACTGGAAGTGTAGAGGGATTCGACGTCTATGGTGAAAAGGAGACGGTTGGGGCCAGGAAACTGGAAACTGTTAAAGTGACGGAGCGAGTCGGAGGAGTCGCGGATGTAGGTGGGAAGAGAGTGGATAAGGGGAGAAAAAATAGAGTCGAGATAGGAAGAACTAAGTTCTGTGGGGCGAGAACAGGCTGAAATGATGGGTCTACCGGGGCAGTCCTGTTTGTGGGTCTTGGGAAAGAGGTATAAGCGGGCTGTGTGGAACTGAGGAACTAAGAGGTTGGTGGCTGTGGAGGGAAGATCTTCAAAGGAGATGAGGTCAGTGACGGTCTGGGAAATTATGGTTTGATGTTCAGTGGTGGGGTCATGGTCCAGGGGGAATTAAGAGGAGGTGTCAGGGAGTTGGCGATCAGCCTCTGCAAGGTAGAGGTCGGTTCGCCAAACAACAACAGCGCCACCCTTGTCAGCAGGTTTGATGACAAGGTTGAGGTTGGATCTGAGTGAGCGGAGTGCTGCAAGTTCAGAGGGAGGTAGGTTGGAGTGAGTGAGGGGAGCAGAGAAATTGAGATGGCCGATGTCCCGTGGGCAGTTTGCAATGAAGAGGTCTAGAGACGGTAGATTAAAGTGTGGGCGGTTGATGAGCAGTGGCAGACATTTAAGGCAATATTTCATAACTCTCAACAAAAATATATTCCAATGAGAAAGAAAGACTGTAAGAGAAAGGATAACTATCCGTGGCTAACTAAGGAAATAAGGGATGGTATCAAATTGAGAACAAGGGCATACAATGTGGCCAAGACTAGTGGGAGGCCAGAGGATTGGGAAACTTTTAAAAACCAGCAAAGAACGACTAAAAAAATAATAAAGAGAGGGAAGATAGATTATGAAAGTAAACTAGTAGGAAATATAAAAACAGATGCATTGGTTGTAACCAACCAAAATTCCTTGGATTCTGGGGAGGTCCCAGCAAATTGGAAAATCGCAAATGTAACGCCCCTATTTAAAAAAGGAGGCAGATAGAAAGCGGGAAACTATAGACCAGTTAGCCGAACATCTGTCGTTGGGAAAATGCTGGAGTCCATTATTAAGGAAGCAATAGCAGGACATTTGGAAAAGCATAATTCAATCAAGCAGAGTCAGCATGATTTTATGAAAAGGAAATCGTGTTTGACAAATTTGCTCGAGTTCTTTGAGGATGTAATGAGCAGGGTGGATAAGGGGGAACCAGTGGATGTGGTGTATTTGGATTTGATAAGGTGCCACATAAAAGGTTACAGCACAAGATACAACCTCACGGGGTTGGGGGTAATATATTAGTATGGATAGAGGGTGGGCTAACTAACAGAAAACAGAGAGTCGGGATAAATGGGTCTTTTTCCGGTTGGCAATCAGTAACTAGTTGGGTGCCGCAGGGATCAGTGCTGGGACCCCAACTATTTATAATCTATATTAGTGACTTGGAAGAAAGGACAGAGTGTAACATAGCCAAGTTTGCTGATGCTACAAAGATGGGAGGAAAAGCAATGTGTAAGGAGGACACAAAAAATCTGCAAAAGGACATAGACAGGCTAAGTAAGTGAGCAAAAATTTGGCTGCAGTACAGCGGAACCTGGGGGTACTTGTGCATAAAACACAAAAGGTTAGTATGCAGGTACAGCAAGTGATCAGGAAGGCCAATGGAATCTTGGCCTTTATTGCAAAGGGGATGGAGTATATTATCATCATAGGTAGTCTCTCGGAATCGAAGAAGACTTGCTTCCACTCTTAAAATGAGTCCTTAGGTGGCTAAACAGTCCAATACGAGAACCATAGTCCCTGTCACAGGTGGGACAGATAGTCATTGAGGGAAGGGGTGGGTGGGACAGGTTTGCCGCACGCTCTTTCTGCTGCCTGTGCTTGATTTTTGCATGCTCTCGGCAATGAGACTCGAAGTGGTCAGCGCCCTCCCGAATGCACTTCCTCCACTTAGGGCAATCTTTGGCCAGGGACTCACAGGTGTCGGTGGAGATGTTGCACTTTATCAGGGAGGCTTTGAGGGCGTTCTTGTACCGTTTCCTCTGCCCACCTTTGGCTCGTTTGCCATGAAGGAGTTCCGAGTAGAGCGCTTGCTTTGGGAATCTCGTGTCTGGCATGCAGACAATGTGGCCTGCCCAGCGGAGCTGATCAAGTGTGGTCAGTGCTTCAATGCTGGGGATGTTGGCCTGGCCGAGGACGCTAATGTTGGTGCGTCTGTCCTCCCAGGGGATTTGTAGGATCTTGCGGAATCATCGTTGGTGGTATTTCTCCAGCGACTTGAGGTGTGTACTGTACATGATGGAGTATAAGAGCAGCGAAGTCTTGCTACAGTTACACAGGATATTGCTACAGTTATACAGGGTATTGGTGAGGCCACATCTGGAATACTACGTACAGGTTTGGTTTCCAAATTTACAAAAGGATATACTTGCTTTCGAGCCAGTTCCGAGAAGGTTCACTAGGTTGATTCCAGGGATGAGGGGGTTGACTATGAGGAAAGGTTGAGGAGGTTGGGCCTCTTCTCATTGAAATTCAGGTGATCTTATCGAAATGTATAAGATTATGAGGGGCTTGACAAGGTGGATGCAGAGAGGATATTTCCACTGATAGGGGAGACGAGAACTAGCGGATATGATCTTAGAATAAGGAGCCACCCATTTAAAACTATGAAGAGGAATTTCTTTTCTCAGAGGATTGTAAATCTGTGGAATTCGCTGCCTCAAAGAGCTGTGGAAGCCGGGACATTAAATAAATTTAAGACAGAGATAGACAGATTCTTAACCAATAAGGGGATAAGGGGTTATGGGGAGCTGGTGGGAAAGTGGACCTGAGTCCATGATCGGACCAGCCATGATCGTATTAAATGGCAGAGCAGGTTCGAGGGGCCGTATGATAAGGCAACATTTATTGCCCATCCCTAGAGTCAACCACGTGGTGTGGGACTGTGGTTACAAGTAGGCCAAACCTGGTAGAGTTCCTTCCACAAAGGACAAGAGCGAACCAGTTGGATTTTTCTGGCATGGTCTTGTTTCTTGGTGCCAGTCCATAAATTACAAGATTTATTGAATTAAACTGTCGAACTCATGACCTCTAGGTTACTAGTACAGTCCCATAACCACTACACTCCCATACCCTAATACTGAAAACCAAAAAGACACTCCTCCTCTACCAGCATTCAATATAAAACTCTTTATGACTTATGCCTATTCATTATCATGGAGTCCTAGGCCTGCTCTATTGCTGTTGTCTGCAGACTTGTAACAATGAAACTCAAGATATCGTTCCAGATTCCTTTTAAAATATCCCAGAAAAAAGGGAATTGAAACATATATTTCTCATAGCTATACCCGCTGGAGTGGAGCTAAACTACAGAACCAGTGGGAAGCTGTTCGACCTTCGCCGTCTCCAGGCCAAGTCCAAGACCACTCCAATCTCTGTTGTCGAGCTACAGTACGCGGATGATGCCTGCGTCTGTGCACACACAGAGGCTGAACTCCAGGACACAGTCGGCATATTTACCAAGGCGTATGAAAGCATAGGCCTTACGCTAAACATTAGTAAGACAAAGGTCCTCCACCAGCCTGTCCTCATCGCACAGCACTGCTCCCCAGACATCAAGATCCACGCCGTGGCCCTGGATAACGTGGACCACTTCCCCTATCTCGGGAGCCTCCTATCAACAAGAGCAGGCATTGATGATGAGATCCAACACGCCTCCAGTGCGCCAGTGCAGCCTTCGGCCGCCTGAGGAAAAGAGAAGATCAGTCCCTCAAAACTGTCACCAAGCTCATGGTCTACAGGGAGGTAGTAATACCCGCCCTCCTGTATGGCTCAGAGACGTGGACCATGTACAGTAGACACCTCAAGTCGCTGGAGAAATACTACCAGCGATGTCTCCGCAAGATCTTGCAAATCCCCTGGAGGACAGACGCACAAACGTTAGCGTCCTCGTCCAGGCCAGCATCCCCAGCATTGAAGCACTGACCACACTTGATCAGCTCCGTTGGGCAGGCCACATAGTTCGCATGCCAGACACGAGACTCCGAAAGCAAGCGCTCTACTCGGAACTCATCCACGGCAAACGAGCCAAAGGCGGGCAGAGGAAACATTACAAGGACACCCTCAAAGCCTCCCTGACAAAGTGCGACATCCCCACTGACACCTGGGAGTCCCTGGCCATAGACCGCCCTAAGTGGAGAAAGTGCATTCGGGAGGGCGCTGAGCTCCTCGAGTATTGTCGCCGAGAGCATGCAGAAATCAAGCGCAGGCAGTGGAAGGAGCATACGGCAAACCAGGCTCCCCACCCACCCTTTCCTTCAACGACTATCTGTCCTACCTGTGACAGAAACTGTGATTCTCGTATTGGACTGTACACCCACTTAAGAACTCATGCTAAGAGTGGAAACAAGTCTTCCAATCAGAACCAGGGGGCACAGTCTAAGGATAAGGGGTAAGCCATTTAGGACTGAGATGAGGAGAAACTTCTTCACCCAGAGAGTGGTGAACCTGTGGAATTCTCCACCACAGAAAGTTGTTGAGGCCAATTCACTAAATATATTCAAAAAGGAGTTAGATGTAGTCTTTACTACTAGGGGGATCAAGGGGTATGGCGAGGAAGCAGAAATAGGGTCCTGAAGTTGCATGTTCAGCCATGAACCCATTGAATGGCGGTGCAGGCTCGAAGGACCGAATGGCCTACTCCTGCACCTATTTTCTATGTTTCTATGTTTCCTCGATCCCGAGGGACTGCCTATGATGATGATGATGATGATTAGGTGGTCAGCCATTCATAGAATTTAACATGATTTTTGATCGCACAAACACAGCTGTCAATCAAACACATACTTTAAATGATACAAAAGATGTTTGTGTTGAATTGAATAATCGGACCGCTCCCTGTCCTTCCTGGGGTACAGATTAGTCTCCCCCAAAACACTTTGGATGACCTGTGAGATAAGTTTCCCTTCTCAGGAAAATGAAAGCAAAATCGAGTTACTTATGTCAGAAGAAGACCTTCCTGAGCTATGCATCATCGCTGCCCAAGCCTCACATGCCTACGTTGCCAAACTGGGCCAATCCTGAACGAGAACTTTATTTTAATCCTGTGTGTATTGTGACCAGCAAGATAGAATCCAATAAATAATGCACCACAGACAAACATGTTTCATTTTTATCTCAGCCTTTTTATTAACCATTTCAAAAGAAACAAAACATAGCTGTTAGCTACTCACAAAACCTTAACAGTAATGCAGACTAAATTGTTCCGTTGTTCTTTTTCCCGAAGATGCTGAGGTAGTGAGCGTGTTCAAGCCTTTGCTTTCTGCAGTGCATTCCACAAACTCCATTTTAAGCAGCTGCAATTTACAGAAAGCTTCTGAAAGATTCCTCATTTGATGAAAAGAGAGTGAATAACATGTTTTTTTACATAATCAACAATCAGCTGCAGATAGAGGGGCTGGAATTCTCCAAGGCGTCCGCTGGTCTTCTGCCAGAGTTATGCGGGATACCAGTGAAGCCCCCATGGAATTCAGCCCCATTGCAATCGCACAGATCTCATGTCTCCAACCCTCACGTACTTGCCATTTCATAAGCAGGCCATTAATTGTGCAGAAAAACAGGTGCCCTCTCTTTCTTTTGTTAAAAGGGGAATTTCATCAAAGTGTTCCCATTTTTAGATGTCCTGCTTAGAACATAAGAACATAAGAAATAAGAACAGGAGTAGGCCATACAGCCCCTTGAGCCTGCTCCGCCATTCAATAAGATCATGGCTGATCTGATCATGGACTCAGCTCCACTTCCCCGCCAGCTCCCCATAACCCCTTATCCCCTTATCGTTTAAGAAACTGTCTATTTCTGTCTGAAATTTATTCAATGTCCCAGCTTCCACAGCTCTCTGAGGCAGCAAATTACAACCTTCTGATAGAATTTCTCCTCGTATCAGTTTTAAATGAGTGGCCCCTTATTCTAAGATCATGCCCTCTAGTTCTAGTCTCCCCCAGCAGTGGAAACATCCTCTCTGCATCCACCTTGTCAAGCCCCCTCATAATCTTATACGTTTCGATAAGATCACCTCTCATTCTTATGAATTCCAATGAGTAGAGGCCCAACCTACTGAACCTTTCCTCATGTCAAACCCCTCATCCCCAGAATCAACCTAGTGAACCTTCTCTGAACTGCCCCCAAAGCAAGTATATCCTTTCGTAAATATGGAAACCAAAACTGCACGCAGTATTCCAGGTGTGATCTCACCAATACCTTATATAGCTGTAGCAAGAGTTCCCTGCTTTTATACTCCATCCCCTTTGCAATAAAGGCCAAGATACCATTGGCCTTCTTGATCACTTGCTGTACCTACATACTATCCTTTTGTGTTTCATGTACAAGTACCCCCAGGTCCCGCTGTACTGCGGCACTTTGCAATCTTTCTCCATTTAAATAATAACTTGCTCTTTGAGTTTTTTCTGCCAAAGTGCATAACCTCACATTTTCCGATATTATACTCCATCTGCCAAATTTTTTCCCACTCATATAGCCTGTCTATGTCCTTTTGCAGATTTTTTGTGTCCTCCTAACACATTGCTTTTCCTCCCACCTTTGTATCGTCAGCAAACTTGGCTATGTCACACTCAGTCCCTTCTTCCAAGTCGTTAATATAGATTATAAATAGTTGTGGTCCCAGCACTGATGTAGATAAGGTCCCAAAGCTTTAATCAGAACCTATCACATCATCAGCAGTGCTTCATTATCAGTTCAAAATGTCAGTCACAAAACCACTGCAAGTATTAGAAATGCTATCTTATATTACAGAAAATATAAGATATTTTTGAGATTTTAGATGAGGTTTGTAAGTAAATTGTGCAGCACCTGAGGGTTGGTCATATCTGCTTAAAGGAAGAGTCGAACAGAGGGTGCACTTTAGATTATTGATAATGCACTACCTAAAGTTTACTGAAATCGCCCTTGATGCCCACTCTGAGCTCAGCTTCATGAGACCCACCTCCTGCTCCCTTGATCACATTCCCACCAAACTGCTGACCACCCAACTTCCCTTCCAGAAGAAATGTATAAGATTATGAGGGGGCTTGACGAGGTGGATGCAGAGAGGATGTTTCCACTGCTGGGGGAGACTAGAACTAGAGGGCATGATCTTAGAATAAGGGGCCACTCATTTAAAACTGATACGAGGAGAAATTTCTTCTATCAGAGGGTTGTAAATCTGTGGAATTTGCTGCCTCAGAGAGTTGTGGAAGCGGGGACATTGAATAAATTTAAGACAGAAAGAGACAGTTTCTTAAACAATAAGGGAATAAGGGGTTATGGGGAGCGGGCCGGGAAATGGAGCTAAGTCCATGATCAGATCAGCCACGATCTTATTGTATGGCGGAGCAGGCTCAAGGGGCCGTATGGCCTACTCCTGTTCCTATTTCTTATGTTCTTATTTTCTTATAAGAACTTAAAAAATAGGAGCTGGAGTAGGCCATTTGGCCCTTCGAGCTTGCTGCGCCATTCAACAAGATCATGACTGATCTTCTACCTCAATTCCACCTTCCCGCACTATCCCAATATACCATAATTCCCTTAGTACCCCAAAATTTATTGACCTGTCTTGAATATACTCAACGACTGAACATCCACAGCTCTCTGAGGTAAAGCATTGCAAAGATTCACAATCCTGTCCCCCATGTTAGCTGATATTGTTAACCGTCCCCCTTCCTTTCAAACCTGCCATCATCACACCCCGCTCAAAAAAACTTACATTGACCCTACTGTCCTTGCAAACAACCCCACATCTCCACCCTCCCTATCCTCTCCAAAGTCCTTAAAGGTGTTGTCGCTTCCCAAATCCATCTTTTCTGCAACTCCATGTTGAATCCCTCCAATCAGGTTTCCATCCCTGCTACAGCACTGAAACGGCCCTTATCAAAGTCACTGGATGTTGGAGAAGCAGCGTGACAAATCTGAGACAGCGGAGGGCCCGTGAGAGGTGGTGGTGAGGTAGAGCTGGATATCACCAGCGTACATGTTGTGTTGTCGGATGATGTGGCCGAGGGGCAGCATGCAGATGAGAAATAGGAGAGGGCCGAGGATAAATCCTTGGGGGACACCAGTGGTAACAGTGAGGCACCGGGCGCTAAAAGTCCCGGCCCAGGAAGTTTACCGTCCCCAGGGCAGGGCAGGGCAATTTCACCCCCCAACAGGTTTTAAGCAAATGCAGAGGCAGGGAAAAAGGGGAAGGGGAGGAAAGAACAAAAGGGAAGGTCTGTGATAGGGTGCAAGGCAGGAGAGGTTAAAAGACAAAAGGGACGATGGTGCAAGGCAAAAGGAGATGGTAATGGGACAAGTAAAGGAACAAAAGGTGGGTCTATAGGAGCTGTAAATGGGAATAGCAGCATCATTCACAGAGCTTCCCTTTCGTTCTTCCCTCCCCTCCCCTCTTTCCCTGCCTCTGCACTTGCTTAAAACCTGTTATATCTCTAACTTATTTCAGTTCTGACGAAAAGTCATCGATCTGAAATGTGAACTCGGTTTCTCTCTCCACAGATGCTGCCTGACCTGCTGAGTATTTCCAGCATTCTCTGTTTTTATTTTAGATAGGAATGGAACCAGGTGAGGACAGTGTCACCCAACTGGACAACGGAGGAGAGAGGTTGTGGAGAACGGTTTGGTGGTCTCCCATGTCAAAGATTGAGAAGGATAAGGAGGAATAGTTTACCATGGTCACAGGCACATGGGATGTCATATGTGACTTTGATTAGGGCCGTGTCAGTGCTACGGCAAGGGTTGAAATCTGCGGGGATCAAGGATGGATTTTTTGAGGAGGAGTTGATGAGGGCAGATTTGAAGGGGAGGAGGACAGTACTTGAGGTGAGGGAACCGTTATCAATATTCACCAACGTGGGGGATAGGAAGGGAAGTTGCATGGTTAGCAGTTTGGCGGGAACCCCAGGTTCCATCCCTGATCTCCACTGAGTTAGTTGATCTTGGCAGGGTGGCAGTAGGAGTGTTACAATTAGCCTCAGAACTCCTGGGCTGAAAAGGGGAGAAATCAGATCGTACCTGCTCCTGACTGCTATCCAGCAAACCGTGCTGGAAGTATGTTTGAGTGTGGATCATGGTGGGAGGATAGGATTAGGCTATGGCTACTGTGATGCCTACCCCTTGGGGCTGAATAGGTTGCTGATGTTCACTGTCTTGGCTCACGCAGGAAGAATACTCACTTGGATGAGGGAGCCCAGCAGGAGTCAAGGCCATTAGGAGAAGAGTTGGGGAGAACATTGATGCAAAAAGGAGGACATTAAAATGGATATCTCAAATTCCTTAAGATGTTGCAGTACAAAATACACACATGATCCTGATAGATTATTGAAAAAAATTTAGATACATTTTCTGTTTTTTTTCCAGTTTTGCTGCTTATTATAGCTAATTCTCAATGGCACTATTTTCAGGGGAGAGGGGAGATTGGTGCTTTCCTCCAGTGTAAAGTAAAAACACAGATAGAGAATCATCAATTCTGGCACCTTTCACGACCTCAAGACACACCAAATGAAGTACAGTCACTATTATAATGTAAGAAACGCGACAGCCAATTTGTACACAGCAATCTCTCATAAACAGCAATTAAATAAACGACCAGATCATCTGTTTTAGGTGTTGGTTAAGGGATAAATGTTAGCTAGGGCACAGGAGAGAACCTCCTCGTGTTTGATCAAGTATCTGTCAAGACTAGCTTTCACATTATTTCAGATTCCAGCATCTGCAGTATTTTGCTTTTGCACAGGAGAGAACCTGCCCGCCTTCCAATAGTGTCATGGGACGTTTTACGTCCATGTAAGAGGGCAGATGGCACCTCCGACAGTGCTGTGCTCCCAGAGATTATGTGCTCAAATTGGCTGTTGCGTTTCTTACATTACAATAGTGACTTAAACCTTTTGACTCAGAAGCGAGGGTGCTACCTCTGGGCCAAAGTGACAACTTTGTTGCCAAATCCGCTCCTAAAATCCACACCTGCACACTTCCAGTCGGGGGTCACTGGACAGTGTGGGAATCCTGGCAGATTTTCACCTCCCAAGGGCAATGGTAGCAGAGAGCCACTGATATGTGGAATCATGAGTGGCTTCCTAGAGATATCAGGTGAATGGAGAAAATCAGACCAAAAACATAAATTAAGCAAAGCAAACTTCAGACAACAAATTGTGGTTCCTGAAGTTTTAAATAAGCCTTCATTATCCTTTAGAAAAATCCAAATCGTGTTTTCTGGCCTCATATCTCTACCCACCTTTGCATTTGTACAGGAAAGAAAAATGACCAAACACCCACAATATCCCACTTATGCCAAAAAACATAAGAATGTGATACTTCCTCCTTCACTATAAACAAGAGGTTTTCCATGAGAAATGGAATTTTCTTTTTATAGCCTCATGCGGTGCATCTACTGTTTCAGGAAGAGGAAGCCACATTAATGTTGCTTTGTAACTGATAGAAGGATCTTTAGCTGCTGGGTCGATTTACCAGCCACTCACGACATAAATTATTCACCCAATTAAATGTGTTATTCTAAGCTTAATGTATCAGGGAATGCAAGCAATAGGATTTCTGAAACACTATTCACAGTTGTATTTATTTAAATGTGTACTTTGCCAGTCTAGGAAACAAATATTAGTCTTGCATCATACAGTGTGAGCATATTGGACATTATTCACAAAAGGCTTGTGTGTTTGAACAGTTTACATTCTGTACTGAGGGGAGACAGGCAGACAGAGAGGCAGACAAAGACTATTTCTGATACTTTTCTTTTGATGTTTGCTTGGTAAAGATACCTGGAATGTCATGTCAGCAAATAGTTTGTCAAGCACAGTGTGTGCCACTGTCTGTCAATACACCAAACTGTTTACTGCAATTAAACTATTGTATTGCGCCTGAAGAGAGATGAGAATAGTCCTGATATAATCCAGATTGGCAAAGATGTTGCTTCATAATATCTGCAACAGAAATACAAGATATGGGCTGTGTATAAACCCCACGCTTATTCATCTATGATCTACGGGTTAGGACACAGTGACATCTGGAATTTCCAGATGTTCTCCCGACCTCCTGCCTTAACTTTGGCGGAAACCTAGAAGGAAGGGCGTAAGCGGCGGGAGATCGGGAGAACCCTCATGGATATACCAACCCCGCAAGTTCAATCATGAGATTTGTAAATACAACAAGAGAAACAGAAGATACTGGGAATGTACAGCATGTTTGTCAGCAGCTTAAGGTCACCAACTCTGGTTGGATATATTCCTGGAGGTTTCATCACATGACCACTCGCCTCCCACTGCCCCGCCTCCACTCTCCCGCCATTGGTCAGCCAACACGTCCAACCTCGTGACACACCGTCTTCCCACCAAATGCAAAGCAAACAGACTCTTCATGACTCAATTGGACTATTCTTGAATCTCAAGCTGCCTTTTTCCTCCCAACTAACCAATAAATAAAAGTGTTCAAAGAAAATTAAATGTACATAATTTTTTTTTCAATACTCCTTATGATCTTTCCCCTGGGTTGCTCGCAGCGGTGTCCGGCACATTAATCTTCAAATTCTGGAGACTCCGGGACAATCTAGGAGGCTTGGCCACCCCGCAGCAGCTGTAAAGAGAAAAGACAAGTTCATTTTTTTGTTCTAGATTCTTTGCCAGTTCTGAAGATGGAAATATTAACAGATGTTGATGGATCTGCAGGCTAATACTAGAATTTTCTGTTTATATTGCAGATTTCCAATGTTAGCAGTTTAAAAAAAAATAGTAAATATTGGCCTGGATTTTCCTTCTGCCAATTCCCTTGCCCCCAAAAATACTGGCATGGTTTTCCTGCAATGATCCTGTTGTAACTCGCATTTACCCGCTCTGACCCAGCCCTCCCAAATGTCATCATCATCATCATCATCATCATCATAGGCAGTCCCTCGAAGCGAGGATGACTTGCTTCCACACAAAAAAGGGATGAGTTCACAGGTGTTTCAATGAAGGACCTAATATTCCAGATTCCGAACTACACCGTGAAGGGTGGAAGATGCCTGTGCTTGGAACTTTTTAACATGTGGTGATCGTTGCATACCAGTCACCACACGGGCTTGACAGAGCTAGGTCTTGGTCCAGTGGCAAGGATTACCCAAGACTAACTGGAGACCAGCTCTGCTGCACAGACCGAGCGCACACACATATCGTAGTGTGGGCTGGCCCGTGCTGCCCCTGGGCCCTTGCCTCTTCTGGGCCCCAGATTCACGCCCCTCCTGGGCCCCGGTCACTTCCCTCTACAGACACTTGCCGCTCCTTCGCCCCTCCGGCTGTGCCTGCCTGCACTGCAATCAGCGACCTGGCTTCGCAGCCGTCGCCCTCCTGCAGCAGCACGCGCTGCTCCCTGCAGTGGTATGCCAATGCACGCTGCTCCATCCAATGGCCCCGGCCTGCTAATGGTCTTGCAGGCTGGGACCGTGCCGATTTCTGGGCCGGGACGCCGCACACTGCTCCCTCCAATGGTCAAGTTCCATTGTTTCCATTACCAATGTAGATGGAAGTGGAATGGCGTGGCTCCATAGTCCCTGATGTTTACCTCTCTTTCTGTGCCTCAGTGGGTAGCACTCTCGCCTCTGTGTCAGAAGGTTGTGGGTTCAAGTCACACTCCAGGGACTCGAGCACAAAAAACTAGGCTGATACTTCAGTACAGAGCTGAGGCAGTGCTGCATTGGTGGAGATGCCTTCTTTCGGATGAGATGTTAAACCGTGGCTCTGTCTGCCCTCTCAGGTCGACATAAAAGATCCCATGACTTATTTTGAAGAAGAGCAGGGGAGTTATCCCCGGCGCCCTGGCCAATATCTATCCCTCAATCAACATAACAAAAACAGATTATCTTGTCATTATCACATTGCTGTTTGTGGGAGCTTGCTGTGCGCGAATTGGCTGCCAAATTTCCCACATTACAACAGTGACTATACTCAAAAAACATTATATAATTGGCTGTAAAGCAGTTTGAGAAGTCCGGGTGGTCTTGAAAGGCGCTATATAAATCCAAGTGTTTCTTTTTTTCTGCCCAGATTCTGCCCTCAGGAAACAACATTGGGAACAGTACAGAAAATATCGTGAAGGTCAGAGGTCACTGAATACAGTGTACCTGCAGGATTGTGAAGACTAGAAATGACTTCCATTGAACCACAGTACTGAGCTATCAAGATTTCCGGGTAGTTGGTGCCATTTCTAAAGAAAGAAAGAATTGCACTTCTATAGCGCCTTTCACAACCATCATCATCATCATCATAGGCAGTTCCACACGACCACCAGATGTCTCAAAGCACTTTACAGCCAATGAAGTACTTTTGGAGTGTAGAAGAATTTAAAGTGAGATTAGCATTGTAAATAAATAATAGATTTCCCCACTTCAAATTCCATTGTTTCCATTACCAATGGTTCCACCACAGACCCAATACAAGTGCAGACCGGGATCAAGAAAGGCTGTGTCATTGCAGCAATGCTCTTCTCAATCTTCCTCGCTGCAATGCTTCATCTCACCTTTAACAAGCTCCCCGCTGGTGTGGAGCTAATCTACAGGACAAACGGGAAATTGTTCAACCTCCGTCGCCTCCAGTCCAGATCCAAGGTTGTTCCAACCTCTGTCATGGAATTACAGTATGCAGACGACACTTGCATTTGTGCACATATGGAGGCTGAACTCCAAACCATCGTTGGCACCTTCACCATAGCGCACGAGAGTCTGGGCTTTACATTAAGCATCCATAACACAAAGGTTCGCTACCAACCTGGCTCCGCCACACAGCACTGCCCCCCGATTATCAAGATCCATGACGAGACCTTGGACAATGTGGACCACTTTCCATACCTCGGGAGCCTACTATCAGCAAGGACAGACATCGATGACGAAGTCCAACACCGTCTTTAGTGTGCCAGTGCAGCCTTTGGTCGCCTGAGGAAAAGAATCTTCGAAGACCAGGATCTCAAACTCGGCACCAAGCTCATGGTCTACAGAGCAGTAGTGATACCCGCTCTCCTATATGCTTCAGAGACATGGACTATGTACAGCAGGCACCTCAAAAGCACTGGAGAAGTACCATCAACGCTGCCGCCGCAAAATCCTGCAAATCCATTGGCAGGATAGGCGCTCCAACATCAGTGTTCTCTCTTAGGCCAACATCCCCAGCATCGAGGCATTGACCACGCTCTATCAGCTCCGATGGACGGGCCACATTGTCCGCATACCCGATACTAGACTCCCAAAACAAGCGCTCTACTCTGAGCTCCAACACGGCAGGCGAGCCCCAGATGGGCAGAGAAAATGCTTAAAAGACCTCCTCAAAGCCTCCTTGAAAAAATGTAACACTCCCACCGACTCTTGGGAATCCCTGGCCCAAGACCGCTCAAAATGGAGGAGAAGCATCCGGGAAAGCTCCGAACAACTCGAGTCTCTTCGCCGGGAGCATGTGGAAGCCAAGCACAGACAGCAGAAGGAGCGCACGACAACTCAAGCACCCCTCCCAGCTGTCCCACCTGTGACAGAGACTGCAGATCCCGCATTGGTCTCATCAGTCACCTTAGAACTCATATTAGTGTAAAAGCAAGTCATCCTCGACTCCAGGGACTGCCTAGGAAGAGAAGACTACTTTAAACAAGTGGTGGATGTCCTGTTCCGGCTAGCCACAGATTTCATATCTTTCTCCATGGACCCACAGAGCAGAGACAGCGAACACTTGAATTTTATCGAGCAGCAAGAGTCCCCTGTCCATGTGGCATCTAAATTTTATCAACTGGAAGGGATTTCATTCTGTGAAAATGCAGCTTGTGGGTGCTGCCAGCCACATCATTCTTCATGTGGTTGAATGCTACCATGGAAGCTGTATTTGTCTTTTGTTCTCCAACAATCTAAGATGCCTGCATTGTTCAGCCAATGCAATGTGTCAGAATGGTTGCTTGGCGATCAGGGTTACACAGTACAACCATGGCTGGTGTCATTACTGCGTCATCTGAGGACTGCGAGTGAAAGCAAATTCAATTAAGCCTTGAATTAAGCCTTAAGCTACCTGCATCACTATTCATCCCTCCACCACTGCCGTACAGTGGCTACAGTGTGTACCATCTACAAGATGCACTGCAGCAACTCGCCAAGGATTCTTCGGCAGCACCTGCCAAACACGCGATCCCTACCACCCAGAAGGACAAGGACAGCAGGCACATGGGAACACCATCACCTGCAAGTTCCCCTCCAAGTCACGCACCATCCTGACTTGGAATTATAAATGGCATGCTTCATGTTACATCATGTGAGATTCAGAAGGAACTTTTTAACAGCTGTTTCAGTAGAAAGAATGTATTCCATCTCCAAGGGTCAATAATGCTGTGGATGAACCTTTGCTCATATTATCACCGTGCCTACCCCTGGTGCCTAAAACTCTTCTCACACGCGAGCCTGACCATTGACTCCTACATGGTGCCAGAAAGTTGTAAGGTTGTTGGTTTGGACTCAAGCACTTAAGGACTGAAGTGGCACTTGTCTCAGTGATGCTGATGTCCTTGCAGGGTCTGCTTCCGGTGCTATGTCGCTTACGCATTCGATGCTTACCTTGTCCAGGCCCCGGTCAGAAGCCCACTCCTATGCTGGCACTGGATTGCTGCAACCATATTGTCACCAACTAAGAGAAACAGCAACATTCAACCACTACTTGCAGACCACTTGTGCAGGGCGCAGGCTCAGTTGGCCTAATGGTTTGAGTGAGAACAGACCAAATAGTCACAACGAAGTAGTGAAAGCCTTGAGCTAGGATGCTGTTGAGGAAATCTGTGGAAGAAGTTGTGGCCACCAATCCAGATGATGCCCTTAAATCATCTTCTGATATTTTATTGCTGCAGAAAGCTCCTGGACTATCACATTTTGACAGGGTGTTCTGTACAACCTCCTGCATTGTGTTGCAGATATGAGACTTCTCCAACTTATTCATTGCGCAGAAATTGAGAGGAAATTGACTCCACTGCTTGCACAAGACTTATACTCCTAAACTATAGATTGTTTAGACACTGGATCCCTGAGATCTGGATCCCTGAAATCTGGGTCCCTGAGATCTGGGTCTCTGAGATCTGGGTCCCTGAGACCTGCATCCCGAAGATCTGGCTCCCTGAGATCTGAGCCCCTGGACTCCTCAGCTGAGGCCAGTATTACCAGTATTATCTGTGCCCCAGCTATTTCCTTCAGGAAGAGATGGTTGGTTCCTCATCATTCCCTCCCATCTCTTCCTATTCACTGGTACTCTAGCACTAAGTTTATCCCTACCATCCTGGCAGAAACCAGGCAGGTGGGTAGTTAGAATTAACTAGGTAACGTACCAGCCAACATCCCGTATGGAGCTCGCTGTCTTCTATTTTAACCTGCTCTTCTGAGCCGCTGGCAGGAGCCCCCACCTGAAGCTGGCAGGGTCCTTCTTCAAATATGCAGATCAGGGTCCGATGACATTATTGGACCCCAACTGCAATTTTAAATCTGAGTGGAGAAGCCACTGCGAAGAGGATATGGGAGCACAAGAGGCCATTTAAGGTAAGTATGTTTTACTTTACTTATGGCACCAGGAGTGGTCCTTTGAGCCCCACAGGAAAGTTTGGAACTCCCCACCACTACCCATGGACACTCCGAAAGCCCCGCCCTGCGACTGAGTTGAATGTTGGCGAATCTCCTGTGGGATTGGCCAGCAGCACACTCCTGCTGCTTAAATGTCTGCTCCTGCTTGCTAGCTGCCCCTTCCCACCCATTCTGGGCAGGCAGTTGAGGTCAGAAGGGATTTGGCTCCCGCCGTGCTCCCGCCCACTCGAATCCCGGTCCAGGTTAAAATCGGGACTTCTGTATTTCATCCTGTAATATAACCTGCGTCTCACTAATTATATGGTCCTGAATAGGTGACCCTGGGCTGGTGCTTGAATAAGTAAGGTGACATGACAGAGCTGGTGAAACAGGTGCAGGAACACGCACTGTGTAGCTGCCATGCTGCTCAACTGATTCTTCTTTTTGTAAACATCCAACACCTATGAAGGACAGACTCATCATTAATTGTAGGAGGGTGCACTCTCGCTTGTTCAGAAGAAGTGACGGAACAATAATTGGAAGCCTTTCAATGACACAGAGGGGGATAAATTGGGGTCATTTGTGCCTCCCGTTAGCGTTTAATTCAGGGATGAACCCTTCCTACATGGCAGCACTTGATTTAGCACTTCACTTTCTTTCGGGGGACGGTAACACCAATTTCTCGCGAGAGGCGAGGCTTCTGTGCCTGTTGTTACCACCTCAAAATGAGGCACACCCGAATTTCTAGGCCAGAATGTCTGAAGACACTCACATTACTGCAGGCAAGCCATCTCATGAACAAATTATTTCTTACAGCGCTCCCCCATTGAGGTTGCCCAGGAGCTATACAGATTCCTCCTCACGTCGACTGAAGGCCCTAATGGTGGATCTTCCTCCATCCATGCACTTTGTTGCTGCTGATTGTGGGCAATGTTTTCCTTTGCAAAGGACATGAAGATATGTAAAGGCTGGGGATTCATTCAAATTTGAATGTCAGCAAGGTGCCTACAGACCTTCCATTGTGATCACGCTTTCGAAAATCTCTTCACTTCCCACTCAAACACCATTAGCTTTGGTCTAGAATGTTTAATAAGAATAGTGGAATGTTGACGGACAGATGTGTGACTGTGGTGGGAGGGTTCAGCGAGGTATCTTGCGCATATTAACTGTTACATTCAACTCTTCATTTGTACTGTGTGGGCATAGATGGTGTGAAGACGAGTTCCAACATTCTTCCAGCATCTGCATGGGTACATCCGCCTTCTCTTACCGTGGCCAACCTTGTAAGGCCATTGGAATGTTTCTGGCACTACATTACCATTCATGGTGTGGGTGACATGTCACTGACTGCCAGCTCCATCTCCCTCCATACTAGCTGCACCGTGCTGTAATGTATTTGCTCAGCATTTGCTTAAGAATTCATCACTGTAATGTACTTGGGTTCATGGGTTCTTTGCTTAAGAATTCATAGCAACACATTGCTATTAAGGACTAGTTGGCTTCTTAACAAAGGTTTAACAATCACACTACACATTACCAATTCATCCACTAGGCTCACAACTGCATGCCTCATCGTGGATAACCTAGACCCAACTGACTGGGGTTTTATTGAGTCTTGTGAACATCACGTGACTGGCTAAGCCACTCACGATGCAACAGCTCTACACCTGTGAGCATACTCACTGGTACATACATTACACATGCCTTCTGAGTACCTCTTGGTCCACAGCAGCCAATGAGGATCTTGAGACATTGATTACTGCAGACACTCCCAATGATAATCCAACTTCTGCCATTTTCCTCTCACTTTACTTGTGGTTTGTTTTTGCCTCTCTACAAATGATTGCCTTCAGGCCCTTTAAGCTTCAGCGCACTTAAATATTGGCACCTCATTTCGCCTCTAGTGGCAGAGATGCATTCAGCAGCAGGATTCCCCCTTGAACCCTTCCTGCCCACCTAACAATAACAACTTGCATTTGTATAGCGCCTTTAATGAAGTAAAACATCCCAAAGCGCTTCACAGGAGAAAATTTGACACTGAGCCACATAAGGAGATATCAGGATAGAGTTCAGTCAAAGAGGCAGGTGTTAAGGAGCATCTTAAAGGAGGAGAGAGAGGTAAAGAGGCAGAGCAGTTGTGGGAGGGAATTCCAGCGCCTTGAACCCAGACAGCTGAAGGCATGGCCTCCATTGATGGGGCGATTAAAATCATGGATACGCAAGAGGCCAGAATTGGAGGAGTGCAGAGATCTTGGATGGCTATAGTGCTGGAGGATGTTACAGAGAATTGGAAAGGTGAGTCCATAAAGAGAAGGATGAGAATTTTAAAATCGAGGCATTACCAGACTGCGAGCCAATGTAGGTCAGGGTGCACAGGGGTGATGGGTGAACCAGACTTGGTGAGAGTCAGAAGGATGGAAGATGGGAGGCCAGCCAGGAGAGCGTCGGAATAGTCAAGTGTAGAGGTAGCAGAGGCATGGATGAGGGTTTCAGCAGCAGATGAGCTGAGGCAGGGGCAGAGACGGGCGATGTTATGGAGGTGGAAGCAGGCGGTCTTAGTGATCGAGAGGATATGTGGTCGGGCACCTCTCGGAAAATGCTACCTGTTTCTGGCAGGGTCACATAGGCAGGCAAAAGTTTGTTGGGCCCAGAAAAATCCAAGCCATGGTGTTCTGCCTGGCTGCACGCAGATGTTCTGCCGAATTGTGGTCGATCATCTCACATGATGTTCTAATATGCAATGGAATGTCAATGGATCACTTTCAATGGCCTGGAAATTTCACGGGGTTCTCGTGCCCATTTATACTGTCTCTCTGGCAGTTCCAGCGGGAGTGGGTCAGTAGCAATGGAGACTTTCTATTACTCTGTTACCACGGCAATGACTTTTCAAAGCTGCAAAGAACTAGAAAAAACAAGGCAGCAGCTCAAACTGTAAGAGAACCTGTGATCAGCAGCAGTAATCGAGCTGCATGTATTGTGTTGGAGAACTGAGGACATCGGGCCTATCGAAGGTCAACACTCTGCCTACCCATCCTGAGTTCCATGATACAGTCCAAATCCCATATAATTACGAAAGTCTCTGATGTACAAAGATCTTACAGAATATAACATCGGCATGTTTTTATCTGAAGCTATCTAATGAAACACACACATACTTACCACATCAGGGTCTGTTTGGCACTCAGCTGTGTCTTATGCCTAAACAATCTCTGGTCTATGGAAATCTACAACAGAAAGCACACTTTTGTCATTATTCTGTAAATGCTGCAGGGAAATGTAAATGCTGGGTTTTCCACTGCTGTCTGCCTCTGTTTTCGCCCCGGAGGGGTTGCAATGGCGGCGGTGAGCTGTTCTGGAAGCTACCAGCGCCCCGCCGGGGTTTTCGGGGCCGGCTTCGACAGGGCATGGCGCATTATCGTCCGTAAGAGGCGACCCAGTGTGCAACGCCCCTGTTTGTGATACCGGCTCGATTTTTGACTCCCGCCCGACCCGTGGCGCCCCACAGTACGCACTGTGAAAGTGGGTATTCCAAGCTGTAGCGACTGCAGTGAAGTAAGTCATGCCAACCTCAGGTAAGTGTGATTGTTTTTTCTTTTCTTTTTTTTTGCGGTTGATGTTGTGTTGGCGTGGGCTGTGTATTGGGAATGTTTTTGGTGGGTTTTTCTTCAGGTTTTTTTTTCTCCCCAGAACTCTCTTAGAGCGCTCCCAGGCCGGCTCTTTAGCACCCTAAGAGTGGTGTGTAATCCTTCCATGACTGCTCCGCCCCACATTCAGGGCCCAGCTGCCCAATTTTGCTGACTGAGGTGCAAACATTTACCAGGCGTTATCAGCTAATCTTTTCCTTTTTTCATACCTATAGAAGCTTTTACTGTCTGTTTTTATATCTTCGCTAGTTTACTGTCATATTGCATTTTCCCTTTATCAATTTCTTGGTCCTCTGTCGCTGAATTCTAAAATCCTCCCATCCTCAGGCCTACTGTCTTTCAAATGGTTTCCATTATATTAGGGGCTATTGATGTTAGGCAAATTCATTTATAACTGCTTTGGTTAGATTTGTCCCTATTTGAAACATCTAGGGCTGGATTTTCGGCTGTCATTAATGCCCCGAAATCCTAAAAGCTGAAGAGGAAAAGATTAGCAAAAGTAAATGTGGGTCCCTTACAGGCTGAGACAGGAGAAATTATAATGGGGAATAAGGAAATTGCAGAGAAATGAAACAGATACTTTGTGTCTGTCTTCACAGAAGACAAAAAAAAACGCTCGGAAATAGTGGAGAACCAAGAGTCTAGCGAGAATGAAGAACTGAAAGAAATTTAGTATTAGTAAAAAAAATAGTACTGGAGAAATTAATGGGACTGAAAGCCGATAAATCCCTTGGACCTGATGTTTCCGCAGATTGGAAGGTAGCTAATGTAATCCCGCTATTTAAGAAAGGAGGGAGCGAGAAAACGGGGAACTACTGACCAGTTAGCCTGACATTACTCATAGGGAAAATGCTAGAATCTATTATTAAGGATGTGGTAACAGGGCACTTAGAAAATAATAAAAGGGTTGGGCAGAGTCAACACGGATTTATGAAAGGGAAATCATATTTGACAAATCTGTTAGAGTATTTTGAGGTTGTAACTAGCAGAATAAATAAGGGGGAACCAGTAGATGTGGTGTATTTGGATTTTCAGAAGGCATTCGATAAGGTGCCACACAAGAGGTTATTAAACAAAATTAGGGCTCATAGAATTGGAGGTAATATACTAGCATGGATTGAGGATTGGTTAATGGACAGAAAACAGAGAGTAAGAATAAATGGGTCATTTCGGGTTGGCACGCTGTAACTAGTGGGGTGCTGCAAGGTTCAGTGTCAGGGCCCCAGCTAAACACAATCTGTATCAATGATTTGGATGAGGGGACCAAATATAATATATCCAAATTTGCTGATGATACAAAGCTAGATATGAATGTAAGTTCTGAGGAGGATGCAAAGAGGCTTCAAGGAGATATAGACAGCATAAGCGAATCGGTAAGAACATGGCAAATGGAATATAATGTAGAGAAATGTGAAGTTATCCACTTTGGTAGGAAAAGTAGAAAAGCAGAATATTTTTTAAACGGTGAGAGATTGGGAAATGTTGGTGTTCAGTGGGACCTAGGTGTTGTTGTACACGAATCACTGAAAGTTAATATGCAGGTACAGAAAGCAATTAAGAAAGCAAATGGTATGTTGGCCTTTATTACAAGAGGATTTGAGTATACGAGTAAAGACATCTTATTGCAATTATGTAGGGCTCTGGTGAGACCACACCTGGAGCATCCGAGAGGGCGCTGAGCACCTCGAGTCTCGTCGCCGAGAGCATGCAGAAAACAAGCGCAGGCAGCGGAAGGTGCGTGCGGCAAACCAGACTCCCCACCCACCCTTTCCTTCAACGACTGTCTGTCCCACCTGTGACAGAGACTGTGATTCCCATATTGGACTGCACAATCACCTGAGAACTCACTTTTAGAGTGGCAGCAAGTCTTCGTTGATTTCGAGGGACTGCCTATGATGATTGTGTACAGTTTTGGCACTGTGTTTTCTGCTCCTGGCCACCTCTGTTTTCGCCCAAGAGGGTTGGCAATAACGGTGGTGAGCTCTTCTGGGCGGGCGGCCAGCGCACCGCCAGGGTTTTTGGGGCTGTTTTCAAAGGGGCGCAGAGCATTACTGCCCGGAAGAGGTGAGCCGGTGTGCAACGCCCCTGGTTGCGACACCTGATCGATTTTTGCCTCCCGCCCGACCCGTAGCACCCCATAGAATACTGTTCTCGGACCGCCTGTGAAAATGGGCAGTGCAAGCTACAGCGGCTGCAGAGGGGTAAGTAATGCAGTAAATGTGATTGATTTTTAATTAAATCTTTTGCGATTTATGTAGTGGTGGCATGAGGTATTTTTTGTGAATGTTTTTGGTGGGTTTTTTTCAGGTATTTTTTTTTTTTTCCCCCGGCCTCTCTTAGAGCACTCCGAAGCCAGCCCTTTAGCTCTGGACTTCCGCATGCTAAACTGGCCTAACGCCTTAAGAGAGGTGTGCAACGCCTCCCTTACCGCTCTGCCCCACACTCAGGGCCCAGCTGCCCAATTTTGCTGACTGAGACGCAAACTTTTTCCCGGCAGTATCAGGACCGTCCCGCTGTCATTAACACCCCGAAATCTCAAAAGCCGAAAATCCAGCCGTTGGTCTCCTTACCTATAGAAGGATGTACTTGCCATAGAGGGAGTGCAATGAAGGTTCACCAGACTAATTCCTGGGGTGGGAGGATTGTCCTATGAGGAGAGATTGAGCAGACTAGGCCTATATTCTCTAGAGTTTAGAAGAATGAGAGGTGATCTCATTGAGACATACAACATTTTTACAGGGCTTGACAGGGTAAATGCAGGGAGGATGTTTCCCTTGGCTGGGGTGTCTAGAACCAGGGGTCACAGTCTCAGAATAAAGGGTCGGCCATTTAGTATTGAGATGAGGAGAAATGTCTTCATTCAGAGGGTGGTGAATTTTTGGAATTCTCTACCCCAGAGGGCTGTGGAGCCTCAGTCTTTGAGTATATTCAAGACAGAGATCGATAGATTTTTGAATATTAAGGGAATCAAGGGATATCGGGACAGTGCAGGAAAGTGGAGTTGAGGTAGAAGATCAGCCATGATCTTATTGAATGGTGGAGCAGGCTCGAGGGGCTGAATGGTCTACACCTGTTCCTAATTCTTATGTTCTTAAGGAATAGACTAGAGGAATATCACTATAGCAACACCTTAATGAAACACAGCCAACATTGATTTAGACAGTGAAGGTGCTGCTTATCAAAGCTTCTTTGAGAACATTACAAATAATGGAACTCCCTATGATATCGATTATTTGGACTTTCAGAAAATGTCACATATAATTCTAATAAAACTAAAACCATGGAAATATGGGACTGAATTAAAAAAAATAGGAAACAGTAATGATGAGATGGGTAGTGTCAAGTTGTGGGGAGTCTTGAGTGAGCACAATGCTTAGATTCATATTCTTTGTAGTTACATAACTAACCTGGATCATGAAATCACATGTAAGTTTGTTCAATTTGCCATTTGGAAAAGTGAAGGGACGGAAGATGCAGTTAATAATTCACAGAATAATTTAAATTAGTTATGCACCTGGGCAAAAATGGAATTCAATACTAGGTATTGCAAAAATGTGAAAAGCACGAGTGGCATAGGTATACATAGGGAATAGAACTAGCATAGAGATATTTAGAAAGGTTGTCACTTTCAACATTGGGACAATGTAGAGCAAATCAAAAAAGAAAATTCAAGGTTGGGTACACAGCCAGAATGGTGGCATATAAATCTAGAGAGGTTATACTGAGGCTTCACCATTACAATATAATATCACACTTGGAGCACTGTGTGCAAAGTTTTATCACCCCTCCCGGAGATGTAGCGCAACCAAAGGACAGCGAGAGATCCTGGCCA